>NC_087575.1:5459538-5759538 GCF_036250125.1 Pseudopipra pipra
GGAGGAACAGGGTCAGGGAAGGCAGAAAGAAGGAAAAGAAAGATCCAGTGGAAGTAAAGACATCACAGTTGCTTTTCTCTGCCCCTCTGGTTGTATAGGTTGCTTTCACCATCTCTTTTTTTTTTTTTTTAATCCATTAAATCCAATGGGAAATTGGTTTCCTTTGGGATTATGGACAGTTTAGTGAAAAAAAGTAATCTTTGGGAGGTTTTGACTGAGCAGCTGCAGCAGAGGCAGCACCTTCCCGTGGGTTAATCCTGCCAGGACAGTGATCCTGGGTGGGCAGGGGTGAGAGCCCCCATCGCTGCAGGAGGGAAAGTGCCAGGAGCTGATAAGTTCTGGGATTTGTGACATAAATACTATTAATCTAGAAAGTGTAGCAGTGTGCTGGGGGGTTTGGCTGCTGTGGGAAGTGTTGGTGCCCAGGAACATCTGCTGGGGGTTTGGGAGACCTCAGTGTGCTGCGGGGTGGGAGGTGAGGGCTCGCTCCTGGCTCGCTGTGGTGTCCCTAGGATGGGAGCATATTTTCAGGAAAACAGGCAGCTTGGGAGAATTGATTGCCTTGAGTTTGCACACAAGTGCAGAGTCTTTTTGTACATCAGACGAGGAAATTCCTCTGGCTGAGCTCAGGTGTGTGTGCAGCGATCCAGGAGTCGTGGGGACCTGCAGCGTGAAAGGCAGGAGAGGTGTGTGTGTCTCAGTTCCTGTCTGGGTGAATTCCAGGTGTGGTGGTAGTGGAGAGCTCTGTTTCCCAGAAAAACCTCTCTTTTCTGAAGAGGCTGGTGGCTGTTTGCCCATCTCTCAGCTATGTTTGGGCTTACGAGTCTCTTTTTTTCCCCCTCCTTTTTTGTGAAACCTAACCGTGCCTTTCTTTGCCAGCCCAGGACATGGTGCAGGGCGAAGAGCACAGATAAAGACCCTCCCAGCACTCACTGCGGAGCCTGTCCCGCCCGCCCCGAGGGCTCCATGCGGCAGGCCCCGGGCTGATGCCCTCAGCTCACCCCGCCATGGACGGGGGGAACAGCTTCCCGCAGCACCAGCAGCCGGGCGATGCCCTGTGCAGCATCCCCGGCCTCCGCCCCCAGCTCGCCCTGCCGGACATGGAGGTGAGGCCACAGCTCCTGGGGAGGGGGGGCTGGCCCCGGGAGGGCCTGGGCACATCCTGGGAGTCCTGGGGCGTGGTGACAGCGGCGGTTTCCCAGACTTTCCAGGCAGCTGTCCAGGGCCGCGCAGGATCGATGGAGGGGTTGAGGTGAGGCTGCCTGCTGGCCTTGAAGTGGGGAGGGAGAAGCAGGGCTGTGCTTAAAACAAGGACTCTCTGCAGGCTGCTGGGTGCCAGCTCCCTGGTGAAGGACTGAAGAGGGTACCCAGGATTGCAGACCTTGTTCCTCCCCCTGCTCGTCTCTCCGAGCCGTGTGAACCCGTGCCTGGGTCCAGCTGTGCCTGTTTCCAGAGCAGCAGGGATAAATAAGTTGTGTTTGTCCTGATGCAGCTGCTAAAACCGGACCAGGTCCCTGATACCTTTGTCCAACAGGGCAAAAAGCAAACCCCAGTCCCAAAATAGCTGACGTGTTCCTGCAGTTTTCTCTTTCTAACTCTGGAGTGTGTCACATGCAGGAGCAGCAGAGGTTCCAGCGAGGCCCAAGTGCCTGTTGCTTCAAGCACAAGGTTTCAGTGCTTTGGGCACACAAAGGGCAGATGAAAGGCTGCTCTGGAGCTGAGTAAGGAGATACTGTGTTCTCTCCCTGATTTCACTGGTATGAGCTGAGCTAAAAGCTTCCTGTTAACGTTGGAGACTGTTCGGGGAAGTGGGAAGGCAAAAGGCACAGAAGGATGTTTTTGGGTGTGAGCTCTGTCAGCCAATTTCAGGTTACTGGGTTAGTGCTGGCTTCCCACAGAGACTGAATCATGGAATCATGGAATCATTGAGGTTGGAAAGACCTCCAAGGTCATCAGGTCCACCCTGTGCCCGATGCCCACCTTGTCCCACAGCCCAGAGCTCTCAGTGCCATGCCCAGTTGTTCCTTGGACACCTCCAGGGCTGGGGACTCCACCACCTCCCTGGGCAGCCCCTGCCAATGCCTGAGCACCCTTTCCATGCAGAAATCCCTCCTGATGTCCAACCTGACCCTCTCCTGGCACAGCTTGAGGCCATTTCCTCTTTTCCCATTGGAGTGTCCTGAATGAGTGGAAGGGCTGAAGCAGAGGATTGACCCCAGTGACCTTCTGGGGACAGTGACAGGGAAGTGGGTCCCAAAGCTGGAAATGGAGAGTAGCACTGGATGTCTCCTGCTCAAGAGATGAGGAGCCACCTCTGCCTCTGGAAAGCACTGAGGGAGGGAAGCCACAGGTGACGGTGCCAGGCCTCTGCTGCTCTGACTGTTGTGGTTTCTCCTTGCAGAATTCCATGCTGGCCACCAACCCATGGAGTAGCTGCTACTCTGCCTCTTTCCCAACCTCGTCCTTCCCAAGTGAAAACCAGTGAGTGCTGTTCTCCTTTGTCTAATCCCCTCTGCTCTTGCACATCCCGTGATTCAACTGTTTCTTTACTGTTTTCCTTGTTTACTTTATTTCATGATCTGATGGGGAAATAATTGCATCACTCACCGATCTTGTGGCATTTCATACACTGTTGCAGCTTGGAAACAGCAGCAAACAGCTTTTTGTTTTAAAAAACAAGAGAAAACCTTTGATTTCTGGTAAACCTGGAGGCTGCAGTAAAAGGGGAACAGTCTTGCTGTAGCTTGGATTTGTTACACTAATGGAATTTTAAAAACACCCCATGAGCATGATCTGGCAGAGGAAGCACACTGGGCAGTCTCTGCCTTCGTACAGACATGGAGGAAGATGTTACCTGTGCCAGGTGGCAGGTTTTGGGTGAAGTGACTGGCACCAACCACCGTGTCACGTCTGCACTGAAAAAACGTGCTCAGCCCAGAGTTCATCGGGGTCGTGGCTCTGCTCTGGCTCTGACTGATGTTCCTGGGTGACCTCACCCCACGAGCTGTGAGGTGACCTGTGTGGGAAGCTGTGCCTGACTCTGAGCTGCAGGTGCCCGTGGGCAGCCCAGCTCAGCGCTGGGCAGCGCGGTGGGTTCATACCTTGGGGCAGTGACAGTGGCTCTGCTGGGAAGGGTGTCAGCCACGGGCTTGCTGGATCCAGAGCAAAACTGTTTCTAGACCACCTGCCCAAAGCAGCATTTTTGGAGGGATTTTTGCATAACAATAAACGTTGTTTTCTCTTTCCCCCCCTTTATGATGAAACTCCATCCTGGATCAGAAGGTGGGATATGACAGATGTTTGGGCAACATAAACTGGCCTTGTGCCAGTGACTTGGATGGGGACTCTGCTGGGGCTGGGAGATGCTGTTTGTGGGGCAGAAGGTTTGGAGGCTGATCCAGGGCTGTTCTTTGGTCTCTGTGAATCCAGGGAGTGGCATGGATACACAGGATGTGTTCTTTATCTAGGTCAGAGGTGGGAGGAACGAAAAGTGAAAGAAGCAGAACTCGTATCATGAGCTAATAACTGTGCTCCAGGTGCCTGGACTTAAAGTGGGCATTTATTTTAAAGGGATTTTGGCATCTTCATGGAAAAGCAGGGATCCCTCCCTGTGAGGTGTGAGTTCCAGGAGGGCTGTCAGTAAGGATCAGCCCCTGTTTGGGGGGTGAGGTGTGTTGTGTCCCTGGGCTGGTTCTGGTGCTCCGGGTGTCTCCTGGCAGTGCTGGGGGGATGGACGGGGCACTTCCCGACAGGAGGGTCCCAAGAAGCTGCCCCCCAGGTGCTGAGGGAGCTGAGCTGTGCCAGCTCCTCCCCACAGGAGAGCAGGAGAGGAGCTCCCAGCCCCTCTCGGCCAGCGGGGCTGATTGGAAGGGGCTGTGCTTTTTGAGCAGGATTCCTGTAAACTGCACGTTGTGAATCCTCCAGAGAGCCATAACAGAATTTCTGTTTTGCTGCATCGAACCACAAGATTAGATTGTGTTTGTCTATTGTGTTGGGTTCTTCTCCTTGACCATTTGTTCTGGTTTTGCCCCTCTCTCTCTTCCTGCTCGGTGTCAGCGCCGCTGGGAACGTCACAGCCCGATCCTGCAAGGACATGCCTGTGCCTGACACAAACCTGGGCTTGCTTTGCTGGAGTTACTCCTGGAAATGTGGCTCATTGTAGTCATTGTTTGCTAGGGAGCGATTTAGCCAAGGCTGCACCTTTAGTGTCCTGTCCTTCATAGCCTGAGAACTGTAAAAATCACCTTTCAGGTGAGATTTTCCATATCTGCCTTTCACATGAAAAAAAGTCTGTGCTTTCTGTACTTGAAAACTGCACTGACTCTGTTTTAGGTGGATTTAGGGTTAGGGGGTTACAGGTAGGAATCCTGAAAGGGATGGAATAATTGAAAAATGGGATTTTAAAGGCAGTTGTAATTGTAGCCCATGCTGTGACACAGAAAAATGCAGCTGCCATTAGAGGTGGTGCATGTTTCTCTTCAGAATCCTTGCAGAGAAATCTCATTTGCAAGTGGCTGTGTTTGGACAGGGCTTATTCTCATAGCAACACCTTTATCCTGAAGCAGGTTTTTCCTGTTTCTTTTCGAGAGTTTGCTTTCATGGTGGGGAATTTCTTTAGAAGACCCCAAATGTGGCCTCTCTGGTTCAGATTTTCTTAACCTGACTAATGTCAACAGTGTATTAAACCTCCCTAAAAGAACCACTGAGGTTCAGGGCCCCGAAGAGCTGCAGCTCAGTTAATTTTAAGGAAGTTATCCCTGCAGAGCTGGGCTTCCCTTGCAGCTGGAGGCTCAGCAGGTCCCTGGCCAGGGGGATCTGGGACAGCCCAGTTGTGCTGTTGGACGAGGTGTCACACAGCTGCAGAAAGGTGTTCCTCAAACCTGCAGCAAAGCTTTCTCCCCAGCTGCCAAACACACGACCCCTTTTCTGGCCGTTTCCATGCCCTTTTCTACCTCTGTGTGGAGTCTTGCTTGCTGGAATAGTAAAGCAGGCTCTGAAATTGGGTTGGTGTCTGATGGGGAAGGAGAGTGCTGGACTGGTGCTGAGTCAGCCTGTGGCCTCTCAGCTCTCCCTGGTCTCCCACTGGCCTGAGATGTGGAGTTTGTGTCTCTGAGTGGAGGACAGAGGATGGAACCCGACCCAAACACACACAGGAGGTCTCAGTGAAGAGGCAGCGTGGGCCCAGAAGAGCTTTGGATCGTGGATGAGCAGCTGGAATGCAACGGAATTGCAATGGAGCATTGTGGGGCTGCTGTGATTAAACCAGCACAGATTTCCTTTCTGGAATGGTTTGTGGTTGTCCAGTGAACACCCTCGGCCTTGGAAGGAAGCTGCTTCCATAGAGCAGTTTGCCAGGAAGTAAACCCTGGAGAGGCTGAGCAGGGGTGGACAGGGCAGTTTTCTGCAGGGCTGTGCTCACACCTTTGCTGTGCCAGGGTCACAGACCTAATTGTTCCAGCTCAAGCTCTCGTTTCCCAGTTCAATTTGAGCAACCTCGTGGGTGGCTCTGTGCCAGCCCTGAGAGGAACAGCTTTAATTCCTGACTCGAGGGGAGGGAAAGGCCAGGTCCAAAGGGATGAAAGGACTTGGTGGCTTTCTGAGGAGCTGCTGTGGGCTCTCACTGCAGGCTGTGGGAACAAAGTGCATCTCACATGGGCAGATTGGAAAACCAACGTTAAGGGAAGGAAAATACCAACCAGGGCTGGTCATTGCACAGCAGGGCAGGTTGGGACGCTCTTGGGCTCCTCTCCGTTACCTGGACTGACCCTTGCCCAGGCCATGAAGTGCCAGGGAAACAGGAGGGGGTGTTCACTTTTCCAGTAAAAGTAGTTTTCCCATTCCCTGGTTAGTTCCTTGGCGCTGGCCAAGCTCTGTCCTCGTGTGAGAGACGGCGAGACCGCAGCGGCCTCGACTTGAAAGCCATTTAAACCAGCCTTTTCCTGTGTGGAAATACATTCATTCCCAGAATTTGTGCCCAGATTTTAATTTGCCTGGATAGATCAGGAGGAGCTGAGAGTCAGGGCTGGACTGTGGGGGCTGTGATGTGCAGGTGTGCTCACGTGGGCTCTCTGCAGCAGGTAGAGCTGTGGCAGCACGGAAAAGAAGGAAAAAAAAGGAAAGGAGGAGTAGGGAGCTGTTGGTTTTTCAGGATATTACCTTTAATGATGGAAAACGAGCAGGAAAAATATATTTAGCAGAGGAGATAACTGTGTTTGCACATAAATCCACATGTAAATGTTCAGCGGGCGAGTTAATGAGCTGCTGGCTACACATGGCACCTTAATTGCTTAATAGTCCTTTGGCAGCTCCTCATTCCCAGCTCCTGGGCAGGAGTTCTGTTTGAGCTCTGTTTCTCCCTCCCCCAGTGCCTCCTTCAAGTCTCTGGCCAGGGGTTCTGTGACTGGTGTGAGGGAGAAGGTGCAGCTCCCACAAGAGGAGAGCAGCTGGTGGGGTGAGCGCTCTGATTGCCCAAGGAGGGCAGAACTTACGGGAAGGATTACAAAGCACATTCCTTGCTCCTGCAGGAGAGGGAAGGGGCTTGTGTCTGTAAGAGCAAACCCAGGAGGGGGTGTGGAGCAGAGGCCAGGAGGAAGGGAATTGGCTGCTCTGCAGCAGTTTTTGCCTGTGGCTGCCCAGGGGAAGCGGGTGCTGGGCACAGGGAGCAGGAGGAAGCTGGCATGGCCCTGCCCAGCAGGAGCAGGCAAGACCTTTGCTTTGTTCCCCTGTTAGTTCAGCAGAGATCTTTTCTTGGAACTCACATTGGTCACGGCCCCAGTTCCTCTCTCGGGGTAACAGTTCTGTCTGGGGTTCCCTGTCCCCAGCCCTTCCATTCTGATCTGCCTTTGGGGTCTGTCTGGGTGTGCCAGGGGGTCTTTCCCTGTCAGAGCTGGTTTGTGGGGCTGGTTTTGGGGGGTTTATGGCCCAAACTGGCATTCAGGAGTGATGTTTCCCTGCACCTTGATGTGTGTCCCCACGTGGTGTGACTGGCAGGTGCCATCACACCCGTCACACTCAGCACTGGGACATCCCAGGGGCTCCATTCTGCTTTGTTGTCAGGACTGAAATATTAATTAGTCCTGCAGACCATTTTTATCTATTAAATCCTTCCTGATTTACACAAATTACCAAGAATTATATTTTTAGTACAGCTTTCTTACTTTCTTACTGCCGAGTTTGGGAAGTGGGATAAAACTGGGAGATATATAATTTTGCCTAGAACTCTTTTCTGGATAATATCCATAATAATATCCACCTCCTGTATGTGACATCCCAGAGCTGCAGCTTCACCACTGCTGAAGGCTGAAGTGACCTGTGA
This sequence comes from Pseudopipra pipra, assembly GCF_036250125.1. Classification (NCBI taxonomy): domain Eukaryota; kingdom Metazoa; phylum Chordata; class Aves; order Passeriformes; family Pipridae; genus Pseudopipra; species Pseudopipra pipra. The sequence continues at coordinate 5,466,854 of NC_087575.1, forward strand.
AGTGCTGGGGACTGACAGGGAGTAACTGCTTCTCCCATTTCCTTACAGGCAATATTTTAACCTCCCTCAGGATTTTTATATGGATTCCATCAGCAGACCACATTTCTTGGATACAAACTATGCAACTGTGGACCCCGCTGACTTCTTACCAAAAAATGGGGATTTTCCTCAGGTAAGTGCAGAGTTCATGATGCCTCTGGGGGAGAAGGGGCCTCTTTTAAAGTGGTGTTTGCCATAAGCACTGGCAGTGCTGGGGGGTCCTGGCTGCAGGGGGGTCCTGCAGGGTGAGTTGAACACATTTGAGACTCTTCAGTCATTTCCCTCCCCAAACCCTCTTTGCTCCTGTGTGCTGCACGTGCTTCCTCACTGGTTGCACTGGTGGATTCCTGAACAGTGAATATTTGGGGATTACATCAGCTCAGTGCCCAGCATTCCGAGAGTGGAGCCAGGTCAGTCTTTGCAGAGCTGAGTGTGGGAGGAGTGAGCAGTGACCCCGGGTCACTCGGCCCCTCGGGGACCCAGCGGCTCCCTCACCTCGGGGAGCTCTCGGGGTGGGAAGGAGCTCTTTGCATGGAGGGTTTGGAACGTTGTGCTGGCTTTTGGCAACATGTTGTGGTCAGCTTAGTCAGTAAATACTGGAAGTAGTTGATATGACAGCTGATGTGCAATAAGGAAGGGACTGACTGTCCTTTCTAGGAATTAATATGGACATTGGTGCCTGCCTGGGTATGCATTGATTCCCCCTCAGGGTGCTTTTGGTTTCTCGGTGTGGCTAAAGAGAGGCTTTAACCCTCCTTGGGGCTCTGATTTCTGCAGGTTTGGATGTGCAGGTGCTGAGGATTTGTGCCTTTTGAGGTGGCCACTGCTGTGGTCCCCCCTCTCCAGCTCCTCGTGCCTTACATCAGGGACCTGCCTGGCACAGCAGGCCTGGGCAGCCACCAGGAGCTGCTGATCAGGGTCTTCTGACTGGATTAAACCAGATAAATAATTGAATCATAATAGCATTGATCTTTGCCTCCTGCAGAATTAATTGTGGGAGGAACGAGGCAGAAAGGTGATCTCATCAACTTGTGAGACCATTTACTGGCCTGCAATGGGAAGGGGAGAGAGGTCCCCACCATAGGTCTCACCTCCAGGTCTGATGGAGTTTGGCTGATGGGTTTAACGGGAAAAGGGCTTAATTATTTCTTTAAGTTATGTATTTTCTAGTATCTCGGTGGTCAGTCAGCTTCCTTCCCTGCTGCATCACACAAATTGATCTCAGCCAGCCTGGGGGAGCAGATTTTTGGAGATTCTTTGTGGAAAGGAGGTGCTTTGTGTTGGCTGGGTGGGAAAAGAGCAGGAGGCTCTGAGACAAACCAGGTGTGAAGGACCTCAAACGATTTCCAGAAATAATTCTTGTGCCACTCATCCTTTGGGAGAGGAAGCCATGGATGGGAGTGAGGTGGTTTTAGGCAGTTGGCTCTTGCTTGGACTCTTTCTGCAGGGGGACTGCACCTATGGCAACGTGCCTGCAGGTGTTCTGCCCCAAGTCTGGACACAGCAAAGTGCCCTTCTCTGAATCTCACGCAGCCAGACCAGCTCCTTCCCTGGGGTACTGTGCCGTGGTGCCATGTGCTCTCCCACCAGGAACAGAGCTGCTGATTTGCTCCTGGGAGCCAGAACTGGAGCCTGGCTCTGGTGGGGCAGCAGGCCGTGAACTGGAGGCAGTGCCATCAGTCTGGAGACATCCAGGAGCATCCTGGAGTTTTTCCATCCCTTGTTCCTACATTGTTTTCCACTTCACTGATTCCTCACTGTCCCAGATGCCAAAACTGTTAAATATTAACATTCCACCTGGAAAGCTGCAGCATGCCATCCCGGGGGTGCAGGAGCAGCTGGCTGGTTACATCCTTCCAGGTGGCTGTACAGGAAAGTACCTGACTTTTCCAGGCTTGCCTCTGCCACGGTGGGAGTGGCAGTGCCATGGAATGCTGTGCTGGCCCGGCTGGCCCAGACAGAGCATGGAGCCAAAGGGGGAACAGGAGAGCTCTGCTGCAGGTGCTGCTGCAGGTTCCTGCTCCAGTCCGTGGTCACTGGGCAGACAAGGGGATCAGGGGCTTGTGTGAGGACTTGTGCTGCCTCCACACACGGATACCAGAGTCTGGGATTTTGAAGAATACTGAAAAGGGGTTTAATAGGTCTAAAGAGCAAGTGATTGATGACTCTGAGGTATTTGTGCAGCAAACCCTTTCTGTTGGTGGCCGTGCTGGGAGGGTTTGGAGAGTGGGAAGGCTGGCACCTTTTCCCTCCAGCATTGGCATTTGCTCCCCCCATCTATCCATGTTTTGATTTGGGGGTCCTCAGCTGCACCTGCAGAGTGCAGAGCCTTTGCTGACCCGGAGATGCCGAGAGTGGGAGTTGCCAGGTTTTCTGATGGCTCTGGGAATTTCTCTTCAGTTGGCTCATTCCCCTCAGTGAACGGGGAAGGTCCTTCTCTGCACGGCCAGAACAGCCTGATGTGAACTCGAACTTGTTTCCTCCCCAGTATTTTTGGGTTCTGGCTTGCTCTGGGTGATTCATCCTTGCCGATCTGTTGGCATTTTTTATATAAACAAGTGGCTTGAGCAGAGGTTCAGAAAATAGTTCTGGGAGGCCATGCTGGGGTCTGACAGTGCTTCTGGTCTTGGGAACTGTTGTCTTCAGCCACAGTCCCATCCCAACCATGTGGTGCCATCTCCTCATGGAAAAATCTCCTGACTGCCCACGTGTCCTTAGAAATCACAGTCCCGAGAGAAGCAGGATTCGGTTTCCGTTGCTTCCCTCCCTTCCTGCTGATTATCCCTCCAGCCACAGGTGCTGCTGACTTGGGATCCAGCACTCATGGGCAGTAATTCTGCAAAGGCACCTCTCCCCTGTCAGTGCTTACCCTGTCAGAGCTGGTAACTGCCACAGTAAAGCACTGAACCCACGAGGCCTTCACTTATTCTCTGGCCTGTGCTGTCCCTCCCAGGGGCACGAGCTGTGTCTGTCCCCAGAGCCTTGTGAAGGCAGAGCACGCTGCTCTAGGAGAGCATTCCTGCCATGTGATACCTGCTGTTCTTGGCCACCACAGATTTTTCTTTAACTTCACTGTTCTGGGCAGTTTAGAATTACTGAAAGCATAGACTCTGCCCAGTTCCTCTGAGCCCCCTGTTATCTCTGATGGCCCTGCCTGTTGCTGATAGTCTGTGTTCCCTTTGCTTAATTTCGTGTGACTTGTGGCTCCAGGACTTTGCTGAACACACAGAAACCTCCTCTGCTGACTTCATCTGCCCTGAGGAACACTGAGAAATAAACCTGGGAGGGCGAGTGGGAGAGGGAGCAGCTCCAGGAGGAGCTGGGGGCACGGTGGGGGTGTGAGGGGCTCTGCAGAACCTCCTGTGGCAGGAACTCGGGGCTACTTAAAACATGAATTACTGGGCTGGAGGAAGGAGGTCAGGCCAGATGGATTTTTTTCCTGTGGGGCAGGAGGAATTAGCTGCTCCTGGGCAGAGTCACCTGCAGTAATGCTGTAAAGGTGCAGTTACAGCCCTGTTTGTGCTGGATGGGGGCTCCTGACCCTGCATGTTAATCATAAACCAGCCCTCTCCTCACCACCAGCCCCTTGCAATCTCCTGTTAATCTTCCTTGTTAAAACAGGAGGAGAAATTACCCCGCTCTTAAAAAAAGTATTAATTTTTAGAAGTGCTTCGGTACACAGAGCTGTGGTGATTTAGGAGAAATCAATGTAACAGTTATTAAATTATATGGAAGACTTGGTTGTGGCTGAAATGAAGAGTTTCCTGGAATAAGAAACATCCTGGAACTTGTGTCGCTGCCCTGGAGTTATGTCTGCAGGGAACACAGACATTAAAATGCATTTGCAGGCAGTTGCCTGGCTGGGAGGCCTTGGAGGAACAAGTGGCCTTACATGCTCATGTCTTTGCCTTTGCACTGCGGGGTTGGGGTTTGGGCTGAGGTAGTAACACTTTATAAACCCTCTGTGTGAGATGCCTGACACTTCCTGCAGGCATGGGGTAAGGAAGGTGAGGGCTGTGGTTGTAACTGCTCACAGTGTGCTCGGGGTGCTCCGATTTAGGCACCCTGAGCTGATCCCCAGGAGGAGGAGACCAGCTGATGTTATTCCAAAGCAATGTCTCCTTTTGGTTGGATGAACTGTGCCTTGAGGGTAAATCTTTCCCCTCTGTGTACAGGAGGAGCTCTTGGGGCCGTCTCAGGTGGAGATACCTGTGGTTAAGGGAGAGGAATTTGGCTTCTGAGGTGTAATCTGTTGTCAGTTGTGCTTGGTGTGGGTTGCAGGAGCCAGCCAGGCCCTGGGGAGGGGGTAAAAGAGCCTGGAGGGCTCAGACATCCCCCCCATTCCAGTCCTGATAGTTTTCATCTGTGTTGCTGCCTCCAAGCAGTGATGTCCACTGTGGGCAGGAGGGGATGGAGATCTGCCTTCTGAGGTTCTTGGCAGGGGCTGTGCCTGCCTCCTCCCTTCCCAAAGCCAACAAAAGCGGGAAAAGCCGCTCTGAAACGCTCAGTGCTCTCGAAAACGATGGCAATAGAATCCAATAGCAGACCACGGGGACATGGCTTAAAATAGATGCTTTAATTCAAAGCAGGGTTGGTCTGAGTCAGGGGGTGCTGAAGCTTCCCCAGCACAGCAGCTCCCTGGGCTGTGCACTGGGGTTGGCTGGAAGGGGGGAAGTCAGATGTGAGTGCTGGAATAATCCTGCTGTCCTGGCCCTGTCTGGGAGCACACGTGTCCCTGGCTGAGCTGTGGGGAGCAGGGGTCTGGGGGCTCCCCGGGGAGGGGGGCAGTGGCAGTTCTGGGTGTTTGTCTCACCCGTGGTGATCGGTGGTCACACCCCGGTGGTCACACCCCTAGGATCAGTGAGCAGCCCTGGTTATCTGTGTCCTGTGCCACTGCAGGGCTCTTGGCTGCCCCATTTGTTCGCTAACAGAAAAGGAAGAGGAAATAACCCACCTGCTTTTCCAAAAGTTGCACGAACAGCAGGAGGTGGTGGTTCAGTCAAGGTCACCAGCGAGTCGCTAATTAAGACATTGCAGAAATGAATTTGGCATCTTCACTCCACACATGTTGTTAAAAGCACCTGCCCTGGTGTTTTTCTTCCCCATTTGCTTGTGGAAAAACCCTCCAGGACGAGGTGTGTTGCAGGATGGAACGTGGATCCTCACTGTTGAGGGCTGTTGATGTAACAGTCCCTGTGGAACCGCAGTGCTGCAGAGGGTTCTGCCCTTGGAAAGGAGCCTCGCTGCAGGTTTCTGTCCTGTGGGTGGTTTTCCAGCTCTAGGACCCAGCATGTTTTCCTTGGAGGGACCAGTTCTTCCTCCTCATCCAATGGCATAAAGCAAAATTCCCTCGCTCTGGTCTGCGTCCCTGGAGGGTCAGAGAGCACCCCATTTTCTGCTTGCCTCTCTCCTGAGCCTCCAGGGCCTTGGCTGGCTTCTGTCACTCCAAAGCTCTGGTTTTAGGGAAGTGCCTCATAACGTGGGATTTTCCAGCTGTTCCCGGCACGAGGCCCCAAGAGCACTTCCAGCAGCAGTGGCAGCAGCAGCAAGTGCTGGAGGGCAGGACAGGGAGAGCTGCACTCCTGTGCCGTGGGGGTGTGGAAGGAGCAGGAGGAGCAGGGACAGAGAGGCTCGGAGCAGTCAGTGCTCCTCTGCCATCCCCAGTGCTGGGTCTGTGCACTGCTGGGTGTGCTGGGCAAACTGGGAAACTGGGACTGACCCCGCGGGCAGAGCCTGGCCCTGGGGCTGCTGCTGGCTGTGCCAGGGAAGAGCAAACAGGAGCCTCTTCCACCCAATGCAAACAGTTCTCAGGGATTTTCTGCCAGGCGAAGGGTTCTCTGGCTGATTCCCTCCCCCTCCAGCCTCGGGTGGCGTGGGAGCAGACTTTCTTAGGCTTACATCCCTTTCAGGTGTCCCTTTTTGTGCCACCTTCACTTCCCCACCAGAAATTTTGCTTATTTCTGTTACCAAAAACTGTTAAAGTTAAAAGGGACAGCCTTGGAAAGAGACGGCAGCATCCCTGGGAAGTAACAGTGATCTAGGGAGGAAAGGGAAGAGAATGGCCACTCCTTTGGATTTCTGATGGCACAATTTGGGGTGGGGCAGGCACTGAAGACAAAGAGAGCACATGGCTCTGGGGGGGGACACCAACGTGGGAATACTCATGAGCTTTGTCACTTTGATCCCTTCATCTGAGCCCGAGATGGGGCGGGCGGGAGGGCAGGACCCCCAGCCCGGGGCAGGGGCTGTGCTGGGGGGACAGGCTGGGCTCGGTGGCCGGGGAGGGCACGGAGGGAGCCCGGAGCCCTCTGGCTCCGCGGAGCCCGGCGCTGTTTACTGAGCTCTGTGGTTGGATTACACCACGTACAGTAATTCTCCTCGCACTGCCAGTAATTTCACTGACTTACCAAGCAGGCATCATTTCCTGAAAGTCAGCCCTGGACTTAGAGGAAGTAAGAGCCCTCTCGTCGTGACTAAACACTCTATGCAAATCTCCGGGCGCAGGACAGCGGCTCTGCCGGGCCCTTTGCCTCCATTTTCCCTCCCGCCTGCTGAATGTTGGTTTTTAAAGCCCCCGATGAGCCCCGGCCGTGAATGGACCTTTCCTCACTTTGCACTGAGCGCCCTCCCCCTGCCGCTGCCGCCGAACGCCCCCCGAATGCTGCTCTAAAATGTCCCAAATGCACTTCTGGCTAAAGTTCCCGTCTCTCTACAAGGTAATGCCTGATTTTTCCTGGTTTTTTTCCTGCTCCTCGGAATTCCCGGTGCCCTTGGCTGCGGGCAGCCGGCCCCAGCTGCTCCCCGGGCGGGTGTCCCGGGCGGTTCTGCAGAGGCAGCAGATTTTGGGAATGGTGTCTGTTGGGCACCAGGAACAGATTTATTGTCCCGAAGGTGTGATTTATGTTTTACTGGAACCTGCCTTGCTGGACACTGCTCTGTCAGTCAGAACTCGGTCCCTGAGCGTGGAATTTGGAGGGAAGGAGCTGTGTGGGACTCGATCCGTGTGTTTGTGTGGGTGTGATGGCTTTGGGGGGTTTTATTTCCAGATGCTGGGTGCAGGGAGCGAGGGGAGCACCGGCCGGGGCTGAACCCTCCCCATTGCCAGTTTGTCACCCTGAATTTAGAAAACTTTTGGGGTTTGGCAGCTGAAAGATTTTATAGTGATTGTCTGCAGCTCCTGAGACATAATGTGCTTAATCTGTGATTTCTGAGGTGCCAGATCTCTCCTTGCTGACAGCGTGGCTGTGGTTGTGGGTGTGTATTTGGGTATATACATGGTTTTTTTGGTTTTTAATAAAACCCCCTCTCGCCTGGGTGCTGTGCTGTGCAGTCATCCAGAGCTGCTCTGCAGACACTGTTTCCTCAGTGTCTGGATTGTGAGAAAATTCTATTGATGGCCAAAAATATTTTTAGGATGCTCATTCCTTCTGTATTTAGACTTCACCTGTTCTTTTTTTTTATTTATATCATTTATTTATATCATTATTTTTAACACTTTGTTTTGACCAAAGGAGCTGAGCTGTTCCCAGGGGCTTGGAGAAAGGTCCAGTGTTTGGGCTAGTTTACCCTGATTTTTTCCTGGTCTTTTCTAGGGAGTGAGTTGTTGGGTTTGATAATCTCAGTTTTGGGATAGTGACAGGAATACCATGTGCCACAGCAGCATCAGTTCATCCTCTGCTCTGAGACCCACCTGCAGCCCTGCCCCCAGCTCTGGGTCCTCGGCCCAGGACAGGCCTGGACCTGCTGGGGCCAGTCCAGAGGAGGCCACGGAGATGCCAAATTCCAGGAATGAGATTTATGTAGAGAACCGCTGCGGAAAAACATCCGAAGTAAAAATCCTGCCTGGCAGGACAAATTCCATCTGTTGCAGAAATGCAACTTCTACTGAAGCAGAAGTGCTGTTACTGTAAAACCTCATGATTCCAATGAGAAATCCTTAAAATTCTGCTTAGTCAGTCTGAAACAGGGACAAAATAACTTGTTTCAAACCCCGACACCTGAGGATCCTGACCATGAGCTCTTGGTTGAGGTGATGATCCTTCTTTCCCCCCCCCCCCCAGGACATCAATGCAGCTGCTCCAGTTTGGGCCAGATAAACCAGTGGAGTGATTAGTCCAGGCATGGTTTGTACTGGTTGTGGTTATTTGTGGCCTTTTGTTAAGCAATTACTCTGGGTTTGATAGAAGCAGGGCCAATTTAGTGCCTGGTGGTGGAAGTTCTTTGGGCGGGGAACCTGGCAGGTGATTAACTTTAGTGCTCTTTAGATAATGCAATTAGTTAAGACAAATGGGAGACTCTGGAAGTTGGTGACTAATGCCTTGTAATGCTGGGAGAGGATGGGATCACTGCATCACTTCCAGGACTGGTATTGTCCTCCCTCTGCCTTGGAGGCTGGTTTCCTCCCCCAGTTCAGCCCAGTGCCCTGAGCAATGGTGGGGCTGGAGCCTTCTCTGGGGGTGGAAGGGGCTGGGTTTGGGAAGGTGGGGGACACTTGCTGGGATGTCTCAGGTGGTGTCACAGGGCTTTCCCAGATCCTGCTGCTATTCCAGCCCAGCCCTTGCCTGGCCTTGGGACCGGACATGCAGTGGCCACTCTGGGCTGCCCCACAGCCTCCTGCTGCCCTAACACGATGTGCAGATGTTTCCTCCTGCCCCAACCTCTGTCAGTGCCACTTGCAGGTGAACAAACCCTGCTCAGAGGTGTCTCACCATGGCTCAGTGACGGGACCAGCCGGGGATCCTGCACAGGGCACTCCCTCTGGCCAAGGCCATGTTCACTCGAGTGTTGTTCTGCTTTCTCAAGTGTGAAACGGAGCCCAGAGATCCCCTAATTCTGAGGTGATAAATCTGGGTGCCTGTTCACCCTACAGACACCTTGGTTTCTGGGTAATCCTAAAATAGCCCCAGAAATACCAAGAGCAAGAGCTGCACAGGAAGCGCTGCCCGTTGGGCACATGGCAGCACCACTGCTGGCAGGAGGTGCCACCCTGCTCTGCCAGACCCATGGACAGCCCTTGCTCCTGGAGTTCCTGGGTCCCCAGGTTGGTATTTGAGGAATCCAACCCCCCACATCACACCTGCCATTCCTATAGTGCCTCTGTGCACCGCTGCCAGTGCCTGCACACAGCAGCTTCAGGAGACATCCCTGGGAAGAGGGGAAGGGAACGTGTCCTGGAGGTTTAAACATGAAACCTGTACCTTTGGATAGCAATTAGGGGCTGTCTGACCCAGCTCTTGGCCTGAAGCTCTCAGGAACATCACGGCCAGGCTCAGCTGCTCGAGGGTTTATGTCAGGCAGGGCTAAGTGACTCTTAAAACTCTTTGGCTGCCTTTCTGCCTGGAGTGGGAATCTGGCCCTTAACTAGAAATGAGCAGCAATTCCTCCTGTCCCAGCCCCTGGCTCTGCTGGCAGAGGGTTATCACGCTGCTCTGGCTGGGCTGTGCTGACAGAGCTGACCCCTGTGAGGAACCACAGACCTCACTGGTGTTGGCAGAGTCTGTGAGGCACCAAGACAGACCTACTGGTCTGTCTGCCCATCCCTCTGGGATAGAGGCTCGTCTCCAGCCAGACCTGAGTGCTGGAGCTTGGTGCTGGAAGTACATTGATCTTCAATAAACAGCAGACAAAGTTCTTCTGCTTTGACAAAGTTTGAAAGTGGTGTTTGGTATGGGAGGAGGGCTGAGGTGATGGGATGGAGCCGGGGAAGGGGCAGGGATCTGTGCCACAGCCAAAGATGTAGAGCAAGAAGTGCTTATCAGCTCTTGGTTCTTACCACCTGAAATATAGAAATCAGACCAGAGGTTGATGTTAGGGAGGGGACTGAAGGCTCTTTCTGAGCCAAAGTCTGTGTGAGACAAAGCAAAAACATGACTGGGCTGGCACCAAATGAAACAATTGCAAACCCCCTCAGCCCAGGCACCAGAAAAAGAGCAAGAGCAGAACCTGGTCCCTGGAGCACAGTCCTTGTCCAGGCTGAGGCTGGCCCTTGGGAGGAGGATGGGTAGATTTGCCCAGATTTACCTAAATGCAAATCCAGGTGACAGCAGCACTCCTGGGAGCCTCTGTGTGCAGGGAGGAGAGGGATGTTTCCCGGGGGCTCCGGGTAGAGCTGTGTTGGAAATTGCAGTGAAGGAGCCACGCTGTGATCAGGTGTGGCTGGTTCTCTGTGGGCCTCTGCACATGAATGAAATCCTGGGGTCCTTAGGGGGTCAGGCTGAGGCCTTTGCACCCCTCAGCAGCCTCTTTAATCGGGCACAGACTGCAGGGAACCGATGCCTCTCTCCCACTCCTCTGTGCAGGGATGTGCACAGCCCGAGTCAGCCCTGACTGTGTGCCTGCACTCCTGGCCAGGGCTTTTCCTACTTTTTCAAGAAACAGGTTTTCCAGCTGCACCACAGAGGGTGTCCTCAGGCTCAGGTTAATCTCTGAGCTTTGTGGAGCGTGAAGTGATGGGGCTGCTCATCCGACAGCAAGAAATTAGAACTTGCTGGCTGAGAGAGGAAGGAGCTCTCTGGTCTCATCCTGCCTCCTCTAACCGTGGTCGTGTCTCCATGTCAGGATTCTTCATACCTCGATGAGCTCTCCAACAACTCCCTGTTCTCGTCCCCCGCGGATTCCCTGTCGGACATCGCGGATCCCAAGGACTTCCTGCCCGCCGACAGCCTCAGCCACGTGCCAACACTATGGGATGTGAACACGCCGCAGAACCCCATCGAGGTAGGGGCTGCTCCTCCCTCCTCCTCCCCAGAAGACACCTCAGGCTTCATCCTGTGGGGCTTTTAAGGAATTCAGAAACCAACCCAGTTCCCTCGGGGTGAGGTTGAGGTGTGGTGACGCTGTTCTGGTGTTACCAAATTCACTGGAGGAGGGAAGGGGTGAAGTGGTGACACATATTTGGTCTCCTGGGAGCAGAATGGGATCTGGGCACCCTCAGAGGGATTCACACACTCTTCCAGAGTGCAGCACAGGCACTAGCTCTTTCTCCTGGCAGCTGTGGCAGGGAGGTACATCCCGAGGAGGACGTATCCCTAAAACATTCAGCAGGTCCAGTGTGACCTGGACAGAGCACTCAGGAGTGCTGAAGGGATGGGCTCCAGGAAAACCACCCTGACATGGATCATTAACTGCCCCCCCCCCAGCAGCAGCACCTTTTGTTTGTTCTCCAGGGCAAATATTTCAGTTACAATGACTGAAAAACTGTCTCAACTTTAGACTCACCGTTTGTGTTTACTTTGTGAGTCCAAGTCCCTGCAAGCTTTTACATCCCCGAGTTTTCCGGGGCGTGGGATCTCCTGGCCATCCCACAGCAGCACGTGGTCCTGGGCACATTCACCAGCCCTCTGCCATCTGCTCTGCCTCAGCTGGGGGCTGACACAGTCACCAGGGGCAGCCACCTCCTCCTGGGGTTGTTGGAGCCACATCATCCCCATCCACTGGATCCGGGTCCCGGCTCCAGTTTCCTTTGTAGGTCACTCTCTTAGGAAGAATGAGGGAAAACACTCATTGTGGATACCCCAGGAGGCAACCTGGGGTGCCTGTGCCATAGTCATTGCTGCATTTTGAGGCTCTCCTGTGCTCAGAGGCTGCATTTTGCAGCCAGTGTCTCTGGCTGTGTTGCCATGAGACAATCACACACAGTCTGCAAACCTAGGACCAGCAAAAACTTACTGGGAAAAGCTGTTCTAAATTCAGTGTGAAGAAATAAGTATTGTGCAAGTGTGAGACTGACTCTGTGGGCACAGCAGTGTCTCCAGCCTTGGCCCCATCCCTGTCCCTCTCCCCTGCTGTTCCTCACGTCCTGCCCTCGCCCCTTTTGTCCTGTGGAGCACTTGGACTCAGATAAGGCCAATTAGCTCCTTGGAATTCCATTTATAAACAACTTCCTTTGGAAAGGAATCTCCAGCTATTTTAAACATTTTCTTATCTGTGTTTTCTGGAGACAGAGATGGTTTGGGCGGGGTTGTTGCTTTTTGGGCTGTTTTTTAACTGAGTGATGTTTCCTGAGGAGGTGTCAGGGAGGTGCATCCTGGACAGGAGATTTTGGTTTCATTTTTGCATGGAGGGGGCACTGTGGACCAGGACACTGGGTGAAAGGATTGTCAAACTGACTCATCATTGGCAGCTGCACGTTGGTACATGATATCAGCAGTTTGGATAAGCTCTCCCTATCCCTTCCCACATCCTCGCAGTGCAGTTGTCCACAGAATTGCAGGAATTTTGGCTTTCCAGCAGCCAGAGCAGTCACTAAGCTCCAGTACAAATGGGACATCAGTCACGTTACACCCAGGCAGATCCATCCTGATCCATCCTGATCCATCCTGATCCGTGTGATCCAGGACATCACTCAGCTGTGGCTGTGCAGCCAGCTCTGCCCCCGCTGGGCTGGGTTATCAGGACTGTAGTTTTTCCAGAATTTCTGTTTCAGAGATCCAGGCAGAGCAGGAACATCAGTCTCTCACAGTTCTGATGTGTGGGACATCCCAGGGGCCAAGCTGGATGCGTCCTGTGGGAGACCCAGCTGTGGATCCCAGGTACAGGAACAGCCTTGTGCCTTGTCCTCTTGAAAAATAAACATTCCAAGCTCCCTGAGAGCCCCTGGACTGAGGTGCCCTGTGCTGAGTCTGGAGTGGGGTGTTATGGCTGAGGAGGAAAGGGCTGGATATAGAGCTGCCTCCATGTGCCCGTGGGGAGAGGAGCTGCATCCAGTGCCTTGGCTGTTTATCAGTCAGGAATGGGCAGTTAGGGAAGAGCTGCCACCCTGTGAAATATTTGCAGGAGCAGCAGACAAAACAGTTCCCTTTGTAATGGAGCTGGGAAATACCATTTAAAAATAGTGCCTGTCATATCGTGTTTTCTCTCATCCATCTCACACATTCCCAGTGTTTTTAAGGCTGGGAAGCACAGACTTGCTTCGGAAGCCTGGGGCTGGAATTTTGGAGCTGCTCATGCAGTTTTTTATAGCTTGTTGACAGCACTTCACCCTTCTCCCAGCTCAGTACCCAGAGAAGGGATTCCCTTCCCAGGGAAGTCATGGTGAGGTGGGACAAAATGGAGAATAATGCAGAGAGGAAAAAGTGGAGTAAGACCAAGGCTGTGATTGTGCAATTATCACTCTCCCTCCTGCTTCCAGCCCCGTGTTCTCACAGATCTGTGTTCCTCTTCTTGGGATGCCCTTGGAACAGAGGGAGGAGAAAATCAAACTGGGAGGTGAGGGAGGGTGGAGAAAGGCAGGAGTTGTACAGGTGGATCATCCATCTCTCACTGCAACTCCTGATCCCACCTGCTCTGGCCCTCACAGCACATTCTCACCTGTGTGGGTGGTTTTCAAATGCTCTGAGCAACCAAGGTTCCTGTTGCATCCTCTGCAGTTCCTGGGGTGGAATGCTGAGTGCCAAAGCTGGATCGGGGTAGCAGAGCTTTGTACTTTGGGGACTGTGTGATGCAAAACCAGCCCTGTATTCACCTCCTACTGCTGGAGCTGCAAGAACACCTCCTGCTCTTCCAGCGGCTCCAGGCCTTCCTCCTGCCTGAGACCAAACTCTGAGCTGGGATTTGTAGGTGGGGATGTTTCACCTGCTCTCCAGATTTGCTGGCACTAAAAGCAGCTCTTCCGTCCAGCTTCCTTCTGGTAATTCTGACTCAGGCTTCCAGGAATGGAGGGTGGGTTTTTTCTTTCTTCTTCTTTTTATTTTTTTTGATTTTATTTAAAAATAGGAGTGTTTATGCCTAAGATCTTCCCATCTTTCTCTGCTGCTGGTGGAGCATGAGGCTCTGAGCCTGGCAGTCTGCACAGGCTGTAAACTTGGAGTAGAGCTGCTCCTGGAGCTGCTGATTGCTTTGGATGCCACGAGCTGCTGGCCTGACCTTGCTGGCTGTCGGGAAATTCCAGGGTGAATTTGTTTGTGTGGGAGCAGACAAAGGATCTCCTTGCCTGAGCCCCCCCAGCCCAGAGTGTCTTGGGAGCTCTCTCTCCTCGCTGGCAGTGGCACAGCAGGCTGGATGGGCCAGGGATCACACGTGTCCAAGGATCTGTGTTGGTGTATTTCTGGGCTTGCTGGGCTTGGAGGGCTGAGGGTTTGGAGCTCTTCCTCACCTGCACCCTTTGTGTTCCAGCTGTTCTCATCCAGCACACCATTCCCTGGCCTGAATAGCTCCCATGACCACGTTCCTGCTGTCCCCAACACCCCGCTCCTCATCAGCTACCAGGTGAGAGCGATGGGTGGCCTCTGGGATGGGACACCAGGCTCCTGGTGACATCCCAGTGTGGGGGGAGCAGTTCTGACCCTTTTCCCTTCAGAGGGAATGAGACAAGAAAACACAGATCCCTGCCTTTTGCAGAAGTGTGCTGTATTTCCTGGGGTGGAACCTCACTGTGTTAAGGGGACACTTTGGGCTCTCAGGACTTTGCCCTGTGCTGCTGGGGCAGCTCTTACAGCCCCTGGGGTTGGCCCCCACAGGTGGTTGCCCTTAGTCTGTAATGAGATGGATTGTGTCTGGAGGGTTTGGGGGATGGTTTCAGTGGCAGGTTGTGGCAGGGCACAGCACTGCACGTGTCCATAGCTCAACATTAACGTTGGGTCAATGCTTCTCTCCAGTCTCAGGCTCCTGCAGAGGAGGAGGACGAGGGTGAGGAGGAAGAAACGGAAGAGTTGGGGCAAACGGAGACCTATGCAGAATACATCCCTTCAAAGTGTGAGTGTTGCCATGGGAAGTGCTGTTCACTCCACTGTGGACCAGCCTATTTCACTGCTCCCTTAATTTCCTGGGAGCAGTATCTGATGTTTGCTGTGGCACCTCCCAGGCTTGTGGTTTTCTGGGAAAACTCTACAGTGACCAGGGCTGTGGCCTGTTGATGAGCTCTGCAGTGCTCCTGAGGTGCCCCTGGGAGTAAAGACCTTGACTTACCTGTGTTCTGTTGTCATTTAGCCAAGATTGGGAAGCACCACCCTGACCTGGTGGTTGAGACGAGTACCCTGTCCAGCGTTCCCCCCCCTGACATCACCTACAGCCTGTCCCTGCCGTGCTCCGTGGCTGACAAGGGCTCCCTCTCTGCACTACAGCTGGAAGCAATCATCTATGCCTGCCAGGTACTGCCTGCACCTTGCCCATCTCCTACCCCTCAAGAAAACTGCCTCTGGTGTTCACGTGGTTTAAAATAACTGTAATTCAGGTGGTGAAACTCCTTTGGCATTTTAAGTGCCTTTCAAAGGATTATTTGAAGCCAGGGAGTTCTGTGGGATCTGTTTCCCAAAGGGGCAAGAACCCTGGACTTTTGTTGTGGAGAGCTGTACATTTTGGGGCCTTTTCCATGAACTGCCACTCGTGAGCTTGGCCCTGACCCCTGACCCTTCCTGCCGTCCTTTGTCTGAGCAGGACGTGCGCGTGCATCGGTGGGAGGTGTGGAAGGGTTAAGCAGTGCTCACATCAAAGCTGTTAGCAAAGGCAAATCTAGTTTAATTTCCAGTTCTGTTCTTGATTTTGCAGCAACACGAAGTTTTATTGCCCAGTGGGCAGCGAGCTGGGTTCCTCATCGGGGACGGTGCCGGAGTGGGAAAGGGCAGGACCGTTGCGGGCATCATCTTTGAAAATTATCTTAAAGGGAGGAAAAAAGCTCTGTGGTAAGTTGTTGGGTTTTTTTCTCTCTTTTCCCGTAAGACCTCGGAGTTAGTTTGGATCTAGAAGTAAGGAATTCCTTAGTGCTGATGTTGGCTTTAGTGTTGAGTCATGCTGTGGCCTTGGGTAAGTCCTTTCCACCTCTTACTGCCTGGTTGCTGCCTGTGCAATGGGAATATTCTGCCTGCAGCAGGGCTGGAGAGTGAGTCACTGTGAAAGAGCAGGTTTTGTGCTCCTGGGGGTGCAAGGGCCAGTCTGGCCCCGCTCTCTCTGGAGTCGTGGAGGGGTGTGATGGGCTTCCTGGGTGCAGAGCCAGGAGTGGGGCTTTGCTGCAGATCACACACAGCCTGTGCCAAGGGGCAGCTGTCAGCTCTCAGGTTGGGCTGTGTGGGCAGTGGAGATGTGACAGCTCTGCACGGCTCCTCCTGCCTTAGTCAGAGCTGGTAATCACTGTGAGCCTCAACTGCCTGGGGACATAGCCAGCCCTGACTCCTCAAGGAGATACCCAGCCCTGACTGCTGGGGGACATAACCAGCCCCAGCTGCCTGGGGGAGATAACCAACCCCAGGAGGAGATAACCCACCCCACTCCCACTTCACAGGTTCAGCGTCTCCAATGATCTCAAGTACGATGCTGAGAGAGACCTGAAGGACATCGAGGCCTCCCACATTCCTGTGCATGCTCTGAACAAGGTAGGAGAGGAGCTGCAGGGCTGCCCTGCAACTCAGCCCACAGGAGCAGTTGGAGGCTCTGCCTGGGCACATGGGGCAGTGTCAGACACTGAGCTGCCTGTGTTCCCTCCTCCCAGCCCACTTCCCACTCGGGGTTCCAGCTGTTTTTATACCCTGTGGAGCTGCACGGGGAGCACAGAGCTGTTCCCTGCAGGGAGTGGGAAGTGTCTCCAGGCAAGTGCAAGTACAGCAGGACGGGAACCTTCTTCACCTTTCCTGAGGAATCCTGTGGAGGGAATAGCTCTGTGAGATGTGCTCTGCTCTTCTGGGCTGGCCTTTGCCAGTGCTGGTTCATGGAACCACTTCTCAGAGCATGCAGGGAGCACAGAGGTGCCCGGGCTGGTCCCTGGCACACCCATGGAGCATGTGGGCATTTCCCCCAGATGAGCAGATTAGAGGATTTTCAGGCTTTCTTCAGTTACTCAGTGATGAGGCTGAAGTGTTTCTCAAAAGCACCATCAGCAGTTGTGGGATGATTATTCACAGGGCTCTTTGTGGCCTGCTTGAGTCTCTGTCCAGTGTTTTCCAGTTCACTGAAACCCTCTCCTCTGGTTTTAATGGTATTGAACAACCAGCTTTTACAAAGTCCATAGAAACCACAGGTGTTTGACACCTCTGAATGCCCTCCACTAAGAGACTGAAAGGGATTTTGTTTTCAGCCCCAAAAGACTTTAAATGGAACTTTTTTCAGCTTGGGGCCAGGGGTTTTTCCCCAACCTTGGATTTCTTTACAGGTGAGACCCACAGCAGTGGGACAGGCAACAATCTCACCTGGCCAAAGAGAAAAGGATTTTCTAGAAGGAATTGAAGCAGGCAGGAGGGTTCAAAGCAGTGAAACACTCTAAACTGTTGCTTGAAAAAACGAAGCACTTTTTTTGCCAGAAAATCGAGGTCCTCATGTGTTCCCCACAGTTCACTGCAGGCGTCCAGATGTGCTGACACATTGGCTGGGGCACTTCTCCAGACATTTACAGTCCCTGTCATCACCATGCCTCAGTGCCAACAGAAATGCCGAAGGCATCAGCTACTGACAGCTTTTTGTCTGTTCTGAGCTCAGGCTGGGGGTTGTTCTGGGATCAGGAGTGTGTGTCCGGCGTGACCGTGGGCAGGGAGGGCTGTGACGCGCTGGGGGCAGCGATGATGAGTGTGTGTGCTCTGGTTCTTCCTTCCTGCAGATTAAATATGGTGACACAGCTACCTCAGAAGGAGTCCTCTTTGCCACCTACTCGGCGCTGATCGGCGAGAGCCAGGCCGGGGGACAGCACAGGACGCGCCTAAAGCAGATCCTGGACTGGTGCAGGGAAAACTTTGATGGAGTTGTATCCTTAAAAAAACCCCAAAGAGTCAAAAACTGGAGAGAGAGGGACTGCCACTTGTGATTGTGCTTCACTAGGGAACAAAGAGCTCGGGGCCATCTGAAGTCCCAGGGAGCTGCTGTGGGAGCAGCCCCGTGCCTGCGGGAGGTATTTTAGTGCTGTGAGTACATGAATCCCCCACACTCGGATCTCCTCCTCCTCCTCCCAGGATGCAGTTAAGGGGAGGAGGGGAAGAAGCAGCTGGGATTAACCTTTTCACATTCCTCTCCCTCACATTACAAGACAAAACACACCTTGGAGGTGAAGGGAAAGGGAGGGGGAGATGACTTAGGGTCTGAGGAGCAGAGGACTGGGCAAAGGCAGCAGATTCCACGTGTGGGGAAGCAGTGGGTCCGTACTGGGACTGGGTGTTGGGTTGGATGAAGGCAGCTTGGCTGTATTTTCTGTCTGCTCCCATCCTCGGGATGAAAATAGATCCTTCCTCCTTAACTGACATTCCCCTGCAGATCGTGTTTGATGAATGCCACAAAGCCAAAAATGCCAGCTCTACCAAAATGGGCAAAGCAGTGCTGGACCTGCAGAACAAGCTGCCTCAAGCAAGGGTTGTCTATGCCAGTGCCACAGGTGAGCTGCTCTGCTCAGGGGGTGGGTGTGAAGAGTGGCAGGTCTCCTCTGAGCTGGAGGCCACTCTGAGGTGTGAGTGTGTGTGCTGAGAGCACGAGGCTGTGCGAGGAGAGGTCAATGGTGCTGCAAGGCTGGAGAGGAGCTCAGAGTGCCAAGATCTGCCCCAAGCCCCACCACTGATGTTACTTGTAGATTTTTGGCAGGTCAGACTAATTTCTCTCCAGTTTAACTTGTTCCTGGCCAGCTGTTCCAGCTGTGTGGTGACACTTGCCCACTCAGTGTAGGGAGGACAACATTTGGAAAGGTGTCCTAAGGCACAGTGGCAAATGACAACCTCTTCAGAGTTCTCTTCACTTGAGTCACAACTGCTCCCAGGTGCTGTGGGTTTGCTGACAGTGAATTCTGTCCAAACAGGTGCCTCGGAGCCAAAAAACATGATTTACATGAGCCGCCTGGGGATCTGGGGGGAGGGAACCCCCTTCCGAGCCTTCGATGAGTTCCTGCACGCGATTGAGAAGAGGTGAGTCCTGTCCCCCCGGGCAGGGGGAGCTGTGGGAAGGGGGTGCACGAGCCAGAGGAGGGGCTGGGGCTGCAGAGGCAGCAGCTGGGGGTCACTGCTGGAGTCACTGCTGAGGGTCACTGCTGGGTCAGTGCTGGGTCACTGCTGGGTCCCACAATTGCCGCCCTCTCCCAGGGGAGTCGGGGCGATGGAGATCGTGGCGATGGACATGAAGGTCAGTGGGATGTACATTGCCCGGCAGCTCAGCTTCACTGGAGTGACCTTCAGGATCGAGGAGATCCCGCTGGACGAGCAGTACAAGGCTGTCTATGACAAGGCAGCCAAGCTGGTGAGCTGGGCCCCTTGTAGTGGGAGGCTGAGGTTCACTCATGCTTTGGGCATGGCCACTGGTATGTGGGAGGGTTTGAGGACCCTAAATGAGGCCATGACCTCAAACATTAGAAAGAAAAGGGGTACACAATGGTCAGCTGATGTAAAAAAACCACCACCTTATACTTTTTTGCTTCTGTTTGAAAGTTCCATGTCTGCAAACCAGAGCTTTGTCATGCTGGTGCAGAGAATGACCAGAGCGTTCATTCAGCCCAACACAGCGACATAAACACTGATCCTAAAGCAGATTATCAGCCCCCAGCCTGCTCTGATCACCTCCTGCGTGGCAGGAATGACAGTGGAGATGAGGATGTTAACTCGTGCCTCTGGCTGTTTCCGCAGTGGGCAGAGGCCTTGATGGTGTTCCAGCAGGCAGCCGACTGCATGGGGCTGGAGTCGCGGAAGTCGCTGTGGGGTCAGTTCTGGTCGGCTCACCAGCGCTTCTTCAAGTACCTGTGCATCGCTGCCAAGGTGCGGCGGCTCGTGGAGCTGGCCCGGGAGGAGCTGGCCAGGGACAAGGTACTGGGGCAGCCCCGCCAGCCCCACCCCACGTGGGATGGTCGTGCCCGGGTTTCGCAGAACATTCCCAGTGAATGATGTGGGGAGTTAACGTGGCCTCCTCTCCCCAGGCATTACCCTCTGCTGGTGTGGGGGGGATGTGGGCAGGCTGGTCTGGGATGGGATTTTGGGTCATATTCAAGCTGAAAGTGTCCAAGGCCGGGTTGGATGGGGCTTGGAGCAACCTGGGCTAGTGCAAAGTGTCCCTGCCCATGGCAGGGGCTGGGACTGGATGAGCTTTAAGGTCCTTTCCAACCCATACCACCCTGGGATTCTAGAAGAGGTACCAGACCCTTCACCTTGAGCACAGCTCTGTCCTTTCATCCACCTGGGCACACCTTGGAAATTTTAGGCAGAAGATCCCTAGCACAGGTCTGTGCTCAGAGTCACTCTCTGTGGGGTCAGCCCAGGGGGCTGTTGGATGCTGAAAGGTTTGAGAGATGGTTCTTCATCAGGAGCCCTGCCATGGGCCCAGCATGGATTTATTTGGGACAGGGTTCAAGGGGAGTACCTGGGTCTGGGAAATACCTCTTGAGCCTGGAGCTGTGCCCCTGCCCTGACACCTCCCTGTGCCATCCCTCGTGTCCCCGCAGTGCATCGTCATCGGCCTGCAGTCCACGGGGGAGGCTCGCACCAGGGAGGTCCTGGACGAGAACGATGGGCGTCTCAACCGCTTTGTCTCTGCTGCAGAGTGAGTTAAAAATCCCTGTTTTCCTTTGGGGGTGCGTGGGAGGCCAGAGCAGTGGGAGGAAAGCTCCTGCACGGAGCACTGGCTGTTCTTGAAATGCAGTTTGACGTCACCTCCCCCTGTACCATGGAGAGGACACTCAGAGGGGTCCACGGGGCACTGTGTCTTCAGTGGGACTGTATGAGCTACATCCTGGATTTCGAAGTCTGCTGTGGTCCAGACTCGCAGGAACAGCCTGATCCCACTCTCCACACACGTAAAAGAACTGGCAGGTGTAGGAGAGCCAGGAATGGAGCTCAGATGTAGTTTGTGTGTGTCTGGTTCTGGAAAATGAGGGTGTTGACACGAAAGGAATGAGCAAGAGAATCTTCTGTAGTGGCAAAGGCTGTGATGATGCTGTGAGGTGGCATCACTGGAGCAGGGCAAGGGACGAGTGGTCCGAGGACCAGTGTTGGCTTTGAGCTCGTGTATGGGAGGCCCAGTGTCCTGGTTGTGTGGCCATCCCAGCTGACAGGAGAGCTGGCTGTGCCAGCAGTGAGCCAGCAGCAGGACTCCTGCTGCCCACTCAGCAGTGAGGCTCCTCCTCCCCCTCCTGCCTGCAGCTTCCAAAACACCAGCCCATCCCTGGACGTGACTGAACCTGCACAACGGGTGACAAGAGCCTGGGACATGGGGTTGGGGTGTGATTCCTCTGTAGTGCAGGGCTGTTTTCTTCTGAAGTGACTTTTGATGCGTGTCTGGGTTAGGCCGAGCTTTCCTCCCTGGGTGCTGGGGTTTGGGTTGGTCTGTGTGACTCTGCTGTCTCCAGCCCAAACCACAGTTTGGTGACAGTGCACGGGGCAGGACTGGCAGCTGCTTGGGTGATTTGGTCTCTTGATCTCTTGGATTGGTTTCCATGTCACAGAACTCAGGTGTAGAGGACAGTGTGGTCCCTGGAGCTGGGGGGTCCCACACTGTGTGACTGTCCCTGGCCCCAAAGGCAGGAACTCTGTGTTCCTCAGCCCTGGCCGGATCACTGAGTGTCTCCTGGCATCTGCTCAGCCTCCAAATGTGTGTCCTGGTGTTCCAGCACTTCGGGGGATTTCTGGAGGGGAGTGTGCTGGGAAGGAGCGGTTGGTTAAAGATGCCGAGAAATGGGGTTAAAAATAAACATTGTTCTGTGAGTGGATTCCAGCCCAGGGCTCTGTCTGCAGGGAGACAGGGAGGGCGAGTGCCGGGAAATGAGCAGAATTGCATGGCAGGGAGGCTCCAGAGCGAGTGTTCTTTTGGGCAGGGTCACCCCAGCACACGGGACAAGGGGCCATTCTCGGTGCCACAGAGCTGCAGTCACAGAGCTCTGTCCCTCGGGGGAGCAGTGTGGTCCCTGTCCCCTTCAGCCCCTCACACTAAGGGTCCTAGAGCTCCCTCCCCAGTTCCCAAGGCTCCCTTTTCTCACCCAGGGGAGTTGTCATGTTCATCCTCTCACCTGTCACTTGCAACATTTCGGGTTTCGGAGTTTTTTTGGGTTTTTCTCAAGCAGAGCTTGTTCAGCACCTCCTTCTCATTGCCCTGAGGGTTCATCCACACAGTCAGCATTTAAACATTTGCTCTCTGATTTGTAGAACAGCCCACAGAAACCTTTGGTTTTCATTTTTTCTGATGTTCTTTTCCATTCACCTGAAACCACTACGGATCCATGTTCAGCCACTTGGTTTTGTGGGAAGCAGGCCCACAGCCAAGGAATCAGAGGACTTGGTGGAGCACATTTGTTGGATGGCCTGGTGGTGGTCTGTGCTCTTAGGGCATGGAGAGAGGCTGGACACTGGGACTTACTGGATTTTTGATGTAGCAGCTTCCCAGTGTAGTGTTTCCCATTTAAAACTCCCTCTTGGTTGATGTATAAAGGTGCTGCAGCCTTGACACACTCTCAGGCTCCAGGAGCTGTCCCGTATCCGGGGCTGGCTGAGCCCGTGGTGGCAGCCATGGGGCAGGATTGACCTCTCTTCCCTGGAATGTGGGGCTCTCTCAAATACACACGTGGTACTTGGTAACCAGCACATGTTCCTGGTAGCTGGAATAAATTTTGCATCTTACTTTCAGAGGCGTCTTTCTATCACTAATTCAGAAGCACTTTCCTTCAACCAAAAGAAAGAGAGAAAAAGGAACTGGCATTAAAAGAAAACGTAAGAGCTCCCTCACTCCCAGCCCAGCCCCTGCCTCCTGCCCTGCTGCTCCCCCCCAGCCACTCACTTGTTCTCTGCCTCTTGCCCTTCTCCCCACTCCGTGCTTTTTGCTGCTCTCCTTGGTTTCTGTTTGCCCTCCCACACATCTGTCGCTCCTTCGTCCGGTGGACAGCAGGTCTGGGTCATCCACCCTTTTCCTGCCTCTGCCCCACTGCCCTGTCCCAGTGCAGGGCCTGCCCTCTGCCCCTGCCCCATGGCTGTGCCCCCTCCCCTCAGCCTGGGCTGGGGGCAGATGGCACAAGGCCTGGCTGGTGTCTGAACCCTCCTGCAGCCGGAGGGTTCCTCCGTGACACCCTACGTAGGGCACTGCATGTGTCCAGGGGAAAACAATCACTTCCCTGCGGGTTATTGGCTGTGGCTGCAGGTAAGAAGAGTTTTGGGATTTCTCCTCTAGTGGGATGTGAGAAAGGGGGAAGAGGGGGCAGCAGCACTGGCAGGTTGTGGAGCTGGTCTGTGAACCCTCTCACGTAGCAGTGGCACGTCTTGCTGTGCTTGGAAGCAAACGATGTCCCAAAACACTGGCACCTTCCCACGTCCTGCCCACTCCTCTGGAAGCAGATTACTTCTCTGAGGAGCTGGCACTGCTCAGTGTCCATCCTGACATGTGCAGCCAACTTTCAGCCCTGCTCAGGAGTGCCTTGTTCTTCCTTTCTCTCTCTTCCTTTCTCTTTCCCGCTCTCCCTCCCTCCCTCCCTAACTGCCCCCCACCCCTGAGGCTCTGTTTTTGCGAGGTCAGCCTGTCATTTGGGGCAGTCTCAGCTATTTTGGGATTCCTCCTGCTCTCTCTGAGCTGGCCCTTGCTGCCCTGTGCTGGAGCCTCCCTGGGGCCGGGCCGTGACCCGCTGGCTCTCGGTGCAGGGCGGCCGCGGGGCCGGTGGCCCAAGGCTCTGCGGGGCCTGTGTGACCCAGGGGTCATCAAGATCAGCGACGACAGCAGCACCGAGTCCGACGACTCGCCCAGCGACATCAACTCCTCCCCGGAGTCCCTGGTGGAGACCGACGACGTCATCTTCGTGGAGCAAACCTACACCGGCTGTGCCGCCGAGGGTGAGCGGGGACGGACGGGGCACTGGGACTGGGGCACTGGGATGGGGGCACTGGGACTGGGGCACTGGGACTGGGACTGGGGCACTGGGATGGGGGCACCGGGACTGGGGCACTGGGACTGGGGCACTGGGACAGAGGGCACTGGGACTGGGGGCACTGGGACTGGGGCACTGGGACTGGGGCACTGGGACAGAGGGCACTGGGACTGGGGCACTGGGTCCTGCAGGGAATGGCAGCCCCTCCGGGCCTGGGACAGCTTTGGACCTCGGCTGGTTTTTGTCCTGATGGTCACACTCAGGTTTGGGAGGTGGATCCACATTTACCTGCTGTGATCAATGAGCAGGAGGGATTTGCCCTTTTTTCTTCCCCCACCAAAATGGGGAAGCCCAGAGGGAATTCACTCTGTGCTCAGCAGCATTTACTGCAGGTCATGGTGTCTTTGCCCATTGACAGTGCCCCCAGAAACCCTCTGAGACAACTTCTTCCCCCTCTCTGATTTGCAGTTACCAGGTAACTCAGCTTTTGTTGTTTACACTGCAGGTAGTTTTCACATGCTGCCTTCCCAGAAAGAGCTGCACGGCCTGAGAGAGCTGGAGATCGTGGAAAAGATGAAGCAGGACCTCCTGGCAAAAGTGCAAGCACTGGGCAAAGAGCTACCTCTCAACACCTTGGATGAACTGATTGATTACTTTGGGGGCCCAGAGAATGTGGCTGAGGTACTCCCCACTGTCAGGAGTGCATTTTGGTGGCAGGGTGACAGGGAAAGGGGCCAACATAGAACCATGGAATGGTTTGGGTTGTAAAGGACCTTAAAGCTCATCGTGTTCCTTGGGCAGGGACACCTTCTGCTAGATCAGGTTACTCCCAGCCCTGTCCAACCTTGACTTGAACACTTCCAGGGATGGGGCAGCCACAGCTTCTCTGGGCAACCTGGGCTGGGGCCTCACTGCCCTCACAGGGAAAAATTTCTTCCATAAAAAAAATGATGTTCCTGCTGGCAGAGGGTTCCCTCTCCCTGGCACTGTGGAAAAGCTGTTGAGGGCTGCCTGGATGGCCGGGCTGGGCCATGGGGGTCTCCCCTCTCACAGCCCCTCTCCCGTGCAGATGACGGGCAGGAAGGGCCGCGTCGTCCGCAGGCCCGACGGCTCCGTGGTGTTCGAGTCGCGCGCGGAGCAGGGGCTCTCCATAGACCACGTCAACCTGAAGGAGAAGGAGCGCTTCATGAACGGGGACAAGGTGAGTCGGGGTCGGGCTGAGGGGCGCAGGGGAGGGAGGGTCCTGTGCATCCCTGTGCCCCGCCAGCCTCAGGCCAGCAGCTTTCTGTTGGTGTGACCTGCTGGAAGCTGGCGAGGATTCCCAGATCCCTCTGTGCGCCGGGGTTGCTGTTGTGCTCGGGCCTGTTCCCTGAAGCAGTTTTACACGTGTCCAGGAACCTCACCCTGTTCTCACTTGTCTCTCCTGTAGCTCGTAGCGATAATCTCGGAGGCCTCCAGCTCAGGGATCTCCCTCCAAGCAGACAGACGGGTGAAGAACCAGAAGCGCCGGGTCCACATGACCCTGGAGCTGCCCTGGAGCGCGGACCGGGCCATCCAGCAGTTCGGTGAGGGCTGGGTGTCCCTGGGCACTGCCCCCTGCCCCTGAGTGTCAGCCAGGCCCTGGAGCCCAGGCACCCTGGGAGGGATGGGTGGTGGCTGCCTGAGCTGGGCTCTGCCACAGCCAGGCAGGTGCGTTTAGGAGATGTCTCTGTGGGAGGACAGAGCCACACACCCTCTTGCTGCTGAGACTTGGCAGAGCCCAGCTTATAGTCCTGAGCTCTGGGGCAGAGGAGGGACTCTGCAGGGTGAGCAGGATGGGTGTTATTTGGCTTTTCTGGTTATGTTCCTGCTCCAGACAGGCCGTCCCAAGCTCCCCTTCCAGCCCTGTTCTCGTGTCCCCGCAGGCCGAACGCACCGGTCGAACCAGGTCTCTGCTCCAGAGTACGTGTTCCTGATCTCAGAGCTGGCAGGGGAGAGGAGGTTTGCATCCATCGTGGCCAAACGCCTGGAGAGCCTGGTGAGTGCCCACAGCAGGGATTGGCTGTCAGCTCCAGTTCCCTCTGAGGACATTCCATGCTGGGGCTCACACTGGCATGGCCAGTGTAACTGGGGGATTGTGTCACCCCTGACTGAAGGCACTGCAGTTGTGGAATGCAGAAGGCTTTTAGCATCCTGGGATTTGGGAAAGGAAGTGAGGAAGAATATGTAATCAAGGCGTTGGGAGGAATTTCAGGGAAGCAGAACCCAATTCCAGATGCTGGAATTCCCCCACTATTACTAGAGCATACATTCTATTCCCAAAAAGCTAATGAAATAATTAATAGAATAATGAGTTTGTTTCATTTTCTTCACTTCTGATAAATCCCCCAATCCTTTGGTAAAGTCTCAGTATCCCTGAGGAACACTGCCTCCCCATGGCACATTTCCACCCTGGCCTCTTCCTTTGGCCTTTGGCCATCCTTCCCTGGTGTTTTGCAACAGCTCAAACTCATGTTTTCTTCCATCTGCCTTCCCAGGGTGCCTTAACTCATGGGGACCGACGAGCCACCGAGTCCCGGGACCTCAGCAAGTACAACTTCGAGAACAAGGTGACAGGGCTGCCCTGGGGCAGCATGGCCCAGGGGGCTGGGGGAGCTGGGAGAGCCCTTGGTGGGATCTGGAGCCGGGAAGGTCACTGGTGGCACCTGCAGGCAGGGCCCAGTCTGGCACCCAGCTCCCTGCTGCTCCAGCTCCCACGGGCACAGGAGCCAGGCTTGGGTGGAGGACTGGTGTCAGTTCCTCCCACGTGTGACTCTCGTCTCCTCCCACAGTATGGGGCCAAAGCCCTGGACAGGGTCCTGTCCACGATCCTCAGCCACATGGAGAACAGAGTTCCTGTGCCCAAGAGCTACGAGAGACGGGAGGCCGACTTTTTCCGTGGTAAGAACACCACCAGCTCCAGGGTTTCTCCTGGCCACGGTAGTCTCAGGTTTGGGACGCTGGAATAGCTGAGGAGAAGGTCAGAGAGAGGAAACAGAGGGGGGAAAATGCCACTGGCTGAGCAGCTCACTGTGAGTGGGGTGATGTCGCCCTGCCAGGCACAGGGAGATGCTGAGCTGCCAAACAACGGGCACTGCTGGAGGGGAAGCAGCACCACAGGACTGCTGAGGGGAGGCTTAACCCCAAAACACACCAAGTGTCTTCTGCCATTTCAGAAATGAAGCAAGGGCTCATCTCTGTGGGGATCTGCTGCAGTCAGATGAAGTATGGCACTGTCTCGGTGGAGAAGGGTACGTGTCGAGCTGTTCCTGCCCAAAGCAGGGGGCAGACAGAAGGGGCAGGGGTGTCATGGCCCACCCAGCCTTGTGGGGTTTGCTGGGCAGCTGGGCAGGATGTTTGTCTTGAAGGGAAGGTCCTGTGGGAGCAGCCTGTGCTGCAGATCCCATGGCCCCACACATCCCATGGCCCTGAAGCTGCTCCCAGCCCACAGGAACAGCCCTTGAGCTGTGCTGCTGTTGGAAGGGACATTGTGGGGCTGGTTGAGGGGCTCTTCTGGGGGGGCTGGTGGATTCTGTGCCCAGCTGCACCATGTTCCCTGACCCCCTGTGCTCTTGCAGACTGCTCCATCACCAAATTCCTGAACCGCATCCTGGGCCTGGAGGTGGACAAGCAGAACATGCTCTTCCAGTATTTTTCTGACACCTTTGACTATCTGATTGAGAAGGACAAGAAGGAGGGCAAATACGACATGGGCATCCTTGGTATGGAGAGGGGGTGGCCACAGCTCTGCCTCCTGCACCCCAGGGTTCCCTGTTCCTCCTGTGCTGACTGTTCCCCACTGCAGCCTCCCCACCCAGCACAGATCCTGAGACCCAAGGAGGTGGTTTGGGTGGGTTTTCCTTAGAGCAGCCTTTTCTCCTTCCACAGATTTAGCGCCAGGAGTGGATGAGATCTATGAGGAGAGCAAGGAGGTCTTCCTGACCCCGGGGCACCCGCAGGACGGGCAGGTCGTGTTCTACAAGGTGGGCACCTGTCTCTGCCTGGCTCTAGGCTGCAGCAGCACCAAGGTTGTGCTGAGGGGGGGATTTGTGAGGCACTTGTCCTGTCCCTGGAGTTACAAATCCCTCTGTGTGTCCCTGTTCAGATCAGCGTCGACAGAGGCTTAAAGTGGGAAGAAGCTTATGAGAAGTCGCTCAAACTGACAGGAGCCAACGAAGGGTTCTACCTCTCCTACAAGGTATGTCCCTGGGCTCTGCCAGGGTGGCACCTCAGCTCAGGGGTGGCTCCAGTGGGAGATCTGCCATGGCTCTACGGGCTCCATGTCTGACCTCTTCCTGAGGGCTGGAAGATGCCTCCAAGAACCTCCATCCTGGAAGGAAGGGGTTACTTTAGAGAAACCTGGGCTTGGGGAGAGAGGCTGTGACTGTAACCATCAGCTGTACCCCACAGATGCGAGGCAGCAAATACACCTGTCTGCTGGCAGAGCAGAGCCGTGGGAAGAACTTCATCCTCTACAAGCCAAATATTGGGAAGCAAAGCCAGCCCGAGAGCCTGGACAGTCTGCAGAAGAAGTACCGGCGGGTAGGTGGGAGCTGCCGCCTCTGCTGTGGGGGCTGTGGGCTGGGGGAGGTTGGAAGGACATTCCCTCTAACCTATCACAGCTCCTCAGGTGCTGTTGTGGTTGGGCAGGGATGGTGGGAGCACTGGTGTGTCCTGACTCCCAGCCCCGGATTTCGCTGGGTGTTGGGCAGTGGAAGATCCCTAATGCTGAGTGTTGTGCTGCAGGTGATGCCCGAGGAAGCCAAGGAGCACTGGGAGAGCAGCTACCACTTCTCCTTGAAGAACTGTAACCACGCCCTGTGGTAAGGCAGCTGCAGCCCCAGCCTGCCACAGAATCCCAGCGTGGTTTGGGTTGGAAGGCACCTTAAATAAAGCCCATTCAGTTCTATGGCAGGGACACCTTCCACTAGCCCAGGTTGCTCCAAGCCCTCTCCAACCTGGCCTTGAGCACTGCCAGGGATGGGGCAGCCACAGCTTCTCTGGGAAACCTGGGCCAGGGCCTCACCACCCTCACAGGGAGGAGTTTCTTCCCAATATCCCATCTAAATCTCCCCTCTTTCAGCTTAAAGTCTTTGAGCCACGTCCTCCCTCCCCAGGCAGGGCCTGTGCTGGGGGGTCCCTGGCTGTGGCACTGGGGGAGGCCGAGGGGGGGAAGCCGCTGTGCTCCTGTGCTAATCCTGGTGGTTTTCTCCCATGGTAACCGAAGGAACAAGAGCTGCAAGCTGATCCAGGAGGGGAAGGAGTGCTTCCAGGGCATGCGCCTGCGGCACTACTACATGCTGTGCGGGGCCCTGCTGCGCGTGTGGAGCAGGATCGCCGGCATCATGGCCGACATCACCGCCAGCAGCTACCTGCAGATCGTCCGCCTCAAAACCAAGGAGAAGAAGAAGCAAGTTGGTGGGTGAAGTGCTGGGGAGGGGAGGGGAGTGGGATGAAGGGGTCCAGCTGCCCAGCACCAAGATTCCCTTCCTAAAAAGGGAGGTGTTCCGGCCTGGAAGCGCCCGCTGCTGAGGTGACCCCGCGGGAAGGAGGGGAGCTGGGGTTACCCCGATGTGTCCGGGCAGAGGGTGTGAGCCAGGCCTGGCCCCTCAGTGCCCATGTGAACACCCCCGGTGCTGCTGCCCTTCCCTCTGTCCCCAGAGCGCCCCATCCCTTCCCTGCTGTGGGGACTGATGTCTGCTTCTCCCCCAGGGATAAAGATCCCCGAGAGCTGCGTCCACAGGGTGCGGGAGGAGCTGAAGCAGATGGACCAGGACGTGAAGAGGAAGCACAGCCGGCTGCTCCAGGCCCGGGAGCAGGGCCCACCCTTCTCCCTGCCCCTGCACCTCCTGCCAGGGCCCAGGCTACCGCTGTCCCTGCCCTCCCTGTGCCAGGACGAGATCCTGGACTTGACCTGCAGCCCTCCCAGCAGCAGCATTCCCGACGTGGTGATGAACTCGGAGCCCGGAGCACTGTGCTTCCCCTCAGAGCCCCCCCTGCAGCCCCACCAGCAGCACCAGTTGCCCTTTTGCTTTGGCCTGGAGGGTGGTGTGGCCCCCGGCCCCTCACGGCACGAGCCCCCCGCGCCGCCCCCCCCGCCGCCCCTGCAGCAGCCGCAGGAGGATTTTCTCCAGCAAGACGGGAGTATCAATTTTAGAGAGATCCTGGAGGACATGCTGAGGACGTTCCCCCAGGAGAACCTGCTCCCCCAGGAGCGCCAGAGCGTGATCCAGTTCAGCGGGCCGCACCTGGAGTTCTGAGTGCCAGCCGGGAATGCCAGCGGAGCTCGGCCGTGTGGATCCGCGTCCTCTGGGGCACAGGTGAGAGCTGAGGAGCCCTGAATGTCCTGCCCGTTTGGACTGACCCTTGTGTGGTTTGGAGGGAGGAAACAGGCTTGGGTGGAATGTGCCTGGGGGAAACCGAGCGGGTCCCGCTGGGCCGGGGGGCTCTGCTGTGTGCAGTCCTGCTCACAGGTCAGTGCCTGTGTGGGACTGAGGGGAGACCCCCCTCCTCTGCCCACCCCCCACAGACTACTGAGTGTCCGAGCCAGGCCAGGCCTTGCCCAGCCCTCCAGCCCAGCTCTGTGGGGCCACAGCCAGGCTCCAGAGCTGCCTGGTGACTGGTGCTGGTCCATTAGGGAAGGTTTGGAGCCCAGGCCCCCAGTTTGGGCTGCCCCAGCCTGTGCTGGAGGGCTGGGATGAAGGGCAAGGGAATGCTGTCCCAGCAGAGTTGGGAGCTGCTGAGCTCAGTTGTCCTCAGGTAGGGCTGAGCCGGTGTACTGAGAGACCCAAAACTGCCTGCACTGCCTTCCCCTTCCTGGGAAGGAACCTTGGGCTGCTGAGCTCCGTGGGAGAGGCTGGAGCTGGATGCACCCCCACGGTGACAGAGCTCGAGTCTGTCAGAGCTCAGCCAGGCCAGGACCAGCGGGATTCCCCGGAGCAGAAGGGCCACGTGTCCCCTGTCCTGCACTTTAACCTCGCCGGGTCGCCGTGACCAGCCATGCTTTGGCCAGTTTCCTGCTGTCACATGTTGTCCCTTCACCTGGCTGTCCTGCTGGTCCTGCACTGTCCTTGGCTGGGCCATGGACCCCGGCCCGAGGGTCTGGGACTGGGCAGCCCAGCCCTGGCCACTGCTGACCTTGGGAACAGCCACTCCAGGCCCTGAAAGGGAAGAGCTCCCTGGTGAGTGCTGAGTGTGCAGCCTGGGAGTCACTGCTCAGGGTGTGCAGTGTCAGGGTCACTGCTCAGGGATGTGCACTGTGAGAGTCACTGCCCAGGGTGTGCAGGGTCACTGCCCAGGGTGTGCAGGGTCACTGCCCAGGGTGTGCAGTGTCTGTGTCACTGCCTGGGATGCAGAGTTTAGCTGCTCCTGCTGCAACCTCGCTCTCAGATACCAAAGAGCAAAGGCTGTTTTGCAAGCACTGCCCCACCCCCTGTCCCACAGCTGGACCAGCTGCCTCCTCCTGGGACAGAGATGGCCCTTGGCCACCTCCAGCACCTCCCCTGAGCTGCTCCTCTGCCAGCCTCCCTTTGATGGGTTTCCTTTCTCTGCTGTCACTCAATGAGCTGTTTCCTAAAAGTGGCACTGGGATGTTTCCAGGGAAGGACCTGGGACCTTCCCTGGGTCCAGCCAGGAAGGCCTGGGCTGGGGTCCCCCGTGCCTGAGAGGTCAGCGTTGCAAGTGCCTGGCAGTGTCCCCTCCTCTGGGCAGAGTGCTGGGACCTGCCGTGTCCCCCCAGGGCTCTGTGAGGTGTTGGGAGTTGCTCTGGGTCTGTGTCTGGAGTGTTGTGCTGTGCCCGAGGCAGGAGCTGCCTTCCCTGACACCCCGAGGTCACGGACCTGCCCCGGTGCCACACGTGTGGCTCAGTTTGGGGTTACTCTGGTCCCTGTCCTTCCCCCCTCCCCAGCTGGCACCTGCCTCCCACCACCCGTTGGGCTGGAGTCAGTCCCTGCTGTCAGGGGCACATCTCACTGCACCCAAGGAAACCTCCTTTACCTCAAGTGATCACCAAAGATGGGGGGAGCCCCCCATGCCCTGCTGCTGCCCCGGGGGGCTCCTGCTCTCCCCCAGCTCTGCTCCTCTCGCCCGCAGCAGCGTCCCCGGGGCCGGGCAGAGCCAGGCTGCCCCTCCCCAGACCCTCCCCTATTTAAAGCACGTCCCAGCCCTCCCCATGGCAGAGAGGCCCCGGCTGCACCTCCTGCATCTGGCTCGGGGCTGAATTCTCAGCAAGGAGGGAAAAAGACGCCAGGAAAACGCAGCTCAGAGAGGCTGAAACTCAGGAATAACGAGGGGGAACTCCCCGCTGGGCACCCTCCGCCATCACCGGAGCCTTACCTGGTGGCTTTGACCTTAACCTTAAAATATATGCAATCCTCCCTCCCTGGTCTCTGGGAAGACAGAGAGCACCTTCAAGGAATCCCTTCCCTGCCCCAATCCTGTGTTTTGTCAGGGTTAATAATATGTAACATTATCTTTTAACTAAATTATTCTGCCGTTGTCCTACTGATTGTATTTTTAATGAGTCCCTGTTTTCTTCCCTGATACCTTTTTGTTGGCACTTTTTAATCTGCTTGTTGTTTGCCTTTGGTTTCTATGTGTATTTATAATTGATGGAGTTGTACATATGTAAAGAGATTTTTTTAGAATATGTGCCTTGGACTAATCATTCCTGAATTTTCTACTTGCCTCAGAAGGATAATTTTTCATTCTGCTCAGTAAAAATGGAACCGAAGCCACATGTGAGATTTCTGTAAGTCCCAGCTCTGTCTGTCTGTCTGTCTGTCCAACCTGCCCCAAGATCCCAGTGGGACTTGGATCAGGAATCCCTGGGTCAGGGTCCTGCTGGCAGCTGGACTTTGTATCTCCCGTGTCATCTCGGTGGCACTGAGGGCTGTTGTCCCAAGCCTCCCCCTCTCCCTGGGAGAAGCCACTGGCCTTGCAGAGGAGGATCCTTGGTGGCTCCAGCCACTGGCCTTGGATGAGGTGGCTCCTGCCCGGCTTTGCTGGGCAAACACAGATAAAGGAGCCTCTGTCTGTCGTGTTCCTCCCCCGGAGCTGCCGCGGTGCCGGGATGTCTCGCCCGGGCACTGCCGGCCCAGTTATCCCGGGGAGGTGGGATGGGGTGAACCCCAGGGAGTGATCTGGGCCAAGGCTGGGGGGCAGCTCCCAAAAACAGCCCCCCTGCCCCCGAGTAGGGTCCTCCAGCATCCCTGAGGTGCCAGACTGCAGGCACAGGGGAAAGCAGACTTGGGGGACCCCAGTGAAGACCCCGGGGCTCTTCCCACTCCCTCCCATCCCCACTGAGGATGGGGCTCCCTGTGGGGACTGCAGATGTGAAGGGGAGATCCAGCACCCCCCAGGCCCTGGGGAAGAGGCACTCACTGTCCCTGCATGGCTGCCCCATGCAGGAGGAGGAGGAGGATGGTCCTGCTTGCTGTGGTCAGACCTGTCTTGGCTGTGGGAGGTTAATTCACTGTGTTCCAACACGACTGGGTTCTGTTGTGCAGAAATTGCTCCTGGATGGGGCTTGTGCCACTGCTGGACCCGTCCCCTCTGCTGCCCTGCCCAGCTGGGAGAGCTCTTGGGAACAGGAGGGATCCCAGAGGGGACACGCACCTTCACCTTCCCCTGCTCTGCGTTTTCCCAAGGAGCCCCTCAGGGTCGTGGCTCACGCAGGATTTGTGTGCACTTCCTCCTCAGCCCCGGGGATTATCCCTGCTCAGGAGCTCAGGAGTTGCATAAGGTCTTGGCTCCCAGCAAAGCTCCAGGTTCTCACCGGGAGCAGAGCAGCAGCCCCGGCCCCATCCCTGCTCCAGCCCCATCCCTGCTCCGTCCCTCCCCTGACACCACGGGCTCATTCCTAAGGTCTTTATTGCGAGGGGACTCCAGTTGCTGCGGGGGGGCTCCGGCTGCTCCTGCCCGGGGCGGCCGCGGCCCCGGGGCCTCTGTCCAGCGGTGCACGCCGGGGTCGGGGCTGCCCCACCAGGACCTGGCTTGGGGGCAGCCCGTCATGGGGCTGGAGGAGGCTCCGGGGGCAGCGGGGCCGGGGCGGGCGGGGGGACAGCAGAGCAGAGCTACAGGTAGGCAGGGAGGTCCTTCTCGATCACCTGCGGGGAACAGGGAGCGTTTGTGCCCCGAGAACATCCCCGTCCGTCCCCTCCTCCTGCCTGGCACCGCTGCTGCTCCCCGCTGCTGCTCCCCGGCACTTACGTAGGGATCCTCCATCGGGCTGTACCTCTTCGCCACTTGGCCCTCCCGGTTAATGAGGAACTGGGGGAGTGAAGCAACACCCCGTGGGCGAGTCCAGGGGTCAGCTGGACTCCCAGGGAGTGTGCCTGCTGATTACTGCACCCTGGGGCGGGGCAGGGGCTCCCAGGGGTCTCCAGGCACAGGAGCCCCTGGGAACGCTCCTGCCCCGAAATCCAGGGTAACGGCACAGAGCAGAGCCCGGGTGTGAGGCTCCCCCCTCCCCTCCCTGCCTCGGGGACCCCCCCCAGCTCCCCAGAGCCCAGCACGGCCCAGAGGAGGCAGCTGTGTCCTACCTTGGTAAAGTTCCATTTTATTGCACTAGGAGAGAAAAACAAGGAGTGAGTTTTGGTCAGAAAAACCCTTCCTCAGGTTCCTCAGCCCCAGCCAGGCCCCGAGCCGAGCCCTCCCTGCCACACTCACTTGCCCAGGGTGCCCCTCCCTTTGGGCTGCTCCTTCATCCACTTCCAGAGCGGGTGGGCATCGTCCCCGTTCACATCGATCTTGCTGTACATGTCGAACTTCACCCCGTAGTTCTCAGCAAATGCCTTGATCTGAGCGTTGTCCCCGGGCTCCTGAGAGGCGACACCGGGACCGTGAGGGCTCCCGGGCCGTCCTGGGGCTCCCGGGGAGCGCTCGGCCCCTCCCGCGCACCTGCTTCCCGAACTGGTTGCAGGGAAAGCCCAGGATGCGTAAACCCCTCTCAGCGTATCGGGCGTGCAGGTCAACAAGCTGAGTGTAGTTTACCGCGGTCTTCCCTCATTTGGAGGCGACGTTGGTGATGATGCAGACATAGCCCCTGCGGACGGGCGGGTGAGCGGGGAGAGGCCCCTCGCCCGCCGGGCGCGGCAGCGGCTCCCGGGTTGCGCAAGAACCGATGCTGCTCAGCGCCCCGGCCCCGCGCCCCCGGCCCTGCCCTCCTACCGGTACTTCTCCAGGGACACGTCGTTGCCATCGATGTCGAGGGCGTGGAAGTCGTAGATGGCCCTGGCCGAGCGCCAGTCGTCCGCCTGGGCGCACTGCGGGGCGGGGGGTCAGCGGGGAGCCCACGGCGAGCCCCGTCCGCGCCCCCGCCCCGCCGGCCCCGGGGGAGCCCCGGGAGCAGCCCCCGCCGGCCCCGCGCACTCACCATGCTCCGCACCGGGCCCCGCAGCAGCGTCGCCGCCGCCGCCGCGCTCCCGCCTCGCAGCGCGGCCCGCACCGCCCGGCCCCAGCGCATCGCGCACAGGCACCGCCCCCCCGCGCCGCCGCGGCCAATCAGCGCGCGCGAGACCGGCCCGGCCAGGTGATGGATAGACAGCTGAGCCAATAGCAGCGCGGGGCGGGCGGGATGGCCGTGGGGGTGCTTATCGGGCGAGACCACGCGGGGCGGGGGTGTGTCAGATGCTGCGGGCCGCGCCCCCCCCGCCCCGCTCCGCCCCGCGGCCGGCGGTTCCCTCCCTCCCGGGCCGGGCCGTAGAAATCCAGGGGCCCGCCCCAGCGGCGGCGGAGAGACCCCCGTTCTCCCCGGTACCCCCGGTCCCCGCGGCGGGGGCGGCCCGTGGCGGACCACATCTCCCAGAAGGCACCGCGGCCGAGGCCCCCATAACCGCCCTGGCGCCGCCTGTGTGCGCGTGGGGCAGGCGGCGGCGCGGGCAGCCCGCGGGGGCCTGAGGGGCAGCATGGACGACGAGGAGGAGACGTACCGGCTGTGGAAGATCCGCAAGACCATCATGCAGGTCCGGGGCGGCGGAGCCGAGGGGCGGGACGGGCCGGGCACGGGACCGGCGCGGGGGCGGCGGCAGAGCCCTGAGCCCGGCGCTGCTCCCGCAGCTCTGCCACGACCGCGGGTACCTGGTGACCCAGGACGAGCTGGACCAGACGCTGGAGGAGTTCAAGGCGCAGTTCGGGGACAAGCCCAGCGAGGGCCGCCCCCGCCGCACCGACCTGACCGTGCTGGTGGCTCACAACGACGACCCCACCGACCAGATGTTCGTCTTCTTCCCCGGTGAGCGGCGCGGCCCGGGGGGGGCCCCTTGAGGGAGGGGGTTTGGGGCTCTCGGTGACCCCGGGTGTGGCTCCTTCCGCAGAGGAGCCCAAGGTGGGGATCAAGACGATCAAGATGTACTGCCAGCGCATGCAGGAGGAGAACATCACCCGGGCCCTGATCGTGGTGCAGCAGGGAATGACCCCCTCGGCCAAGCAGGTGCGTGGGGACGGGGCCGTGTCCCACTCGGGGTGTTCTGGTGGGTGCTGGAGGCTTTCCCTGTCTCTTTCTCAGCGCTGTTTTAGGTGAATAAAAGCCCAGCATTCCCTTACAGGGAAAGGCTTTCACTAAAGCCTGTTGTGCTTTGGCACAGGCTCTTCCTCAGCCTCAAAGTGTCTTTACCCAGAGCAGCTGGTCCTGGTGGCAGCACAGCCGAGGGCCCATGAGCAGCTGAGAAGTGGGGGAAGGAAAAGGGGGTATTTTCCAGGGGCCAGGAGATCCATGTGCTCATTCCCAGCCTGGCTGTGTCCATGTGAGCACAGGCTGACCCCGGGTGTGACTCTGGGCACTGCCAGGGCTGTCCCAGCTGCCTCTGACTGGCCTTTCCCTTCCAGTCCCTGGTGGACATGGCTCCCAAATACATCCTGGAGCAGTTCCTGCAGCAGGAGCTTCTGATCAACATCACTGAGCACGAGGTGAGTGGGGTAGGGGGTTGTCTCCAGCCCTGTGAGGGGCTGGTCCCTGTCCCTGGCTCATCTTGGCCTCTCCCATGTTTGCAGCTGGTCCCAGAGCACGTTGTCATGACCAAGGAGGAGGTGACAGAGCTACTGGCCCGATAGTATCCTTTGATAGCCCTTTGATGGCCCTCTGGTTCCCTGTGCATGTCCCTCCCTCCTGCTCAACTGTGATGAAACCTTGGGCTGAACCCCCCATTCCTGCCACGGTTCTTTTCTGTTCCATGAGCGTATCCAGAGCTCCTCCTTGACTCCCAGCACAGCAAACTGAGGGAGAACCAGCTGCCCAGGATCCAGGCTGGGGACCCCGTGGCCCGGTACTTTGGGATAAAGCGCGGCCAGGTGAGAGGAACAGGCTGGGCCAGCAGCTCCCTGTGCCAGGGGAGGGAGAGGGTGGTCCTTGGTGGTGTTTCAGAGCTCTGGGAGCAGGGAGGGGTGTCCCTGTCCTGAGCTCTGGGAGCAGGGAGGGGTGTCCCTGTCCTGAGCTCTGGGAGCAGGGAGGGGTGTCCCTGTCCTGAGCTCTGGGAGCAGGGAGGGGTGTCCCTGTCCTGAGCTCTGGGAGCAGGGAGGGGTGTCCCTGTCCTGAGCTCTGGGGGCCCTGCAGGTGGTGAAGATCATCAGGCCCAGTGAGACAGCAGGACGGTACATCACCTACAGGCTGGTGCAGTGACCCCAGCGTGGGTAAGGCCCAGGGAACTCCAGGGCTGGGGGGGCTCTGGGCAGTGCTGGGGGCTGGACTGGGTATTCCAGGGTCAATGTGAGGCAGCTGCTTCCAAGGAAATGTCTCAGAGCTTTGAGTGGCTTGTGGAGGGAGCTGTTAGGGCAGAGCAGAGCGAGGCTCCCCTGCCACCTGCTCACAGAATCACAAGGTTGTGAGCTGGAAGAGACCCACAAGGGTCATGGAGTTCAGCTCTTAGGTGAATGGGCCATACAGGGATCAAACCCACAGCTGTGGTGTTATTAGCACCGTGCTCTGAGCCCTTGAGCTCATCTCAGGGTCCTGTGCCCTCTGTGTGCCCGGTGGGCTCTGCAGTGGGTGGGCTTGGCTGAGGGGGGAGGTCATTCACATCCCCAGTTCTCTCTCTTCAGGGTGTGAGGAGTTGTGTGACACCTCCCAGTCTCCCCTCCCACCAGCAGTTTACAGGCACTCAGAGCTTCCTGCCCTTCCAGAGATGGCCAAGGAAATCCTCTTCCCCTGCTGCCTCTCTGCAGTCCTGGCACTGGGACTCCCTCCCCGTTTTCCAGCTTGGACCCCTCAGTCCCATCCAGGACTCAGCCGTGGAGTCCTGAAGTGAGTGGGAAAGGCCTTTGCTTCCCTGTTTTATGGGCTCTGGTTTGTAATAAAGGTTTGTACCCTCAGTGCTCTGGTGTTGCTCAGCATCTCCCTGGGGCAAGGCCTTGAGACCTGTATTTTTCATTATGTTTGGATTCTCTTCCTGCTGGGACTCTGCATCGTGGCTGAGCCCTGCAGAGCTCTCACCTGCTGCCCTGGGCCCTTTGGATGCTGCAGTTCAGACTTAGCTTGTTCCTTCCCTGATCTCCTGCCCTCTGGCCCTGGTTTGGGACCTTGGTGTTTGGATCCCACAATGGAGAGTCGCTCATCACCCCCAGTCATGCTTGTTTTAATCCATCCCAGGTCTCTGAGGGGTTTTAAACATCAGTTTTCCTGCCAGAACATTTGTGTTTGCAGTGCTTGGCCTCCCACAGCCAGGGGAGTCTGGAAGACTCTGATCTCCAGGACAAACACGGGTTGGAACACACGGATTTTATTGGTTTTTGGAAGCGTGTCCATGTGACCCCAGCGAGGACGTGACAGTGCTGAGCAGCAGCAGGACAGACACCGAGGGGACACAGCCAGGAGGGAGCTGTGGCCCTGGAAGCTCAAGCGCAGCCTTCGCCCTTCCCTCACTCTCACCCACCCTCACACACACACACGGTACCGCCGTGGCAGCAGCACTCCCAGCCCCCCTGTGCCCTGGGAATGCCCTGCTGGAAAATCCCAACCCTCCTGTGGAAGAGCTGTGGGGCAGCAACAGCTCCCGGGGGGTCTCCAGCTCTTCCCTGGCTCAGTCCCAAACCAGTTCCCTGTGAGTTCACCTGGGGTTCTGTACCTTTGCTGAGATGTGTCTCCATCAGCCCCGGGGGGCTCAGACCTCCTGTCCCTCACCTGCAGTACTGAGGGGCCTGAGACACCCCAGCACCACCCCTGTGTCCCACAGGCAGGGCAACGGGAGGAGATGGCTCTCAGCTCATTCCCAGCTAAAAATCTACTTGTCTCTCTGTGCCTCAGTGCAGAAAAGTCTTGTAGCTTTAAAAAAATACCCACTTTGGCTTTAGTCCTTTTGCCAGCAGAGGTAGTGGAGTCGTGTTGAAGGGTTGATTCATCTCTTTACAGAAAAGGAAGCTCAAGATTATACTGGCCAGGGCTGGGGATGGATTTGGGATGTGGTGGCCTTGAGAAGGAGGAAGAAGCACCTCTCCATGGGGACCTGCTCCATGCCCAGCTGCAAGAGCAGAGGGTTGGTCCTGGACTTGCAGCTCTTTGGAGACCAAATGACTGTAAAACCAACGCCCTGAGAGCTCAGCAGTGCTCAGGACCCTGCAGCCAGGCCAACCTGCCACTGAGCCCGACCACAGCCTGCAGCTGCTCTTGGCGTGGCTCCTGCCAGGGAGAGAAATGCCCATTGATCCAAATGCCCATTGATCCAAATGCCCATTGATCCAAGCAGCAACACAGACGCCGTCAGCTGGTACCAGGGGAGCCCTGGTGGCTTTGGGGCAGGAAATCCATCCTGGGCTCCAGGTGCCAGGTACAGTCAGTGCCAGTGAGGAACATCCCCAGACCTGGCAGATGGCACAGCACAGCCCTGGGTTCCTTCCCAGTCCTCAACAAGCACACAAGGAGGGTCTGCCCCTGTCTCCTGGAGCTGGTGCTTCACGGCTGCCGGGCTGAGCCAGGTCCTGGCAGGCTGTGCCCCCGTTCCCCTGCCAGGGGACTCAGGGGTTTTGTGTGAAAGCTCCAGCCAGGAACCAGCCAGGACTCGCCTGCAGCTGACACACCAAACCCCCCTGGCCCCTGCAGCTCTGAGCATCCCTCCCACCCCTCCACCTCCCAGGTTTCTGTGTCTGGGCAGTCTCTGGGATTTGCCCCTTTGCCCGTCCCAGTGCCCACAGTGGTTCTGTCCGGTGGCTCAGATGAGCCGGGGCTGCAGCTCACGGCCCCTGGCACCCCCAGGGGTGCTGTGCTGGCTCGTGCTGTCCCTGGGGGCAGCAGGGACGCGGCTCTCGGGGGGCTCCTCCGCGTCGCTCTGCTCGTCCCCGGGGCTGCGGCAGCGGGGCCCGGAGCCCTCGGTGTCCGACTGGCCCGCGCTGCAGCTGCGGCTCCGCGGCCCCTCGCTCCCCTCGTCGCAGAACTGAGCCTCGTCCGTGCTGGTCTCGCTGCCCTGTTTGCTCAGGTGGGTCCGTGGCTCCCCAGCGTCCTCCAGCT
Source organism: Pseudopipra pipra (assembly GCF_036250125.1). Taxonomy (NCBI): domain Eukaryota; kingdom Metazoa; phylum Chordata; class Aves; order Passeriformes; family Pipridae; genus Pseudopipra; species Pseudopipra pipra. The sequence continues at coordinate 5,507,065 of NC_087575.1, forward strand.
CCGAGTCGGAGTCCACGGAGCGGTCGCCGGACTCTGCGGGATGGAGGAGCCCTGTCCACGCTCCCACCCAGCTCTGGCAGGAGCTTCGTGCAGCCAACCCGGGGTCCCCGGGGCAGGGGAAGGGGCTGTGTGACCCCCGTGCCTCCCGAGGGACCCGCACCCACCAGGAGCCCCCCGTGCCCTTCACTGACCTGCGAGCGAGTCGGCGCTGAAAGCCAAACCCCCCTTCTCCGAAGGCAGGTCCAGGTAGGGGACAGTGCTGGGGGCAGCCGTGGGCTGGGAGGGAGAGGGATGATGGTGAGGGCACGGAGGAGAGGAGTTCTCATTCACTTGGCTCCAGAGAACACCATGGAATGTCCCCTCCCCAGATTCCTACCTCCTCTGTGGCGCCTGAGCCGCGCCTGCCGGGCTCAGCCACCACCTCCTTGTGCTCGAAGATGGTGGGGTAGAAGATGATGAGGGCCTCGATGATACGAGCTTGGTGGGGATAATCCACCAGTGAGGACAAGGAAATCGTGGCGTCCGTGGGCCTGGGACGCATCAGTGTTGGCCCAAAGACGATGCCCAGGTTGCCTGAGGTCATCTTGTTGTCCTGTTCCACTTCCATGATCCTGAGGAGGAGGAGGAGGAACTTGTGATAGCAAGGAGGGAGAAGGGTGGCTGGGCAGGGCTGGGGGAAGTGCTGGGCTGGAGCACATGAGCCTCATGAGAGGGAGAGAAGCAGCTGCAGTTGCTTCCCCAGGAAGCTGCACTCACCTCCCCGCCCCAGGGAAGAAAGGGAAGGTTCCCAGCACCCACAGGGGCTCTGTCCCTGCCCCTCTCACCTCCTCAGGTGCTGCAGGAGGTACTGGAGCGTGGCCATGTTCTCGTAGGGAAGCTCCTTCAGCAGCTCCCTCAGCTTCAGCACCAGGCTCAGCACCACCCGGTCGGTGTCGGCTCCTCTGTCCACCAGCTCGGGGCCGCCCTTCCCGCCCCGGCCCTTGGCCTCCCCGCCCTGCAGGCTCTCCTTGGCCAGCCCCATCAGCTGGTTGTACAGCCGGAAGGGCATCAGGGGCTCTGGCAGCTGCAGAGAGAAGAGGGGAGATGGTCCCAGGAGCTCCCACCTCTGCCAGACCCAGACCTGTCCTGAGCTGCTGAGCTGGGGACACTTGGGGCTTTCCAGTGAGGAAACATCCCTGAAGTGCCCCCATGGGCAGGAGGTGGAACGAGAGGAGCTTTATCATCCCTTCCATTCCAGGATTCCACGAGTCTGTGACTCCCAGTGCTGCAAACCCTCTACCCCCAGGTGATGTTTATTTATCCATCTCCTGGAGCGTGTCAATCCAGCTCATTAGTCCTGGCCAAGGAGCACTTGTGAAGTTCAAGCCAAAAGCAGCCTTTGATCCACCTGTGGCTGCTCCTTGCTGGGTCGAGGTGCAGGGATTCCCTTTTTTGGCCTGGAAAAGCTCTGGGTGGGGTGGGCCCAGCAGCAGGTTCCCCAGTGGACAGAAGGTGGCTGGGAAGAGGACAGGGATGGGTTGTTTTGGGTGGGAAAGGCAGGATGTGAAGGGCACAGGATGTGAAGGGCACAGCCTGGGGTGAAGGCAGGGCTGTGGTGGGGGAAACTCTGCTTTGAAGTTTGTGTGAAGCAGCCGGAGCTGGTGCTGACTGCTGGGTGTTCCACATGGCTGGTGATGTTTTCAGGGTGGTTTAAACGGATGTTCTGGGGACAGGCTGCCTCACAGCAGAGGTGGTTCCCTCCAGCCAGCCCTTTACAGAGGGACTTTAACCCATTTGTCTGCAGTGAGGCAGCAGGTCAGGGCTCAGGACCGAGTTACCCCTCTTGTTCCACTCTACTTGTCTTTGGAGAAACCACAGAGGCAAATCAGAACCTTTGCTCCTGGTGTGCAGGAGCCCAGGGACGTGGCTCCCCCCGTGATGTAACAGAGAAAGGCAGCACAAAAAGAGTTAATCCCCAGCTGCCTGAGAGGGAGAAGCAGCTTCCCCTGCCTTGTGGTGACTGTGGGAGGATGTGGGTGATGCTGTTTGCACCGACAGTTTGGGTGCAGGGGGGGGGTGCCTGGGGCAGGACTGCCATGGGGGACCCGAGGGGCAGAGACCCCCCTGAGCCCGGCCCAGGGCAGCCCCAGGGGCAGAGCCCACCCCAGGGGGCCGTGACTCAGCCTGTGCAGGGTGACCTTGGCTGGTCCCTTCCCCTTTTGGGGTGCCCAGTTCCCCACTGCAGGGCGGAGGGTTCGTGCTGCAGTCGCTGTTCCCGGCTGTGACTCAGTGTGGGCTGAGCTGGGGGGTCACTGTGGCCCCAACCCCACCCCAACCTGATCCTGCTGGGAGGGGCCCCTCTGCACCCACCCCTGGTTATGGAGCCTGCCTTGTGTGGAATTCCTGCTGCCAGGTTGGTTCCTCTGCCACCTCCCGTCCCTCCCACCGCAGGAGGTACCAGCAGCACCTCACCTGTCTCAGGTAGAGCTTCAGGACGTTGCTGATGTCGTGGGGGGAGGCCTGGGACAGCTCCACCAGCTCCTTGCCATTCTCAAAGGCCTGGCAGAGCTTCTCCACGCGGGTCTTGACGCCGTTAACTCGATAGATGCCCTGGGAAAGAGAGAGAAGTGGAGCTGAGGCAAGGGGAGATGTTCCTCTTCATGTTTGCATGGGACAGTGAGCCCTGTGCTCCCACCCTCTCCTTTTGAGGTGGGAAATCCCTCCAGGAAGTCATTCTGGGATATCTCTTTTCCAGCTCAGCCATTCCTGCTTCACAGGAGAGCAGGAGGCAGGAAAGCTGAGTTTCCACGGGCAGAGTTTGGGGTATTTGGGCCAAGTTCATCCCTGGGATGAACTCCCTGGCTCCCTGCCCTGCAGAAATCCGAAACTGAGCCCGTTGGTTTTCCAGGGGATCCTTCCAAGGGCTGAGCCAGCTGAGGAGGAGGTGGAGAGAGGAGAGTGTGACTCACCTTGGTTTTCAGAGCCCGCTTCTCGATCTCCAAAATGCACTTCTTGACAATGAAGGGGATCCCGTCCGGGCTGCCCCGAGATGCCTCTGTGAAGTCCTGCCCAAAGAGCTGCAGCTTCCCTTGGAGCTTCTTGTGCCCACACTGGATGGCCAAGGTCTCCAGGCACTTCTTGTGGCAGGCCAGGTAGCACTAGGAGAGAGAGGGGAAGACGTGGAGGTGGGAGGGCAGCTACAGAGAAACACCAGGCATCGCTCAGAGCATGCTGGGAGCCAGGAAAAATGCTTTGGAGATACTGCAGGACCGATGGAAAGCACCTGGAACCCTCCCCAGAGGAGGAATGGCCTCCTGAACATGGTCAGAGCTGGGCTCAGGTGGGTTCCACCCCCAGCTCTCTTCCCACTTCTCCCAGCTCACCTCCTCACACTCAGCTCCCTGGAAGTACACGTAGCTGTTGCACTCCCGACACTTGGAAGGGGCACGGAGCTTCCTCAGCCGGTGGGTCTGGGCAGCCTTGGACAAGCCAACATTCCGGAAGGGCCCCGTGGGAGCTGCCAGCTCCGGGCTGATCCCATTGATGCCTGTGGGCAGAGCAAGAGGAAATGTGAGGTCAGGCACAGCATGAGCAGGGCGGTCACTGTCCCTGGTCTGAGCAGGGCTCATCCCTTGGGAAAGGCAGTGCTACCAGGAACACCGTCAGGAATCCCCAGCAACTGCTGGGTTTGCCTCTGGAACTACTGGATTTGGGAAAAGTGGCCCTCAGGGACTCCTGCTGGAGGGGTGGTGCAGCAGCAGCACTGTCACCTCCCACACTGTCACCTACTCTGCTCAAAGGGGGTGGTGGTCTCATCCTTCTCCTCCAGCTCCTCACTGGAGGACACGGTGCCGTTGGACGAGAGCCGCTGGAGCTTGTGGCTGAATTCACCTGTCCAAGGAAAACCCACAAACTGGTGAATCAGTGGCAAAGCTGCTTCTCCTCTGAAAACTCATCCCACCCCATCCCATCAGAGACTGGGATCAGCACAGCCATTCACCAACAGGTAAACAAGGGTTGGTCCAGCCTAACTGGAGTGCTCTGGGTTTAGACTGGCTGCACTGGGAGGGGCTCCTGAGCTGTTCCCGTATCTACCTGCACTGGAATCCAGGCTGCTTTCAGCATCAGCAACAGTGGTTGGCCAGGATTTATGGACCTGGTGTCCCCTCCCACCTGCAGAGAGAACAAACATTGGGATTGCCGTCTGTGTTCGGGAGGGAACAGTGGGAGAACAGTGTGGGTGCTGGGAGAAACTGGGATGTCTGGGGGAAGCTGCTGGTGAAGGGGCTGCTGGGGTTTGGTGCCTCCAGTGACACCCAGCAAGGAAAAGGGGATGGGCAGATGGATGATGGTCTCTTAGGGAGCGAAGCGCCACAGATCTGGTTTAGTGTCCTCCAGGGAATTCCGCCTGGGAGGCTCCCGGCCCGTCCTGCTCCAGGCTCACCTCTCCGCTCGGCCGCCTCGGCTCCGCTCGGAGCCTCCTTGGCTCCTGCCCCTCCTTCAGAGCCGGCCCCGGCCCCCTCGGCACTCGTGGGGAACTCGCCGGCGTTGAAGCTGCCCTTCCGTGCCCGAGAAAAGGGGGACCTGGAGGGGAAAAGGGAACGTGGATGGGAAGGAAGGAAGGACACTCGGAAACCTTATCCACGGCTGCTCTCCACCAGTCTTGGGATGCAGAGGTCTCTCTTAAATCCTCGACAGCCCGTCTCATCCACTGAAGGACGTGAGGGGAATTCTGAGCTGGTCCAACTCCAGCATTCCCAGCAGGAGCTGCCTTCAGGAATGCCGAAAGCACCCCGGCTCCTGCAGGAGCGCGTGGGCAGCCACGGGAGCGGGAGATGGCGCGGGGGACGCGGCCGAGCTGGAGCATTGCCCGGGGGTGGCTCCCCCGTCCCCCCTCACCAGGCGTTGTGGGACACGTAGGGCTCGAAGTCGTACTGCACGTCGGGCTCGTCCCCGCGCTGCAGCTGCCGCACGTGGGACGCGTACTGCTGGCCCGGGTCGTACAGCTTGCTGCTCTCACACAGCGTCTGGAAGTTCACGGGCAGCGGCGCCGTCTGCATGTGCATGGTCTGGTAGAAGGAGATGGTGGCCTAAAAGAGACGTGGAGAGAGACCGGCGTGAGCCCTGTGAGCTGAGGAACCAGGGGCTCCAGGTCAGGTGGGCAATCAGGAGCACAGAGCAGCACTTGTTCTGCAGCCTTGAGCCTCGGTTTTTCTGAGCACGAGGGAGAGCGGAGCTCTGCACCCACCTGGGCCCCTGATGGCTCTGCTGGGAGGCCACTCCGAACCCTCTGGAGCAGAGCACGTCCACCTCCTGCCCTGGGGACGCCCCAGTCCAGCCCCACTCACCGACTTGATGACCTGGTCACTCTGTTTGATCACCTCGTGGATCTGCCGCAGGGAGTTCACCTTGGTGTCCTCCAGCTCCTGCTTCTGCGTGTTGGCATCGGCCACGCAGGTGCGATACGTGGCCATGGCCTCCTCTGCCTGGAGTCGGGAGAGATGAGGACAGCTCAGAGGTGAGGAGAACACAGAGAACAGCCCCTCGGACCACGTTCCTCCAGGCACTCCCATGCCATGCTCAAGGATCCAGGGGAGCTCAGGTCACTCCACGTGGCTCAGGGCGGCTCCTGCGCAGGGACAGCAGGAGCAAGGAGGTGCCTCCAGAGCTGTCACCTTCTTACCTTGTTCTTGGCCTCCTCTTCCAGCCGCCTCTTCTTGTCCAGGGTTTTGGTGGTGATGCTGCTGGTCGTGTTCTGCTGCTCCTCCTCTGCTTTCACCGCCACGTACTTGGCCTTGTCGTGCTCCTCGCTGCGCTGCATGTACGTCTGCTTGGCCTTGCGCAGGTTCCCCTCGGCCTCTTGCTGCCAGGGTGAGCGATGACCCGGGTGAGGATGGAACCCAGCCAGGGAGTCACCAGCTCCCGTGGGCTCCCCAGGGTCCCCCAGCACAGCAGAGGCACCCAAACACCCGACACTGCCAGAGAGGGGCAGGGGGTCCAGCATCCTTAGAGGGGCACGTGCCCGGGGTGCTCCAGGCTGCGACACAAACCCATCACTCACCAGTTTCCTCTGTGCCCGGTGCCACTGCTCCTTGATCTCCTTCCTCCGCTTCTCGTGCTCGAGGCGTCTCACCATCAGCGGCTGGATTGGGAGGAACAGCCCCGTGATGCCCTGAGCTGAGTGCTCTGCTCTGCCCTTGCCAAGGCTTTGCAAGGAGAAGTGCCCTGTGCTGGTCACTGTTGCTGCCAGCATGGCCAGGTCACAGGCACTGGTTTGTGCCAGGGATGAAAATCTGCAGCCTGGGAAGTGCCAGACGCAGGTTCCCTCTGGACTGAGCTAAGGAAGAGCCACCTCTGCAATGCCAGGACCACCAGCCCCAGGAGGACCCTTCGACCCCTCACCTGGAGGAAGGTTTGGTGCTGCAGGGTGTTGGCTGCCTGCAGAACCGACGTCCCATGCTCCATGTCCTGCTCCAGGGCCAGCAGGTAGATGGACAGGAAAGGCATGTTGGTCTGGGAAATGGGAAAATACACCACCCTGAGCCCCAGCACCTGCCCAAGGAGTCACGTCCTTGGGGGAGGAAGAGTCAGAGGTGTGATGGGGCTGGTGGCTGCTGGTAAAGGCCTCATCCTGAATTTTTCCAGGCAGAGCTCTGGAGACCTGCCTGCATGTTCTCCTGGGCTCTGGAGCTGGGGCATGTGGGATGGGCTCCTCAGGGCTGCTGACTCTCAATCCTGCCCAGCTCTGGGGGCTTTAGGGACATGGGGACTTACCTCCTGGCTCATGGTTTGCTTGCAGCTGTTTGCCATTTTCTGGAGCCCTTTAGCAAACTCCATCTCTGGAAGAAAAAGTTTGGAAGTGAAAAGGCACGCGAGACACTGGGAATTCCCTGGAGGAACCCAATCTTCTTTTGAAAGATAAATCAGGAACTTGAAGAGTGAAGTTCCCACTTCCCTGGCAGTGTTGGTCTCCCCCCAGACTCTTGTAGGGACCTCGACCTGCCCCAGGGCTCAGCCCTGCTCCAGAGGGACCCACCCACCATCCCCCTGCTCACCCAGCGTGGTCCTTTTCTCCAGGTACGAGATCAGGTCCTTCATGTACTTGGAGATGGTTTTGGCGTACTGGAGAGCAGCGTCCACCCCCCCCTCGCAGCGCTGCAGCATCACGTCCACTTCCTCGGCCGCGGGACGGGCTGCAGGGGGACACCCCGTGAGCTTCCAGTGCAAACCTCCCCAGCTCCGAGCCCGCCCCGTGCTGTGCCGGTCCTGCCGACCCCGGTGCCACAGCCCTGCTGCCTCTTCCCAGCCGAGGAGCCAAGTGTGGCTCAGGATCACAGCGATGACAGGGAAGGCGCCGGTTCCTGCTCAGCCAGGCACCCCCACCCCAAACCCTGCACCCACCCTCGTCCTGCTCACCCGCGTTGTAGCTCTCCACGCCCACAGGCACACTGTCTCCTCCAGGCCCAGGGATCCCCCCGCAGAGGCTCTCCATACTCTTTGAGGATTTGGAAAGAAAAGGGGCTGGTCAGCCAAGCAGATGGAGGGGAGGCTGGAACCTGGAGCTGCCGGAGCTTCAGCTGTTGCTGGAAGTTGGCTGTGCCCAGGCTGTGCCCAGGCTGTGCCCAGGCTGTGCCCAGGCTGTGCCCAGGCTGTGCCCAGGAGCTCATGGGAATGTCTCTGGAGAAACACCCTGCTCTGGGCTCCCATCAGAGCTGGGGGAGGAGCCAGAGCCCCACGGCTCACCTGGTTCTGGTCGCTGGGAGGGATGGAGAGGAGGGTGCTGCTGTCCACCTCCCCCATGAGGAACTCGGACACCCTGTGGGGAGAGGTGACAGCACAGGGACAGTGACATGGGCTGTCACCCAGCAGCACTCACGGACCAGCTGTGGAGGCAGCTGCCCACAATCCCTTACGTGCTGCTGAAGGACACAGCGATGGTCTCCACGGCCTTCTCGAACTCCCGCTTGTCCGCCTCGTTGTTGGATTCATAGTGGAACCCTGGAGAAGAGGAAATGTGGGAGCCCTGTCACTGTGTACCTGTCCCTCTCTCAGCAGGAGAAGGACCCGCTGGCTCACGGTGGTATCAGGGGAGCTGTGGGGCTGGGGTGGGGCTGGGGCAAGCTGAGGGAGCAGTGGGGAGGATCATCCCTATGGATGATGGATTCCTCCAACACAGCATCCCCTCGCTTTCTCCCAGGACTGACTTTCCTGCCAGCATCCCTTGGCTCATGTTTCTGTTTATTCCCGTTACTCAGGGCTGCTGGAAAAGCACTGCTGGACCTGTTCCACTGCCTTCCCTGCCTCATGGCTCCTCCAGACCCTGCTCTGAGCAGGATGGACTCCTCCAGGAGGGCTCTTGGCCAAAAGAGGAACCGCCGGTGGCAGAGGGAACCGGCGCAGACAGTGCTCAGCAGACACCCATGGCACGGGTAAGCAGCAGCCAGGGAGGGCTCCTGGGCAGCCCCTGGGTCTGCTCCTCGGGGGGAACTGAGCTCCCCGTTGCAGTGAGGGGCTGGGGTCTGCCCCCAGTGCACTCCCTCCCGTCCCCACGTGGGGCCAGCCCCCAGCAGCCCTCTCGCCACCCCCCGTGAGCCTTCCTGTCCCCTGCGGTTGCTGTTGGGTGTCCAGGAAGCGGCGGCTGACGCAGGAGGTGGTGCTGTGGTCGGTGCAGTCACCCCCTCCCCGTGGATGACAGCAGAGGGAGGTGGTGCCCAGCCAGGGCCTGGCCTCCCAGACCCCGCTCTGTAAACACGAGGGGTTGCCAGGAGCAGGATCTAATTATTTCAGTGTTTTTCCTGTGGCTGTGCCTGGAAACCCCCAGGCAGGATCTGTCATTTCTGACACTATATCGTCCTGAAAGCTGGACCACGGCAAGAAGCAGCTGATGCTTTTGCCTTCTCTGCCAGCCCATGGGGCAGCTCCGCTCCTGGCAACCCCCCCCATGGGCTCCCCAGCCCCACACCCTGACACAGGGCAAGAGGGGAGTGGGACAGAGCTCCCAGCCCCTGTCTCACCCTTGACTTTGGAGATGAGGGTCCCAGCAGCTGTCAGGGTCTCCAGGGTGTTGAGCAGTGGGTACTTGTTGATGACCTGGCGCAGGATGCGCAGGGTTTCGCCCAAGCACTCGTGGGCCAGCGGCCGCTGGGGCTCCTTGGGGTCTGCAAGAGAGGGGGCTGAGCCCTGTGTCCCTGTCCTGGGTCCCTGCCCCGTGTCCCTGCCCTGCATCCCTGTCCTGTGATCCTGTCCCACGTCCCTGTCCCATTTACCTCCCAGCCACATGCCAGGCATGGTCCTGCCATCTCCCAGACCATGCAGCCCCTCCCCTTGGCCTTGGGGCATGGCCTGTCCAGCACCTCCCCACAGCCCTGGCCGTGTGTCTCCTGCCCAGCCCAGTGGTGGCCGGGGGGAAGCCCAACCTTTGAGGTGTTTTTTCCGCAGTAGTAACTTTTTCCCTTGAAAGCAGTTTGGGAATTTCCTCCTCGTTTCCTTCCCTCCCTCCTCCCAGATGGGAGGGATGTGGCAGGTCTGTCCTGCCATCATGCCAGCCTGGCTCACTGCGTCCTGCAGGTCCTTCCCCAGGACTGTCCCCTCCCTCCGTGGGCTCCAGCTGCCAGCCTGAGGGTCTGGCCTGGTCAGCACAGGACATGGCTGGGCACTCGCAGCCTGGTTAGGAGGTGAGGAGCCTTGTGCAGGGAGGTGCTGGGGTGGGGGACTGGCACTCACTGCCCAGCCAGGCAAAGCCCCCTGCCCAACCCAGCCCCCAGCTCGGGGTCTGGAAGGGGTTTCTGCAAAACCAGGGCTGAGAACAGTGTGCCCCCTACGCCATGGGATCGATGCATCTCCTGTGCCCCCTTGGGCAGGGACAGGCGCTCGTGGGCCCACAGACCACCCAGCCCCATCCTGACGGCCACCCTGGTGGGTTGGGGGCTCGGGGGGCCATGCCCAGCACCCTGCAGGGCTCAGGGGGCCCTGGCAGGCGGCTGGCACCGCTGCACTGTAAACAGGAAAACGGGCGGATGAAAATAGCTCGCGGCAGGAAGCCGCGTTATCCCGGCCCTGAGCTCCGGCAGCCACTCACCCACCACCCACCCACCACCTCTGCCCGCAGCTCCACGGCCCCCTGCGGGTCCTGGTGGGCTCTGGCCTAAGCAGAGAACCCCCACCCGCGGGGGGCTCTGTCCCCGGGGTGCCCTGCAGCGCTGTGACATGGGTGTTTGGCACTGGGTGGGCACCCAGGCACTCACCATCGCGCAGCACCACGTCCCGCAGCTTCTCCAGGGCGTCGGCGAAGCGGGCCACGTCCGCCAGCAGCTGGGAGATGTCCTCGGGGTCGATGAAGGGCCCCTCCCCTCCCTCCATGGGGCTGTAGGATGTGGGGGTCTTGTGTCCCTTGGCCATGGCGCGGGGGGCCGCGGGCAGGGGGAAGCTGGCGGCGCTGGCATGGCGGCTGAGGCTGGTGGGGCGCTTCAGGGTGCCCACGGTGCTGGGGCTGGTGCTGAGCTTGGCGCTGGCCGCGGGCAGGTCCCCCAGGCTGGAGCCTGGTGCCTCCAGGCAATCCTTGCGGGAGAGGTCCTGGGGAGCGGGGAGGAGTGTGAGGGCACAGCCAGCGTGGTGGGGACCGTGCTTGGGCAGGGACAGGGCAGCACCCCAGGACTTGCCACACCACCAGCTTGGGGGATGGGGTGGTGTCTTCAGGGGCTGGTGCCAGACCCTGCAGCTGCACCATGCCTCAGTTTCCCCAGTCAGGCATCCCCTTTGGGGACCTTGGAGACAGTCTTGGGACCCCAGAGGGCAAAGACAGAGCAGGGAGGGTCTGGGCCAGGCCTGGGCAGGGTCTGGGCACTTGCCTGGCCATCCCCCACCAGTCCCTCTGGCTCTGTGTTCGTCATGGGGGCACACAGTGATCATGTGGGTGACACTGCTTGTCCACCCCAGCACCCACCATCCTGGGACTGTCCATCCCAGTGGACTGGGGACCTCAGCACAGCCAAACAGCAGCAGGATCCAGCCCACACGTCCCTTCCTCTTTTTCAGCTGGTCCCATGCTGGGGGAGGGGGCAGGGACAGGGACACCTCCCAGGCCACTGTTGGGGGTTTGGCAAGTATTTTACAGATGGAGGAAGCCCCCAGTTTCCAGGGGCAATATTGCCCCGAGGGAGGGGTTGGTACCAGCACTGTCCAGGACCGTGCATGGCTTGGGGATCAAGGGTCTGTGAGCACGGGGAGGGGACCCTGCAGCCCCCAGCCCACTCAGCAGCTCCCATCAGGGACCCTCAGGCACCCAGGTGTGACACGAGTGTGCGGGGTCTCAGCATCCCGGGCCGGGCGCTGCCGGAAGCGTCTTTGGCAGACACGGAGTGCCGAGAGCACGAGGCTTCCGTGGGCGAGGGCAGAGGGGAGCTCAGCCCCACGGGGGGGCCAGACCACCACGGGGCTGCAAGGGCACCCAAAGGGCCCCACCCCAAAACGCCTGGGGCCAGCCCGGCCCTGTCCCCGTCCCCCCCGGGGTGCAGCGGCCCCGGTACCCCCCGGCCCTCCCCCCGGGGTGCCCCGGCCGTACCGTCAGTCGCACGGCGGGCGCGCAGGGCAGCGAGTCCAGGGAGCGCTGGGGCGGGTGGGCTCTGCCCGCCGCCGCCCAGGGGCTGTAGCTGTTCCTGCCCGCGGCCCGGCCGAGCATCCCGCCGGCCGCCACCCATAGGCCCCTCTCCGGGGGCTCGGGACGGGGGCGGGGGCGGGTGCCCCCCGCTAAGGAGCCGCGGGTGGGCTCCGGAGCCCCGACGGCCGCATCGTGCCAGCCCCGTCTCGCCCCACGCACCGGGCTGGGGCGCAGGCGCGGGGCGGGCGGTGCGGGGTGCCACGGGGAGCCCCGGCCGCCGTCCGGCCCCACGGAGGTGAGGCGCTTCCTCCCGGCCCCTCCGGCACCGGGGGGCTCCGCACGTCAATAAATAAATACATGGCAGAGCTGAGCTGCCTGAGCCCGGTGTCCCCAGGGAGGTTTGGGAATCTCTCTGTCCTCCCCAAACCCTCGGACACAGCCCCGCATTTCCTCCCTGTCCCTTCCAACCCTTCCGCCTCCCTCGGCGGCTGCTCTGTCCCCCTCATCTGGGGCAAAATGTCCCCCCAGCCCAGTGAGCTGGGTCCTTCCTCGTCTTCTTTCTCCTCCTCGCAGACCTCCTGGACGTATCCAGGTCCCCATTGCCACTCTGTGGCTCTTCCCAGCAGCTCTGTGGGTGCTGTTGCCCCCACAACCCCCAGGGACCCATGGCCCCCGCCCTGCCAGAGACACCGGGGGACACTCACCGGCAGGGTCTGTGGGACGGGGCTTCCCGCCCGGCTCTTCTTGGAGATGGAGGGGGTTTTAATCAGCTCCCGTTTCTTCCGGGAGAACATGGTTCCCGGGGGCCGAGCCGCTGCCCTCAGCCCCTCGTTCGGCCCGGCGGCCGTGCCGGCTGCTCACAGCCCGGCCACATTCGCGGGGCGCAGTGTCAGGAGGGCGCGTGTGACGCCGCCTCGTTTCCTCATCGGCTTCGCAGCCCGACCTGAAACAGGAAAAGCCGAACGCGCACCCAGGCGCGAGGCCGGGGGCAGGGGCACCCTGGCTGCCCTGCGGGGTCGTGGAGGGGCAGGTGGACGCCGGCACTCCTGGGGAGGGTGGGCTCGTTGGGGGCTTTGGGGGGTTTCAGTGCTGCAGCCCAGGGCTTAGAGAGGGGTGGGGGCCCGAGCCCCACACTGCGGGACCGGTGCTGGCCCCTGTGGGACCCCCACCCACTGGGAGGTTTACCGTGTTTGGGGGTGTCCCTCTGTCCATCCCGCTGGAGGCCCCGGGTGTGGGGGTGAATGGGATGGGGGGCTCTGGGCTCCCACCCGTGGGACGCTCCCGGCTCTGCCCCTTCGTGGGCTCGGTGGCGGTGCCGGGACCAGCCCCCCGGAGTCACTGCCCTGCCCCTCGCCCCCGGGACTCCCCCACCCGCGGGGCAATGGGACCCCACAACGGGAAAACAGGAGAGGCGGCCAATAAACCCCTGGAGAGGGACAGGATGGGACGGGCCCCCTCCGAGTGCTGCGTGGGGACCCCCGGCCGCTGCCCATGGGCTGCCCTGGCCGGCTGCCGGCCCCGCGGGACGGGAAGGACACTCCGCTTTTTCCCGGGAACCCCCCGCGGGCCGGGCCGGGCCGTCTCGCGTGGGCCATCTGCCGACCCCGGGGGGGACACGGGCACGGGTGGGGGTCGGGGCGAGGGGAGCGGGACTGCGGCGCGGGTGGGTGGGTGGAGGCGCGGGGGGTGCGGGGGCGGAGGAACGCGTTCGTGTGCCCCGCGTGTGCGCGTGACCGTGGGTGCGGGCAGAGAGGTGCGCGCGTGAGTGTGTGCGTGAGTGACCGAGTGTGCGTGTGCAGGGGAGCGCCCGTGGGTCGGGGGTGCGTGTGTGTGTGTGTGTGTGTGTGCACAACGCGTGCCCGGGGTCGGGGCGCGCACACCCGTGCACGCGAGTGTGTAAGGCGATGCACACGCCCTGGGTGCGTGGGTGTGCCCGTGGGTGCGTGGGTGTGCCCGTGGGTGGGTGCGTGGGTGGACCCGTGTGCCCGGGACGGCTCCAGCCCCGGTCTCGGCCTTCCCCGGGCTCCCGGCGCCCCCCGGTTCTCCCGGGGTCCCCCCGGGTCCCAGTGTTGGGGTTCGGAGCCACCCCACGATCCGGCCGCTCCTGCCCTTATTTGGGCATTTCGGCCCCGTCCAATCAGCGCGGGGGGGCCGGGCCCGGCCCCGCCCCCGCCCCGCCCGGCCCCGCTCCGGTACCGGCTCCGCTGCCCGTGCCCCGCTCCGGTACCGGCTGCGCGCCCCGCCATGAGCAGCTCCCAGTTCAACAAGGGCCCGTCCTACGGCCTCTCCGCCGAGGTCAAGAACCGGGTGAGCCTCGGCGGGAACCGGGGGGACCGGGACCACCGGATGGGGGCAAGTCGGGGGCTGGGGATTACCGGGGCCTGCAGGCGCTGCGGCTGCCGGTGCTCCTGGAGGTCTGGGAGAGCCGGGCATCCCGGTGCCGCTGGGGGTCCCGGTTTCATCCCGGGGTTCTGGAGAACCAGAGGGTCCTGGTGCGCCCCTGGAATGCGGAGCCGGAGGGGTCCCAGTGCCACCGGGGACGGAGAGTGGAGAAGTCGGGGGTTCCCGGGAGGATGGAGAGCTGGGGGTTCCCGAGAGAATGCGGAACTGAGGGTCCCGATGTACCGGAGTCTCTGAGGGGTGGGGATGCCAGAGCTGGGCTCCTGGTCTCGCGGTGCCCTGAGCCTGCCGGCAGGGTCCCGGGGAAGTGTCTTGGGGGGACCGGGGCTGGGAGAGGTCCCGGGCACCGGCTGCCTCTCCCGTGCAGTGGCCGCTATTGCTCCCGGCAAGGCTCGGGGCCAGCTCCACGGAGCTTCACTTTCTGCTTCCCCACAGTTGCGCATCCCCCGCGGATGCTCCGCGGCCTTCGCTGGGAATGGGGCTGTGACCCCGGTGACTCTGCCCGGGGCCGGAAGGGAAAAGGGGAACGGGAGCCTCTGGGCGGTCTGTTTGCACCCCGAGGAGGGAGCTGTGTGCCGCGGGGTGCAGGCAGCTGCCAGCACCCTCCTGCCTCCTCGGCAGCTCACAGGGGTCCTGCTGGGCCGGGGGGACACAGCTGCCCCAGGCCGTAGGTGGCACCAGCAGTGGCCGAGGTGCTGGGCTGTGCCCAACCCCGGGTGAGCAGAGACTGAGCTGTGGTCACCCCAGGGCTGGTGGCCTGTGCTGCCCGGGGACACAGGAGCTGCCTGGATGGGGCCAGGGCAGGCAGAAGGAGGGCCAAGTGGTGGTGGGTGTGTGGCTGCAGGGATGTGGTGGCTGTGGCTCCTTACCCATCCTTGCAGGGGATTTACGTTTCATAAGGAGCGGACGGGCCCCGGCCTGCCTGGGGCTGGGCTGCCCTGGCGCTGAACGGATGACACGCGCCGGAGCCTCCCCACCATGTGCTCTTGGTGCTTTGGGTTGATTCAGCAAGACATGAGCCAGTCTGACTGCCCCAGTGTGTCTGCTGGAGGTGACATCACCAACTGGGAACCAGTTAAACCAGCGCCGTGCTCCCAGTCTGTGCAATCCCTTGCAAAGTGGGCTGCGGTGGGATCTCTCTGGGGCTGGTCCTCTCTGCCTGCTCCTGTGCCCTGGGAAACCCTCACATTGGCCATGGGGAGGGAAGAAGAACTGTCTGCAGCTGCCCGTGCTCCAGAAAATCATCTGGTGGGACTGTGGAATCCCCCTGGCCGGGACACACGTGGTGTGTGACCCAAGGTCCTGCATCAGTCAAGTTCCCCTTTGAGGCCAGAGCATCTCCCCACCACACAGCAGGGCTGGACTGTGTCCATTCCAGCGTCTCCCTTTGTCCAGGAGGACGGGACTCATGGCCCCCCCACATAACGGGAGCAGGAGAGGACTGGATGGGCGAGAGGTCGGTGGGTGCCCTGAGGCCACCTCTGGGTGCTGGCTGAGCATCAGAGGGACGGGGCTGGGGCAGGACAGCACTCGGGGCTTCCAGGCTCTTTCCATCTCAGGACAGGATGCCTTTCTCTTGCCTCATGGGCCAGGGCCGAGGCAAGATGCCGATGGTGGAGATGCTGCCGGCCCTGGCAGCTGGTCTCCATTTGGGAGGAGGCGTCCACATTCCTGGCATAGCCGCGGTGACCAGGAATCTGCGGCGGCTGCTGGGCTTTGCCGGAAGGGAGAGCATCTCGTGGCCAGACCCCTGGGGATTGGAAGGGAGAGCATCTCGTGGCCAGACCCCTGGGGATTGGAGCTGGGCTCCCGCAGGCTCCAGGGGACAGGGAGGGACAGACCCATGGAGGGGGCACTTCCCCCTGGCCCCCACAGGGAGTTCCTCCTCATCCTTTTGGAATGGTTCAGAAGCTGCTGTGTCTGATGGCAGCATCATCCTCCTGTCCCCATTCCCATCCTGGGGAGGGGGGAACTATTCCCTTGAGGGGTTTGGGGTGCACACAGGGCTGTGCCTGAGCTGCCCTCACCCACCCCCTCCAGCTTGCCCAGAAGTATGACCCGCAGAAGGAGGTTGAGCTGCGGACGTGGATCGAGAGCGTCACGGGGCAGCAGATCGGGCCTGATTTCCAGAAGGGGCTGAAGGACGGGGTGATCCTCTGCGAGTGAGTCCCGGATTGGGCGGGGACGGGGAACACCAGCCCTCCAGGGGACCCCTGCCAGCCTTTGGGGTGGAAAGGGTGGGCTGGATCCGCACCAGTGGGACCTGCTGGGTCACCCCCAAAGGGTCTCTGTCTGTGGAGAGCCCTGAGGACCAACAGGGACCTGGGCAAGGAATTGCATCACATGGGGGAGGCCTGGGCTGGATCCTCCTGAAAGGGGCCCATGCCCTGCAGCCCCTTGGGGCTCTGCCTGCCGCAGCCCCACATCCCCCTGCCTCCCTCCAGGCTCATGAACAAGCTGCAGCCCAACTCGGTGAGGAAGATCAACCGCTCAGCTCAGAACTGGCACCAGGTAAGTGCAGCCCTGCTGCCACCCACCCACTGTCCCTCTGTGGTCACCCACTGGGACTCACCCCTCTCCCCCTCCCTGCAGCTCGAGAACCTCTCCAACTTCATCAAGGCCATGGCCAGCTACGGCATGAACCCCGTGGACCTCTTCGAAGCCAACGACCTTTTTGAGAGCGGGAACCTGACCCAGGTGCAGGTGTCACTGCTGGCACTGGCGGGAATGGTGAGCACAGGGGGACGAGCAGCTTGGGAAGGGGCACTGTCCTGCGGGGACCCCCAGCCTGGGGTGGTGCCTGTGGGACCCTATGGCTCCCCCTGTCCCCCGTCCCTCCTCACCACCACTCCTGGCAGGCCAAGACGAAGGGGCTGCAGAGCGGAGTGGACATCGGTGTGAAGTACTCAGAGAAGCAGCAGAGGAATTTCGATGAGGCCAAGATGAAGGCTGGGCAGTGTGTGATTGGGCTGCAGGTGGGTTGTCCTGTGGAGTCCCAGGGGTGGGGGACTGGGAGAGGGGTGCCCAGTTCTGTCAAATCCTCAGCACTGTCATGGCTCCAAGCACAGCTGGAAGAACCTGAGGCTCGAGGTGCCTCAGGGTGGCTTGGGGAATTCTGGCTGTGCCCCCTGGGCTGGGGGCGATGGGGAGAAGGGGCATGTGTGGGGCAGCACATGCTCCTCACCAGACCCCTTTGTCAGATGGGCACAAACAAGTGCGCCAGCCAGTCCGGCATGACGGCCTACGGCACCCGGAGGCACCTCTACGACCCCAAGAACCAGATCCTGCCGCCCATGGACCACTCCACCATCAGCCTGCAGATGGGCACCAACAAGTGTGCCAGCCAGGTGAGCGCCTGTGCTGGGCTGGGAGGGTGTGGGGGGACCACAGCTGAGCCCTGCTCCATCCTGTTCTCCCTCCCAGGTGGGCATGACAGCTCCCGGCACCAGGAGACACATCTACGATGCCAAGATGGGGACAGAGAAGTGCGACAACTCCTCCATGTCACTGCAGATGGGCTCCAACCAGGGCGCCAACCAGAGCGGGCAGGTCTTTGGCCTCGGCCGCCAGATCTATGACCCCAAGTACTGCCCACAGGGCAGCCAGGGCGAGGTGGCCAACGCTGCCGGTGACCTGGGCGGGGACCCCCCTGGGTACCACTACTACTGTGAGGAGGAGGAGAGCTACTGAGCGGGACGGCACCAGCCCCGTCCGCACCATCTCGTGTACAGCCACACTGCCAGCCACATTCCAGCCTTCACTTCCGTCATTCCTTCTTTTTAAACTCTTTTTTAACTTTGGAAATTAATCTATTTTTCCGAGCAAGGAAATAAAGACCCTGTTTCTAGAGAGGAGCCTGGCCAGTTCCCATGGGAGCCCCCAGGTCCCAGGGCAGCGGGAAGGCGGTGGATGCTCCAGCACCGGGGAGTGGACAGTGTCACCTCTCACACACCCAGCGCCCACCATGTGCCCCTGCAACACCCCCGGATCCCTCAGCAAGGAGTGGGGGGCAGCTGTCTGTGCTGCACCCAGTGCTGCTGCTCGTTGCTGTGCTGGCAGGACCTGGCTCAGCCCCATGGAGGAGAGGGGCTGGGGTCGGTGGGACGTGGTGTGGGGGGAGCCCAGGGCACTGTGGGGCCTTGGGATTGTGAGTGTGTGAGTCAGTGAATGTGTGCACACGTGTTTGCACTCTCATGTAATCTCTAGATGCTGGAAATGCCTTTTTTGCAGAAGTCGTTGGGACCAAGATTCTGAGATGATGGTGTTGGCTGCAGGGCAGGGCTGGGAGCTGGCACACCCGGCACACCCTGCAGTGCTGCACCTCCGCAGCAATCCAGTCGCCCAGGCTGGAGCCAAAGCTGGCTCTGACGGCAATGCCCGAGTGCAGCCGGTGCCCCTTGACTTTCCCCTCCCGTGCGGTTTTTAATGGAGATGCTCTCAGATTGAAACATCTTATTTTTAAAAACAAACCCTTTCAACATAAGCAGGAGCTGGTCTCTGGTGCAGGCGCCTTGTCGGGGCTCAGGCGGGTCCCCGCCTGCCTGGGCAGTGGGAACTGCTGCAGACCTGGGTGGGACCCCCGGAGTGCCGGGATGGTGGGGCGGGAGGCTGCGCGTCCCGATGGGCCGAGCGGGAGCCGGGAACGGGCTGCTGGGTTAAACGGACGTGGGGTTGATAGATGTGGGATTACCGGTGCCGACGGGACCGGACGTGCCGTGCCTGTCCGGGCAGGGACCCACCTTTCTGGGGGGAAATGCTGCGTTTCGGAGAGCCGCGGGGCGGGGCGGGGCGGGGCGGGGCGGGGCGGGGCAGAGGGTCCGGGCGGGGCTCCCGCTCCTCGCACCGCCCCGAGCCCCCCCCGCCTGAGCGGCCCCTTTAAGAGCCTTCCGTGACGTCACGCCCGCGGATACTTTGTAGCGCCGGGAGGGGCGGGGCCTGCGCGCGCCCGGCGGAGCCGCGGGGTCTCTTAAAGGGGCCGCAGGTAACGGGGGTCCCGGGCCGGGGGCTGCGGGGGGGAAAGGAGGGGCTGTGTCCCGGCTGCTGCTCTCGGCCGTGCAGTGTTCTCCCGGGACTGTCCGCACCTCCCCGCCCCCCCGGGGCTGTCCCCGTGCCCCCAGCGTACCCCCGAGCTGTCCCCATCTCCCCCGTGGGCTGTTCCTCATCGTCCCCTCGAGCTGTTCCCATGACCCATCCTGGGCTGTCCGTGTGTCCTCCGGGCTGCCCCCGCGTTCCCCTGGCCCGTCCGCCTCCCGGTGACTCTGCAACCCTTCCAGAGCGGGGCTCCGTGCGGCGGAAGCGGGTCGAGGGGCGCCGGGGCCGGGGGCTGCCGGGTCGAGGGGCGCCGGGGCCGGGGGCTGCCGGGCCGTGGGCTGCCGCGAGCGGGGGGTCCGCCGGTCCTCTCAGTTGCAGCGATGCGGCGTGTTGGTCCGCGTGGGATGAGTGAGCAGATTCCCGCGCGAATCCCCCTGGGAGGATCCCGGGGTTCTGTGGCTGTTTTGTCCCGAAAAGTGCCGCAGCACCTCCGGTTCCAGCGGATGGGGACCCCCAGACACCCTCACTCCGGCAGCCGTCCCTGTTCCCTCGTGTCACCCCATCTGCCCTGGTGCACCCCCGGAGGAATCCTGGCCCCGACCCTCACTCAGGCCGATTAGGCGGATTTCCGAGCCGGGATCCTAATCCCGCTGCCCGGTGTCCGCTTATCCCGGCTGTGCCCGGGACCCGGCTTAGCCCCGGGGGCGGCGGGTGAGTGCCCGGCTTCGCCGGCTCCGAGGGAAAACGAGCAGCAGGGGGGGGGCCGGAGTGTCCCGGCCTCGCGGTGACCGGGGAGCCGCCCCGGAGCTCGGTTCTCCTGGGGCGTGGGTGGGTGCACCGGGCGGAACGCTGCGGGTTGGGTCGTGCCGCCGCCGCCAACGGGCTGGGCACGGAGCCGCCTTGGCAGCGCTTTGCTGTCCTGCCCGGGGGCTGCTGGCCCTTCTCCAGGGGTGAGTGAATTCCTAGGAGCTGACAGAAACCGGGCTGGTGCCGGGAAGGGTCAGAACTGAAGCTCTGGGGTCCCAGCACAGCTCGAGAGGTACCCGCTGGACCCGGGTGTGGAAGCTCGTGCCTCGAGCCCACTGCACCAACGCAATTCCCCTCCTGGGGTGCTGAGGGTCTCACAGAAACACCCACCCACACCCCTCCCGTGGGAAAACTGGGGCACGGGCAGGTCCCTGCCTCCCCCGGGCTGCCCAGGTCGCCAGGGCTTGGAGCCACACCCCGTGCTGGGCTGCGAATCCCGCTCGTGGCTCCTGGACAGAGCTCGTGCCCAATTCCGCTGCTTTTGGTTCAGGAAAGAATGGAATTTGAGGCATAAGCTCCGGAAAGGAGCTTTTCTGCAGGAATGCCATCCAGCTCCTGCCAGCCCCGGTGCTCAGCCCTGTGCCCGGCACTTTGCCCGGGGTGTGATAAGCCCTGACCCAGAGGGAAGTGAGGGCCCCACAGTCGCCCCCAGCTTGGGGCTGAACCCCCTGCTCTCCCCCGCAGCCGGAGCCGAGCAGGGCCGTGCCCCCCGCCATGGCCAGCTGGGGCACCCAGCTGGGGCTGCTGCTCTGGAAGAACTTCACCTACCGCCGGCGGCAGCGGGTGAGTGGGTGACTGGGGTGTGGGGCACCCTGAGCTCCTGGCACAGGGGCAGGCAGAGCTCTGGGCAATGATGGGGACAGAGATCCCCCCAACTGTGGGTCTCCCCCAGATCCAGCTGGCCATCGAGATCCTGTGGCCCCTCTTCCTCTTCCTCATCCTGATCTCGGTGCGACGATCTCACCCACCCTTCAAGCAGCATGAGTGTGAGTGTCCCCTGCCGGACCACCCTCTGGCTGGTAATGACCCCCTGTGCCTCCTGGGACCCCCCTGTGTGCCCCCTGTATGGGAGCCCTGTGGAGTGGCACCAGGGGAGACAAACACAGGAGGTGACCAGACCATGGGGACTCGCTGGCATCTCCCTGCTCTGGTGTGTGTGGGGGGTCCCGGGGATCCCATGCTGCCCCCTGGACTTGCCTCCCTCCCTCTCCCGCAGGCCACTTCCCCAACAAGGCACTGCCTTCGGCAGGGACCCTGTCCTGGCTCCAGGGCATCATCTGCAACATGAACAACCCCTGCTTCCGACACCCCACGGCGGGAGAGGCCCCCGGCGTGGTGGGCAACTTCGACGGCTCCACGTGAGCAGAGGGGCTGGGGGGCTGTGGGGCAGAGCAGGGCTGGGCTGGAGTCTCACTGCCCACCCCGTGTCCCACAGCCTCTCCCGCCTCCTGTCCGAAGCCCGGCAGGTCCTGCTCCGCTCTGACGGGCAGCGGCTCCTGCACAGCTTTGCCCGGCTCCTGCCTGCCCTGCGCCGGCTCCGGGAGAGCGGGAACCAGCGGGAGGGTGAGCACCGGGAGTGGGGGGTGCCGGGGAAGTGAGACCCTTGGCTGACCCCTGCCCCTCCAGCCCTGCCAGTGAGGGAATACCTGAGAGAGGACGAGACCTTCTCACGGTTCCTGCGGACCAACACGTCTCTGGCCCCGGCGCTGGTGGATGAGCTGATGGGGGCTCGGCTCAGCCCCCGCATTGTGAGTGTCAGTGCGGTGCCCTCTCCCGGTGCCCTCTCCCAGTGCCCACGGTGCCAGTGACTGCATCATGACTGCCCTCTCCCTCCAGTTCTCCCTGGCGGGCATTCGCCTCCCACTGAAGGCCCTGGTCTGCAATGCCTCGGAGCTGGGGGGATTCCTGGCGGGGGGTGACGCCGCTTCCACCCAGCGCCTGCAGCGAGGGCTCTGTGCCCTGCCTGGCCCCCAGCTCCGTGCCATGGAGGGCTCCTTCCTCTCCCAGTTGGACTTCCCACGGCTCGTGGCGGTGAGCTCCCAGCCTGGCCGGGTGCTGGGTGCTGGAAGGCGACAGGGCAGAGACTCCTGGCCCGTCCAGAGTGGCTGTGACTCCCTTCCCATGTCCCCTTGTAGGAACAGCTGAGCTCAGACGTGGGTGGAATTGCTGGCACCGTGGAAGCCTTGGGCACCTTCCTGCGGGATGCAGCATCCCTGATGGAGCAGGTACCCCCCCTTCCCCTGCCCCCTACGCACCCCCACACTGTCCCTGGGTGCCCCGTCCCTGCCACCCCACTCCTCATCCTGCTCTCCCAGATCTCCTCCATGACCAGCCTGGCTGAGCTGCGGCGGGAGCTTGAGGAACTGAGGGCCCCCAACAGCAGCACCCCCGGTGCGGGCGCGTTCACAGCCCTGTCACGCATCGCCTGCGGTCACCCCGAGGGCGGGGGGCTCAGGATCCCCTCCCTCAACTGGTACGAGGACAACGACGTCAAAGCCTTCCTGGACCGCAACAGCTCGGAGTGGAGATCAGTGGCCTCGGGCAGCAGCAGTGAGCAGGGGCTGCAGGGGGCTGTGGAGGGCTCGGCCAGGGGCAGGGGGGCAGCAGGGACAGGGATGGGGGCTGGTGGCGAGGGCTCAGCTCTCCCTCCCTCAGGTCCCTTCTGCCGGGAGCTGCTCCTCAGCCTGGAGTCCAACCCCTTCTCACAGATCTTCTGGAGGGGCATCAAGCCCCTCTTCGTGGGCAAGATCCTGTACACACCACCCGGGCCCGGCCCCGACAGCGTCATGGCCGAGGTGAGGGGGGGCTGTGAGGGGTCTGGGGGAGGAACTGAGGGGGTCTCAACCAGGACCTGCCTCATCCCTCTCACCCAGGTGAATCGGACCTTCCGGGAGCTGGCAGTGCTGGGGGAGGTGGGGGGCGCCTGGCAGGAGCTGGGACCCCGGATCTACACCATCCTCAACAGCAGCCTGGAGATGCAGGTGCTCCAGGTGTGTGACCCCAGACCCCCCCATCGGGGACCAGGCTGCCGTGGGGTGCAGGACGGGGTGTGCTGGGGGGCAGCTGGGGCTTCTGGACAGGAGCAGGGTGGGCTGCATGGCCCCTGCTACCCTGGTGCTTTGCAGGAGCTGCTGCTGGCCCCGGGCACAGCCCGGCTCCTGGATGGGTTCCTCAATGGCACCTCCTGGAAGCTGCCAGAACTGGCCACGTTCCTGGCAGGGCCGGCAGCCGGGCCAGGGCTCACCTGGCACCAGGTGTACGCTGATGTGGACACGGTCCTGAGCACCCTGTCGCAGTTCATGGAGGTGAGTGTCCTTCCATTGTGGGCAGGCTGGGCCCCTGCATCGGCTGAGCCCTGCCTGCCCTGCCTGTCCCTCCGTGCCTGCTGAGCCCTGCCTGCCCTCCCGCAGTGCATCTGCCTGGACAAGATCGAGGCGGTGGCCACCGAGGAGCAGCTGGTTGCCCGGGCCCTGGAGCTGCTGGAGGAGCAGCAGTTTTGGGCAGCCGTGGTCTTCCAGCCTCCCATCAATGCCACGGCCCCTGCGCTGCCCCCCCATGTCCACTACAAGATCCGCATGGACATCGACGATGTCACGAGGACCAACAAGATCAAGGACAGGTTGGGGGACACCCGTCCCGCTGGTCTCCATGGCCTCCCGAGCAGCCTGTGCCCGTGGGGGGGATCCCTGCTCCCAGCACTGTGCTCTGCCCCCAGGTTTTGGGACCCAGGCCCCGCAGCTGACCCCTTCAGCGACCTGCGCTACGTCTGGGGGGGCTTTGTCTACGTGCAGGACCTGGTGGAGCAGGCGGTGGTGCGGGTGCAGACCGGGGCTGCCCCACGGACAGGGGTCTATGTCCAGCAAATGCCCTATCCCTGCTACGTGGATGATGTGTGAGTGGGTGAGGGATGGCCCCGACCCCCTGGGGCCCTCGAGTGAGCCCCCAGTGCTGCAGGGGACGTGTCTGAGCATCCTACAGCATCACTGCCCCGGGGAGGTGGCACAGGGCTGGGCGTGTCCCGCTGGCCCTGGCCCTCCGGTGGCCAAGGGGTGTTGAGCAGGGCGTGGAAGGGCTGGTGGCATCTCCCCAGGTTCCTGCGGGTCCTGAACCGCTCGCTGCCCCTCTTCATGACGCTGGCCTGGATCTACTCGGTGGCCATGATCATCAAGGGGGTAGTGCACGAAAAGGAGACACGTCTCAAGGAGACCATGAAGACCATGGGGCTAAGCAGTGGGATCCTCTGGCTCAACTGGTTCCTCAGCAGCTTCATCCCCTTCCTCCTCAGTTCTGCCCTCCTCGTCCTCATCCTCAAGGCAGGTTGCAGGTCTCAGGGGACAGTGTGGCTGACACGGGGAGCACTGGGACTGGGAGCCAGCACGGGGGGCTCTGCAGGATCCAACCTGCCTCCATCCACAGCTGGGAAACATCCTGCCCTACAGCGACCCGGCCGTCATCTTCCTCTTCCTCGGCACCTTCTCGGTGGCCACCATCAGCCAGTGCTTCCTCATCAGCACCTTCTTCCCCCGCGCCAACCTGGCCTCGGCGTGCGGCGGCATCATCTACTTCTCCCTGTACCTGCCCTACGTGCTGTGCGTCGCCTGGCGCGACTACATCACCTTCCCGCTGCGCGTGCTCGTGGTGAGCGACGGGGCTGCCCCTCCCCAGTGCCCCGCTGGGGCCTTTGGGCTGCACCCCTGGGCTGGGCTTTGCCCACACCGCTGTTCTCGCCGCCCCCAGAGCCTGCTGTCCCCCGTGGCCTTTGGCTTCGGCTGCGATTACTTCTCCCTCTATGAAGAGCAGGGAGTGGGCATCCAGTGGCACAACCTGGGTGCCAGCCCTGTGCCAGGAGACCCCTACAACTTCGCGGTGGCCATGGGGCTGCTGCTGCTGGACGCCAGCCTGTATGGCCTGGCCACCTGGTACATCGAGGGCGTCTTCCCAGGTGAGCACAGCCCCCCTGGCCACTGGCAGCCCCCCAGCCCTGGCCCTGCTCAGCCCCCTCTGCTGCAGGTCAGTATGGGATCCCCAAGCCCTGGAATTTCCCCTTCCTGAAGAGCTACTGGTTTGGAGAGTTGTCCTCAGCTGGGCACCCCCTGTGCCCCACCAGCCCCCTCACTGCACCCCAAGGTGAGTCCCTGCCCACCCCAGAGCCCTGTGGCCAAGGGCAGCAGCCATGGAGCAGGGCTGGAGCCCTCCAGCCTGGGCCTTGCCCTCCAGTGGAAGGTCCTGCACCCTGTGGCAAGGGGTCCTGCCCCCAGCGAGGGGTCCTGCCTGGGATGTGACCCCCCGGTGGCTTCCAGTGCTGGTGGAGGAGCCGCCTGCCCAGCTCCAGCCCGGCGTCTCCATCCGCAACCTGGTGAAGGTTTATGGCAGCAGTGGCCGCGCGGCCGTCAACGGGCTGAGCCTGGACTTCTACGAGGGGCAGATCACGTCCTTCCTGGGCCACAATGGCGCCGGGAAGACCACCACCATGTGAGCCATGGGGGGGCTGCGTGGCCGTGCCTGGGGACAGGAGCCGAGCTTGGCCCTATCTCCACCCGGGTCACCGTATAGGACAGGACATCACAGCCTCAAGCCCTGCTGCTCCTGTGCTCCATGATCACCTTTCCCCACCACTCCCCATCCAGGTCCATCCTGACTGGCCTCCTGCCCCCCACCTCGGGCACTGCCTATATCCTGGGCTTGGACATCCGCTCTGACATCGACGCCATCCGCAAATCCATGGGGATGTGTCCCCAGCACAACGTGCTCTTTAACATGTAGGCAGGGGTGGGCAGGCGGGGGGAGTGATGCTGGGCTGTTCCCTCAGACCCTGCCCCCCTCACCCTGCCCCCCTCACCTGCCCCCCCAGCCTGACGGTGGAGGAGCACGTCTGGTTCTACGGGCGGCTGAAGG
This sequence comes from Pseudopipra pipra, assembly GCF_036250125.1. Classification (NCBI taxonomy): domain Eukaryota; kingdom Metazoa; phylum Chordata; class Aves; order Passeriformes; family Pipridae; genus Pseudopipra; species Pseudopipra pipra. Next base: position 5,532,773 of record NC_087575.1, read on the forward strand.
GGCTCTCGGAGCAGCAGGTGCAGGAGGAGATGGAGCAGCTGCTCCAGGACACGGGGCTGCCCCACAAGCGCCGGGAGCAGACCAGGAACCTCTCGGGTGCGTGCGGGGGACAGGGCGGGTGCCTGAGCGGGGGTCGGTGGCCCCGGGTGCCCCCAACGCTGTCCCTCTGCAGGCGGGATGCAGCGGAAGCTCTCGGTGGCCATCGCCTTCGTGGGCGGCTCCCGGGTGGTCGTCCTGGACGAGCCCACAGCCGGCGTCGACCCCTTCTCCCGCCGCAGCATCTGGGAGCTGCTGCTCAAGTACCGCAAAGGTCAGCGCTGGGGCCGTGAGCTGCTCCCTCTGAGCCCTCCAGCCCGGGGGGAGTGGGGGGACGTGCTGGTGGGAAACACCCACGATGGGGGGACCAGCAGGAGGGTCCGGGATCAAGCCCCCTCCCTGCCCCAGGCCGCACCATCATCCTGTCCACCCACTACATGGACGAGGCGGAGCTGCTCGGGGACCGCACGGCCATCATCTCGCAGGGCCGGCTCTGCTGCTGCGGGTCCCCCCTCTTCCTCAAGGCCAGGCTGGGCACCGGGTACCACCTCACCCTGGTGAAGCGGGAGCGAAGCGGGGCAGGTGGTAGCACCGGTGCTGTCCCCGGTGTCACCAAAAAGGTGGGTCCCTCAGCCCCGAGGGGCTTCTGCCAGGGGCAACCAGTGCCTCCATCCGGGGACTGGGGGGCACTGGGGGCCAGGTCCTGGCGTGGGGTGCCAGGCTCCGGCTGCCCTTTCCTGCAGGACGGCAGTGACTCGGAGCACAGCAGCGACACGGGCCTGGGCAGCGAGCGGGGCAGCGAGGCCAGCGCCGTGGGTGAGGGTCCCGGCCCCCGTGGCTCCCCCCCAGCTGCTCCCCGTATTTCCCCTGTTGGCTGGGGGGGCTGGGAATGCACAGCCCTGCCGCTGGCTCCTGGCCCCCCTGCACTGGTGGGGCAGAAGGGGGTCCCCATCCCCTCCAGCTCTCCCAGGGACCCTAAGGCTGGGATGCTGGGCACATGCCAGCTGTGGCCAGCTGCACCAGCCAGCGGTCCTGGCCCAGGTTTCCAGCCCTCCCTGTTCCCCCAGATGTGGCCCAGCTGTCTGCACTGATCCAGAAGCTGGTGCCCGGCTCCCGGCTGGTGGAGGACATTGGGCACGAGGTGCTCTTTGTCCTGCCCTACAGCGGGGCCCGGGACGGGGCCTTCGGGGAGCTGTTCCGAGAGCTGGATGCGCGCCTGGGGGAACTGGGAGTCTCCAGCTACGGCATCTCCGACACCACCCTGGAAGAGGTACCCAGTGGGGCTGTGGCCAGGGGCTGCCCATGGCTGCCCATGGTTCCCAGAGGTCCCACCCCCTGCCCATTACCAAGGGCTTTCCCCCGCTGGGCTGTGGGAATTGGTGTCATGTTTAACACCAGCCCCCCCATCCCCCAGATCTTCCTGAAGGTGGCTGAGGACACGGGGCTGGACACTGACACTGCAGGTAAAACCCCTCAATCCTGGCTGGAGCTGAGCTCTGGGCTGTAAGGGGGGCCGAGGAACAGAGGGGTGGGGGTGTCCCCAGCACTCCATGTGTCCCTCCCAGGGCCAGGGTCCCTACTGGGAGCACCTGTGGGTGCAGGGAGGTGTCACAGCCTGTAACATGGGTCCCACCCTGGCATCTCATCCCCATTTTGTCAGGCACCAGGAGAGGAGCAGCTCCCGGCGAGCTGGGGGACACAGATGTGGCCGATGGGGAGCTGGGTAAGGAGGGGGGAGCTGGGACCCCTGAGCTGCTGCTGGGTGTTCCCCACCTCCACCCCTGGGGCTGGGGCCGTGGCACACGTCCATCCGGGCAGGTGTCCATCCAGGCAGGCATCCCTTCGGGCAGGGGGATGCTCAGGGACCCTCGTGCAGCATTTCTACCTCCCAGTTTTGGGGTGCCCCCAGAGCCAGGATCCAGGATGAGTGTGGGTTTGGGGAAACCCAGATCTGTGCAGAGGTTGGGATGGGACATGAAATCCCAGGAGGCATATCCAGCCCCCTTCTCCTGGAGATAGAGCTGGTGTGGGGGCAGTCACGGGAGCCTGGGGGGCTGTGATGGTTTGGGGTGCCAGCTCTGCCCTGGGTGGGTGCTCACCCCGGCCGGGACGGCACCACACGGCTGTAACCCCTCTCTGCTCTCCTTTACATTGAGCCAAAGGAGCCCGGCGAGGTAGGACCTGGGGGCCGGGGGTGCTGGGGGGCTCCTGCATGCAGCATGCCATCCCTGCTGAGGGGGGATGCCTCTGCCAGCACCCACCCCGTCCCCCCGTGCCCATCTGGCACGAGCCCCTTGCCAGACGTGTCTCTGCCCTGGCAGCGGAGGAGCCCCGGGAGACAGACCTGCTGCGGGGGGCGGCGGGGCGGGCCTGCGGCAGGGTGAGGGGCTGGGCGCTCGTCTGCCGCCAGCTCCGCGCCCTCTTCACCAAGAGGATGCTCCACGCTCGGCGCAGCACCCGCGGCTTCTTCGCACAGGTAGGACCCGGGGGGCCGGGATGGGGCCGTGGGGAGGGGATGGGGCAGGGGGTGCGGAGCCAGCCCTGACCCCCGGCCCCCGCAGATCGTCCTCCCCGCCGTCTTCGTCTGCATCGCGCTGCTCTTCAGCCTCATCGTGCCGCCCTTCGGGAAGTACCCGCCGCTGCAGCTCCAGCCCTGGATGTACGGGCAGCAGTTCACCTTCTTCAGGTGTGTTCCCAGCCTGCCGCCCCCCGTGCCCCCCATTCCCCACTGCCACCAGCTCACTCCTGTGTCTCCTGCCAGCAACGACGCCCCGGGGGACCCCGACACCGCCCGGCTGCTGGACGCGCTCCTGGCCGAGCCCGGCTTCGGCACCAAGTGTATGAGGGAGGCGGGGCAGACGTGAGTGTCCGCGGGATGGGGGCTGGAGGGGACAGCCAGGGCTTGACCCCACCTCGGTGCCCGACCCCCTCGGAGCAGCCCTGCCGGCCGGTGCGATGCCGTGGGACCCCCAATCATCCCCGCGGTGGGTCCCGATGCCTCTGGCTCACACCAGGCTGGTAACAGAAGGTTTCTCTCCCCGGCTGCCCAGGAGGGGGCCGTGCCCACCAGCTTCCCACCCCGATGGCTTCTCGGCCCCCTCAGCCCCCCCGTCCCTGCTGGACGCGCTGTGGCGCCGGAACTGGACACAGGCTGAGCCGTCCCCGCCGTGCCAGTGCAGTGGCCCGGGGGCACACAGGATGCTGCCCGAGTGTCCCGAGGGGGCCGGGGGGCTCCCTCCGCCCCAGGTAACCCCTGCCCAGCGGGGGCAGCCCCAGAGCTGCAGGGGCAGGCGATGCTCCGGGGAGGACACGGGGCCGAGTGTCCGTCCAGCCCGTCTGTCCATCCCCCAGGTGCAGAGGGGCACAGGGGACATCCTGCAGAACCTGACGGGCAGGAACATCTCTGACTACCTGGTGAAGACCTACCCCCAGATCATCCGGCAGGAGTGAGTGCTGGGGCCGGGAACACCCAGGGACACTGCAGGAACACCGTGGGGACACCGAGGGACCACCCCAGGGACACCTGGGGAAGGTGGCAGGGCGTTGGCACAGGGTGCCACTGCCGTGGCAGCAGGGAGGGACACTGTGGACCAAAGCACAGGGGAAGGGGACAGTGATGGGAGTGTGGCCAGCTGAGCAGGCACTGCCCTCACATCCCCTTGGGGGGTTTCTGTCCCCCCCGTCCCTCCCACCCCATTTCTTTCAGGCTGAGGAACAAGAAGTGGGTGAACGAGCAGAGGTAAGCTGGGCAGGGGCTGGGGGCTGGCACAGCTGAGCCAGGGTGAGGCAGGAGATGCCCGTTGGGGTTGGGGAGAGCCTGAGTAGTGGCTGGGCAGAGCTGACACCCATCCAGCCTCAGCCCTCTGCCTTGTGCCCCTCACCATGGCACCTGGGTGGGTGGAGGGTTGAGTCTGGGCAGGGATGGCAGTGGGAAATGGGTGGCAGGTTTGATAGAATGATAGAACTGTAGAATCTCCTGGGCTGGAAAGGACCCACGGGGATCCTGGGGCCCAGCTGGCAGCGGGGTCTCAGGCAGGTTTGGAGCCCTGTTTCTCCCCCAGGTACGGTGGTTTCTCCCTGGGAGCCGGCGGCTCCCAGGCCCTGCCCTCAGCAGCAGAGGTGGATCGGGCGGTGCTGGAGCTCCGGGCACTGCTCAACATCACCCCGGTATGTCTGGGCTCAGGCCCCCAGCTCGGCTCCCGTGCCCTGGTGCTGGGAGCCCCCTCCTCACCCTGTTCCCACACCCAGGGCAGCCCCTGGGATCGGCTCCTGGCCAAGGTCAGCCGCTTCATCGAGGGTTTGGACGCCCGCAGGAACATCAAGGTGCACCCGGGGCTGGGAGTCCCACGGGGGCGAGAGCTGGGGGGCAGTGGGGATGTGGCACCTGGGTCCCTCCGGGGTTGGAGCAGCCCAAGAAGGACCAAAAGGCTGGGGCTGGAGGGGAGTGGGTGGCACAGTGGGTGGGGATTGGGGTGCCACGGGCACAGCCAGGGGCAGTGCCAGGGTGGGTGGAGGGCTCTAAGCTGCCGGGCCCCCCCATGCTGCAGGTCTGGTTCAACAACAAGGGCTGGCATGCCATGGTCTCCTTCCTCAACGTGGCCAGCAACGGGCTGCTGCGTGCCCGGCTGCCCCCCGGCACCGACCCCACGCGCTTCGGCATCACGGCCACCAACCACCCCCTCAACCTCACCAAGGAGCAGCTCTCCGAGGCCGCCCTGTGAGTGCCAGGGATGGGGGTCCCGCAGACCCTCCGGCCCCTGCTGAGCCCTCCCCTCCATGGCAGGATGGCCACCTCCGTGGACGTGCTGGTCTCCATCTGCGTGATCTTCGCCATGTCCTTCGTCCCGGCCAGCTTCGTCGTCTTCCTCATCGAGGAGCGGGTCAGCAAGGCCAAGCACCTGCAGTTTGTCAGCGGGATGAAGCCCCTCACCTACTGGCTGGGCAACTTCGCCTGGGACATGGTGAGGATGGGGCTGGGGACAGGGACCAGTTCCTGGGGGAGCAGGTCCCACCCCTGACCTTTTCCCGGCTTCTCTGTCCCCCCAGTGCAACTACCTGGTCCCCGCGCTGCTGGTCATCCTCATCTTCCTCTGCTTCCAGCAGAAATCCTACGTGTCCTCGGACAACCTGCCCTCCCTGGTGCTGCTGCTGCTGCTCTACGGGTGATGGGGCAGCAGAGCCCAGTGGGGGCAAGGGGGGCACAGGGGGCTCTGAGTGGGGCTGGGGGCAGCCGGGGTGAGGGGGATTGTGGTGCTGGAGGGTGGGGGGTGTTCTTGTCCCCCAGTTTGGGGGGGTGCATCTCAGCCAGCCCCTGCCTTTCTCCCTTGTAGCTGGTCCATCACCCCCCTGATGTACCCAGCCTCCTTTCTCTTCAGCATCCCCAGCACTGCCTATGTGGCCCTGACCTGCATCAACCTCTTCATTGGCATCAATGGCAGCGTGGCCACCTTCGTGCTGGAGCTCTTTGTGGACCAGGTGAGCCTTGGGACGCCCTGGATCCCCTGTCCCACTCCCATGGGGCCAGTGCCAGCTGACTCACCCCTCTCTTTGCTGCCCTGGCAGAACCTCAATGACATCAACCGTGTCCTGAAGAAGGTTTTCCTCATCTTTCCCCACTTCTGCCTGGGCCGAGGCCTCATTGACATGGTGAAGAACCAGGCGATGGCCGATGCCTTCGAGAGGTTTGGTGAGTCAGGGGGTGTCAGGGCTGCTCCCCCTCCCCAAAGCCTGGCCAGCTCAGGGGTCCACCCCTCCTACAGCCCCTCTTGTGCTCACAGGGGACAGGCGCTTCGTGTCCCCCCTCTCCTGGGACCTGGCAGGGAAGAACATGTTCGCCATGGCCGTCGAGGGCATCGTCTTCTTCCTCTTCACCCTCCTGCTGCAGTACCGCTTCTTCCTGCGGCTGGGGTGAGCCCCGGCCGGGGGGTGCCTGGGGGGCTCCTGCGGATGGGCAGCCCTGGATGTGCCCCTGCCACTGTTCCCCCAGGCCACGGGCTCCGGAGCTGCCCTCGCTGGGGGACGAGGACCGGGACGTGGCCAGGGAGCGGGCGAGGGTGGGCAGCAGCCCCCCCCAGGGCCACCTCCTGCTGCTGAAGGACCTGACCAAGGTGGGTGTGTAGGGCTGGACCCCCCCACAGCCCCCGACCCCCGTGAGGGACGGGAGCACCCAGCGCTGCCTCTCCCCGCTCAGGTGTACCGGCGCAGGAAGGCTCCGGCCGTGGACCGGCTCTGCGTGGCCATCCCCCCCGGGGAGGTGAGGGACAGACGGACGGATGGACGGCACCGTGGGCAGGGCCGGGGCTGCTGGTGACCCTGCTCTGTCCCCACAGTGCTTTGGCCTCCTGGGGGTGAACGGTGCTGGGAAGACGTCGACCTTCAAGATGCTGACGGGGGACACGGAGGTGACGCTGGGGGAGGCCTGGCTGAAGGGGCACAGGTGGTGAACGCAGGGACCCCGCAGCTGCTCCCCCTCTCTGTGTCCCCACAGCACCTGTGCCATCATCCCCATCCTGTGCTCCTTCTGGTCCTCGTCCTTGCAGTGTGCTTGTGCTCACCTTCATCCTCATCCTCATCCCTGCAGCTGCTCGTCCCTATTCCTGCAGTGTCCCTGCAGTGTCCCCTGTAACATGCTCATCTGTCCCTGTCCCGCGCTTACCTGTCCCCATCCTGTGCTCGCCTGTCCCCATCCCCAGTGTGCTGACCTGTCCCTGTCCCACAGTGTGCTCACCGACCTCCAGTCTGTCCACCAGCACATGGGTTACTGTCCCCAGTTCGATGCCATCACAGACCTGCTGACAGGGCGGGAGCACCTGGAGTTCTACAGTCGCCTGCGTGGGGTCCCAGAGGAGGAGACCCCCAGGGTAGGGCCCTGATCCCAGCCCCCCCAGCCCAGGAGACCCCCACCCTCACCCCCTCACCCCTTCTGTCTCTCCCAGGTGGCTCAGTGGGGCATCACCGCGCTGGGGCTGGGGCCGCACGCGGACCGGCCCGCGGGCAAGTACAGCGGGGGCAACAAACGCAAGCTCTCCACGGCCATCGCCCTCCTCGGCTGCCCCCCCGTCGTCTTCCTGGTGAGGGGGGCAGCGGGGGGTCCCACAGCAGCACCGGGGTCCTGCCTGGGCTGACCCTGAGCCGGGGCCGTTGCAGGATGAGCCCACGACGGGGATGGACCCACAAGCCCGGCGGTTCCTGTGGGAGCGCATCCTGGGCGTCATCCGGGACGGCCGGTCCGTGGTGCTCACGTCCCACAGGTGATCCCCCACCCGGGGTCTGCAGCCCCCACAGTGGGGAGCAACCCCTGTGCCCCCGGGAATCCCCCAGAGGGGAGCTCCCCTCTGCCCCGGGGGTCTCACTCGTGCCCCCCAGCATGGAGGAGTGCGAGGCGCTCTGCACCAGGATGGCCATCATGGTCAACGGCCGGTTCCGCTGCCTGGGCAGTGTCCAGCACCTCAAGAACAGGTAGCGGGGCGGGGAGCTGGGGGGCTCCTTGGGGCGGGGGTGGTGGCCAGTCCCCGCAGTGGTGTCCCCTCTGCTGCAGGTTTGGGGACGGGTACACGGTGGTGGTGCGGGCGGGCGGCCCCGGCCCGGCGGCGGTGCAGGCCCTGCTGCAGCGGCACTTCCCCGCCATCGTGCTGCGGGAGCGGCACGGGGGGCTGCTGCGGTACCACCTGCCCGCCCGCGCCGCCCCCCTGGCCGCCGTCTTCAGCCTCCTGGCCGCCCACCGCGGCCCCTGCCACATCGAGGACTACTCCGTGTCCCAGACCACCCTCGACCAGGTGACGGGGCACGCAGGTGTGGGGCTGTGGCTGGGGGTCCCGTGGCACTGTCTCTCATCCCACCGTCCCCGCAGGTCTTCGTGCACTTTGCCCAGGAGCAGAGCGACGGGGATCCGGGGGAGGCCGTGGCACCAGGGCAGGATGTGGCCCCCAGCCCTGGGAGGAGGCTGAGCACGTTCCTGGAGGACGAGAGCTACCAGGAGAGCGCTGTCTGAGAGGGGAGTGGTGCCCCAGGGACCCTCACAGACCACTCCCCAGTTGTCACCGCAGCACGACCTGGGGTCACAGGGCTTCGGGGCACCCCAGACCCCCGGAGCTGCACACGGGAGGCCTGGGCACGTGCTGCCCACTGGCATGGTTTCACCATCCCATGGGACAGTGGGTGCTGGGGAGTGTCAGAGCATCAGGACAGGGCTGGCCCCAGATCCCTGTGGGTGGTGCCCTGTGGGGAAGTTGATCTGGATGGGGGGTCTGGGGCTGGCCCTGGGACCCCCACTGTCCCCGGGACCCCCGCTGCTCCCTACCGGAGCTGAGCTTGCTGTAACTGAGCAATTCAATAAAGACCCGCGGTACTGACGGGGGGCCTGATCGCCCTCGCTACGACCCCACCGGGGGACAGGGGGCACCGTGGGGCAGGGGGCACAGTGGGGCAGGGCAGCAGTGTGGCCCCGGCACAGTTGGACACACAGACCTGCAGGGCCGCGCCTGGGGCTCCCCCCGACCTGGAGGTGGACACTGGTACCCCCCGAGCCGCACCTCGGGGGTCCAAAAGGGTCCTCCCGGGGCGGGGTTTGTGACCCTCCCGAGGGGAAAAAAAAAATATGGAACGCTTCACGAATTTGCGTGTCATCCTTGCGCAGGGGCCATGCTAATCTTCTCTGTATCGTTCCAATTTTAGTATATGTGCTGCCGAAGCGAGCACGATTCATGCGTCTGCAGGAGCCGTACTTAAACCCCTCTCAACTAAAGATTTTAAAGGCATGGCGAGTAGCTCCTCAGACTCCCCCGCCTTTCTCCACCTGATCACCCCCCAGACGATGCGCGTCGGATTTTACTTTAAATCTTCCATTTTATCAGGTTATTTTTTGCCTTTCTGAGGACGAGCTCAAGCGCGGAGCGACAGGCCTCGCGCGGAGCATTGTGGGAATGCTGTTAATTTGCGTATGAGGGCGTGGCGTGGCTGGCGCGTGTCCTCCACCGTCCCGTCGTGCCCCAGGCGCGCGCGCGCATGCGCGGAGCCGCCGTTGCCGGCGGGGGAAGATGGAGGCGGAGCGCTGAGGGACGGGACGGGAGAGGTGGAACCGACCCGACCCCCCCGCCGCGCCAGCGACTCCCATGGCCCGGGGCCGGCCCGGCAGCCGCGTCCCCGCTGCGCCTGCTCGGGCCGCCACAGCGCCCGGGCCCCGCTGAGCGCCCAGGCCTGACTCGCGGGGCCTGACCCATCGCCACCCCGAGGCGTCTGCGCCGGGCCGGGGCCGGGGAACCGGGACAGAGACGGCGGCCGCCCGGGCCCAGGCGCCCCGCCGAGCAGCAGCGGCCGCTCTGGGCCCGGCCCAGCCGCCAGGATGTCCGACAACCAGCCGAACGCCAACAACCACCACCCGGCCAACAACACCGGGGCCGCCGGCGGCAACAACCGGGGCGTCCGCAACCCCAACCTCAACCAGAACCCCCTGATCAACGTGCGCGACCGCCTCTTCCACGCGCTGTTCTTCAAGATGGCAGTGACCTACGCGCGCCTCTTCCCGCCCTCCTTCCGCCGCGTCTTCGAGTTCTTCGTCCTCCTCAAGGTGAGGGGCAGCTCCTCCTGCCAGGCGCAGCCGGGCTGAGGGCAGGGATTTCCTTAGGCACAAAAAGTTGTGGCTCTGCCGGAGGTCACAGCCTGTGTTTGGGCCGCACACACCAAGCTGTCCCCAGACCTCCCGTGGGCCTCTCCTGTGTGGGAGACACGAGGAGTTCCTGCACTCCGGGGCTCTGGTTCCAGGTCCGCAAATCCAAAGGAAATCCCTGAGCCAGCTCGCTGGGCAGCCAGGCTGGTGCAGGGCACGGCCCGGGCTCTGGGCTGGAGAGGATTCGGTTTCTGTTTCCAGGAAATCACACTTTGGATGCATTGCACACATGACATACTGGACTGTTGGAGTCTTGTCTTTTCTGGAAGCAGTTAAGGCACAGCCCTGTTCTAACCCTGCTTTTTCAGCAGTGCCAGTGCAGCACAGCTCTGCCCCGGGGTGAACCCTTCTGCCTGCTGGGGCCCCCCAGGGCGGCCTGCCTGTCAGTGTGCAGGGGGGAGCTGCCAGTAGGTTAAATCCTGCTCCATGGCTTCCAGGATGGGACATGAGAGTAAGAAGGGGAGAGCAGCTTACCAGGCCACCCTCCTGCTCTGGGTTTTTACAATTCAGAAAGAAAATGTTCAGCACAACTTGTCTCATACTGCACAGATACTTTTTCTACCCTCCCAGGAAATGTTATGGATTTTCACATCCCTGTTCTGTGTCCCAGTTGTTCAGCTGGATCCCAGCAGACAGGCTGGGACAGGGGTGGTGCTCAAGGTATGGCTGTTGGGCAGAACAGCTGGGAGCTGTTCATGCTGCTTCTGCCTCTGATCACTGCCATCCTAGAGAATGAAAAGCATTCCCAGAGCCCTGCAGGGTCAGGGGCCAGCAGCCTCCAGCCTGCTCCCAGCTCTGCTCTGGCTGCTGGGCACAGGGAAGCAGAGCCTGTCCAGAGCTCCTGCAGCCAGGGAGGTGGCTCTGATTTACCTTCCCTCACATCCCTCGTGCAGCTGCTCTGCAGAGAGATGTTTACCAGCCTGTTTGTTCATCACAAATAGGTCAGGACAGCTGGGCTGATGAGGAGGGAGCAGCTCGGGGTGGGTGGAAGGGAGGTCTGAGCGGTGCCGCTCGCTGTGCCAGCCGTGCTCGGAGCTCTGAACTTTGGATGTCATGCACAGTTACTGTCTGTGCTTTAGGGAGCGGGTTTTATTAGTGCAGTGTGCTCTGCTGTGGTTTATAGCTGTTCCTGGGGTTGAGGCAGGGCAGGGAACCCTTTGGCCGCCCTGGGGCAGGGCCCGTTCCTTGCAGCGACAGGTCTGCCGTGGGTTTGGGTCGTCCTGCCCTCAGAGGGGTTGGCTTTGGGAGAGGTTTGCTTTATTCTGCCTTTGGAAGGCTGGGCAGTCTTCTCTGGGCTTCAGCAGGAAACTCTTTGTGCTAAGGAGGGAAGGGTTGGAAGCTATGGATGCATTTCCATTCCTTTCAACGTGCCTTGTAGCCTCGTTCCACGTTAGTGCTGTGTGTGGTTCAGTTTGGGGAAGGTGTTGGTTGCAGGACCTGTGCTTCCAGCAGGGTACCTGAGCTGCACAGGGGTCGAGGGCAGCTCTGGTCTCATGAACAGGAGCTGCCTTTGGTGTGTTCCTTGCTCAAACTGCCAGGGTCTGGCTCCTGCCATGTTGATGCAGGGAAGCACCAAAGCTCTTGTCCACTTGCCAAATCCACTTGTCCAAGTTTTTCTGGTGTTTTATGGGCAAAGAGGAGCTGGTGGTAACTGGGAAGGCTGTGCTCGGGCCGAGGGTGGCCGGGCTGACGGTCTGTGCCTTGTCTCCTGCCCTGCAGGCTCTCTTCGTGCTCTTCATCCTGGCCTACATCCACATCGCCTTCTCCCGCTCGCCCATCAACTGCCTGGAGCACGTGCGGGACAAGTGGCCCCGGGACGGGATCCTGCGGGTGGAGATCCAGCGCAACTCCAGCCGGGCCCCCATCTTCCTGCAGTTCTGCGGCGGAGAGAAGTTCCCGGGAATGGTGGTTGAGTCCGCGGCCGAGGAGGAGGAGGAGGAAGAGGAAGAAATGACTGTGGATATGTTTGAAAACAGCTCTATCAAGGTTAGGGATGTGCTCCCTGAGTGGGTCAGAGAGGGAGACCTGGGTGATGGGCTGGGGAGAAATGGTTGGTTGGTTGTGTGATCCCTCAGTCTCCTGGAAGTACAGTGGGTTCCTTGGCTGCTCCTGAATTCCCATATTGGCTTCTGATGGTTTAATACAGGAAGCGAGAAAGTGGCCTGAGAAAGTGGCCTCTCCCACCCCTGTGGTGGTGGAGGCCTTTGCAGGGACAGAGGGAGCATGGCAGGTGGGAGGTGAAGAGCCTGCTGATGTGACTTTCCCTGCCCTGGTTTTCCAACAGTTTGAGCTGGATATCGAGCCTAAGGTGTTCCTCAAGCCGTCCCGGGTGAGCAGCACTGAGCTGCCCCACAACGACAGCCAGGAGTTCTCGTTTAGTGACACAGCCACTAAAGGTATGCAGCCTCTGCGGGAGACTGTGTCCGAGTTTGAGATGCTAACCCGAGCAGGTAATCACACCTTCACTGCTACCTGTGCTCCTCCCTCCTCCCCCGTCATCCTCCCTGCACGTCCCACCCTGGCTCCTCGGGGCACCCGCACAGTGACCTGAAATGTCTTCCCAATGTGTTCACCTGGGGTTCCTGTCAGTACTAACAGCAGAGCCACAGCCAGCTCTGCCCCGGGGCTGGGGGTGTTGGGGGAGGCCAGGGGTGGGGGGGAGGCTGGGCTAGAAGCGTTGCCAGACCAGGAGGCTTCAGGTGAAGCCCAGGTGAGCGAGGGCTCCTGGTCTGGCAGTGCGTTCCTGCGGCGGTCGGTGTCAGGTATCTCAGGTGAGCCTGAACCCCCCTGTGAGCCGCAGGGATCCCCTGGCAGCGACACTCCTCCTCACACGAGCAGGGTTTGGGCTGTGTTCTGGGTCCTGAGCCAGCAGCAGCACTTGGAGCAGCCAATTTGCTCCAATTAATGGATCCCAAAAGCCGCCGGGCGGGTTCCGTGGGTTGTGATACCACCCGGCCTCGTCCCACCCTGTTCCTGCCTGGCCTGAGCTGCTCAGGCCTCATAAACTCCACAGGGGGATTTAGTGCCTTTGTGTTATTTAAAATGGAATTCCAGTGGGGAAAACTTGTGTCTCTAGTGGTTAAGGGAGGAAATCTACTGAGGAATATTTATGTTAAAATAGAGATGTGGAATTGGATTCTTTGCCTTTTTCCACAAAATTTGCAAAAAAATTGCCTCTTTCACTCACACTGTTGTCCCTGGAAAGGCTGGAACTCTTTGCTCTGCAGACATACTGGGGTTGTGTCTGTGGAGGAAGGGGAGACCAGACACTGCTCTGTTCCTTGGTCTTGCAGTGGATTTGCTTGATGCTGATCCAGAGCTCATTAGTCCTGAATTAAAGATCATTAAGACCAGAGAGCAGTAAATATTTTTGGTGCAGGACCTTTATTGCCCAGGTTCTGAGGAGAGTCACATTGTGCAGAGCTGTGGCACTGGTGGGGTAACTCTTGGTTTGCTGAACACGTGGCTGGAAATGATCCAGAAAAGGGCAGGGAGAGAATCAGGCTGTTTCCCAGATGAGTTACAAAATTCATCTCTTCAAATTGGTCCCAAATACCTGAGTTTATTGTTTTTTGCCAGATTTCCTGTGCTCTAAGTGAACGAAATTTGCTGTTTAGTCCAAATGTTTTTGCCATGGAAAAATATTTTATGAGACAAAGGAAGTAATTGTTGATATTTAAACCCTTGACTTCCTTTTGAGCTTAAAACTGTTTATAATGGAAACAAAAGACAAAACCAACAGCCCAGCCTGTGTTTGCTGCCTGAGAAGGGGATCAGGGGCTGCATCTCTGTCAGTGCTGTGTCAGGTGTGTCTCTGTTAAGTTCTCGTGTCACTTTAATTGTCACTGTGGTGCTGGGAGCTGCCTGACAGCTGCCTCCCCCCTCCTGGAGATACACCCTGACAGTCTGAAAGAGCAGGGATTAAATTGCTTGGCTCCAGCTTAGCAGGAGGTTTTGTCCTTTCAGAGATGATGTAGCAAAAAGCATCTGTTTGGAACCTTTCTTGGAAAAAAAAAAAAACAAACCAGGGAAACTTCAGGCACCACCAGTTTTTGGGAGAGCTGTAATTGCTGCTGCCTTCTGTTCTGATGTGTAATTGCAGCAGTGACCTCAGTCCCCAGGAAGTGCAGGGCTCTTGCCTGTGGAGCATTTACTCGTGTTCAGCAGGTGTAAAGTGGATTTTCCTGCTGTTTCCCAAACAACATGGGAAGCAGAAATTGAAAAGAGCAAGAACAAGTGGTTCTGGGCTTGCCAGGCACAGATGTGGGCAGGTTCTGGGCAGAGCTTGGAAGTGCTGCCCTGAAGCTTTCCCAGAAGCCTCACATTAAGGACTAAGGTCAGGGGAATGGGCTGCAATTCTGAAGAGTTTGAACTGATTTATGTTTAAGTGGTTGAGGGAAGCCTGGAGCCCATGTTTGCAGCTGGTTCCCTTTTCAAGAATGTGATGGGAGGGAGGGAACGAACCCGGAGGGGCTGTTTCTTCGTGGTGGTTGTTTGCAGATCCAGGTGCTGAGCCTCCCTGTGTCCCTCCCCGTGTCCCTCCCTGTGTCCCTCCTCTCCAGTGTGGCCACAGGAGGAGTACATCGTGGAGTACTCGCTGGAATACGGCTTCCTGCGCCTGTCCCAGAGCACACGGCAGCGCCTCAGCATCCCAGTCATGGTGGTGACCCTGGGTGAGTGGGGAGGCAGCCTGGGCAGGGCAGGGGGGGCAGGGGTGGGGACCTGCTGTGCAGAGACCTCCACGCTGTCTCTGGGAACTCTTTATGAAGTGCACTCACTTCCCACGCAGGAGAGCTGCTGTGTGCAGCCCATCTCCCTTTAGTAGGTCACAGCTTTCCAGGAGGAGCACTCTGAAATGGTGGAGCCTGGTTCAGTGAGCCCTGGTGTCATGCCCAGCACAGTTGTTTCCCATGGAGAAGGGAAGAGCCCTCTCCCTGGCTGAAGGCACTGAAGCTCTGGGCTCAGTGGGAGCAGCAGCATGCAGGGTTAGAGCCCAGTGGTGAGGGCAGCTGTGCAGCTGTTGGGGACGGTGCTCACAGGTCTGTGTCACACTCTCAACATGCTCCTGTGCCCCTGGGAGCACCAGCAGATTGTTTCCCTGGAACAGCGCTCTCTTCTCCTGGCATTTGCTCTGTTAAAACCTGTCCAAGTCAGGAATACAGTCTCAGACCTTCTTGTGCACTGCTAGTGCCCTGATCAGACTTGTTACTTCCTCCCAGTCAAGCTGAAGCACAACTGGACAGGGGTTTAGGTGATTTTCCTGTGCAGTGATGGGCAGACGGGGTGAGCCAAATTCCATTTGTGTCTGTGCCAGCCCTGACATTCCTGAAGGCCCATTAGCACTTTGACAGCGTGGCTGGATCTGTCAGGGGTGACATCTTCCCTCCCAGACCTGCCCAGTTCGGTTTTACTGCCCCAGGCCCACGTGCTGGCCCAGGCCCAGCTCTGCTGGCACGCGTGTCCCTCGGGGTGATGGGACGTGTGCTCACTTTGTGCCTCTGGGGCTGCGGGTGTGAACACTCTGAGCAGGTTTTGTGTTCTCCCTAGACCCTACGAGGGATCAGTGCTTTGGGGACAGGTTCAGCCGCCTGCTGCTGGATGAGTTCCTGGGCTATGATGACATCCTGATGTCAAGTGTCAAAGCTTTAGCTGAAAACGAGGAAAACAAAGGTAAGGCCTGGAGGAGTGATGACAGCGGCTGCGCGGAGCGGTGGGTGTTTGTTCTGTGCATGCCTGAATATCATCTTCTGACTATTGATTAATCTGTAACGCAGGGAGCAGCTCCCTGTGTTATTGTCAAGGACAAAATGAGAGAGGCAGGAGGGGAGAGGTGTCTGGAAACCTGATTTCCTCCCTCCTCACTGCCCTGCATGACAATGAGTGCTGCCCTGAGGATTTGCTCCAGATCCTGTTTCTTTAGCAGGCAGTGGCAGCTGGTCCTTACCTGTGTGTTGATCATACTGAGCCGGTGTTTGTGCTCTTTCTCCAGGTTTCCTTCGCAATGTGGTGTCTGGGGAGCACTATCGCTTCGTCAGCATGTGGATGGCCAGGACGTCCTACCTGGCAGCCTTTGTCATCATGGTCATCTTCGTAAGTCAGCGGGAGCTGGGCAGTGCCTGGACTCAGCCAGGGCTGGGCAGCATGTGGCTGGTGTAACAGCACAGACCTGAGCTCTCACCTGCTTTTAAAGTGTAGTTGGTGGAGGATGAAGCCCTACTCTGGGACTTTTGTTCTAAGTGTCCTGCACGACGTTTGTCCTCTGAGACTTTTAAGAACAGGCCAGACTGATTTGCCAGGAGTGATCAAGATAAATGAAGAGATGATGTGTGAGATGAGGCCATCTCAAGATACACATCAGACAAGATCCTGAACGATAACTATGCTGTGTTTGTAGTCTTGGGTGGCTGTGGGACTCTCCCCTTGTGTCTGGCTGTCCCACCCACTGAGGCAGCTCTGTGCACAATCCCACTGTGGGCAGTGAGGAGGAACCAAGTGCAGGGAGGTGCTGGGAGCTGCGGCAGGAGCGGGATGGAGGACGGGAGATTCCCTGCTCCCAGCTCTGTGGGTTGGCTTGGCCCCCGCTCAAATATTCAGGATCGGTCCCTTTACAAACAAATCCCTTACTGTCTGTTCCCCTGCAGCAGCACAGAGATTAATTGCCGTTTGTAGAGCCCTAATTACTCTTTGGCAAATTGCTCTGCACAGCTCCAGCTAACGAATGTGGGATGTGCAAGCCCAGGCTCGCCCGGGCCTCTGCCGCAGTGCGATTCCAGCGACTCCCCACACCCGTGGGGCTCTAACCTGCCTCCCCTTCTCTCTCCTGTTTCAGACTCTGTCTGTCTCGATGCTGTTGCGCTACTCACACCATCAGATCTTTGTCTTCATTGGTAAGGACTGGCTGAGGGGTTTGGGTTGTGCTGGGCACTGTGCCTGCTCCAGCACAGTGTGTCATAGAGTCACAGCAGGTTTGGGTTGGAAGGACCTTGAGGATCGTCTTGTTCCAACCTTGATTTTTGTTGTTTAGAGGGGTCCTACTTTTAGCTGCACAGGGAATCCATCCCCCTGCACCCTGTCACCGCGCTCGCCAGAGCTGTTCTGTCTCCTGACAAGTGCTGGGCACAGAGGATTTGGGATGATGGACTTGGCTGCACTGAGTGGGCAGTACCATGGGGTGGAGAGTTCCTCGGCCCCACATCCTCTCTGTGCCACAATGTGTTTTCCCTCTTGCAGTTGACCTGTTACAGATGCTGGAGATGAACATGACCATTGCATTCCCTGCGGCTCCGCTCCTCACTGTCATCCTGGCTCTGGTTGGTAAGGACTTGCCTCACTGCTTGTATCTGCAGCACATCCCTCTGGGATCTGTGGGAAGTCTGATTCCCTGTTCCGAGCTGGCCGCGGCAGGTGGTTAGCGCGGCTGCTCATCACAAGGCAGAAGGCTCTGGAATCTGATGGCACAGTGAGCTCCATTGTCCTCCTGGGTCCCCTGGAAAAGCAGCAGTTCATTGGGGAATCCCAGAATCCGAAGCTTTGTCTGTCCCTGGAGCTCGTTGCAGACTTACGTTCTGTAGCCAGATTGCATTTGCACAGTTTGAATTTAAAAAGCAACAGACCCCCTGAAATGTGTGCTGGGGGAGGCAACTGGTCCCTGCCGTCAGCGCTGGAACACGCTCGGCCTTGGCTGCTGCTGTAACCAGGGCCCAGTTACCTGCCCTGGGCAGGTGCAGCACAGCCTGGCCCTGGGGTGGCAGAGGGCCCCTTCCCGTGCCCTGCCTGTGCTGATGTCTCCTCTGTCCGCAGGTATGGAGGCCATAATGTCCGAGTTCTTCAACGACACCACGACCGCGTTCTACATCATCCTCATCGTGTGGCTGGCGGACCAGTACGACGCAATCTGCTGCCACACCAACACCAGCAAGAGACACTGGCTCAGGTGAGGTCTCATTCCCTCTCCCTGTCCTTCTCCAGCTGCTCCAGGGCCTTCCCAGCCCCTCCAGGCATGACAGCCTCCACTCCTGAGGGTGTCTCTGTGGCTCCTTGGGAGCTGCCCCACATGGCACAGGGTCCAAAGTGCGATTGCTCCGCTTTGGATTTGTGCCTGGATCTCAGAATCACCTCGACCTTTTCCTGCCCCTTGTTTTGCCCCATTCATAGCCAGGCAACTCTGATTACCTGTTAACGAGTCTGCACTGCCCCAGACCAAGTGCCCCGGCTCAGGCTGGGCTTGGGAGTAGAACAGAGCTCATATTTTTCCTGGTTTTCCTTGCCTTCCTGTCTAGGTTTTTCTATCTGTACCACTTTGCCTTCTACGCCTACCACTACCGCTTCAACGGGCAGTACAGCAGCCTGGCACTGGTCACCTCCTGGCTCTTCATCCAGGTGAGTCCCTGCACAGCTGCTGCACCTGGGGGGGTTTTGCCAGACTTCCTCTCAAGCTGGGTTGGAGTAGGGATCCCTTTTTCCGTAAGAGATGGAACTAAGCCTGGTTTGGAAATGGAACAGCAGAAGGCAGCTGTGGAACAGGGGAACCTTTGAGTCACTGTCTGCAGTCCAGTCACGGGCATGACAATAACCCGATGCCACACAGGTTCTGGGAAGGCTTTCTGTCCTCTCCTTCTGCAATAAATCCTGATGAGGACCTGTCTTGCAGAGGAGCAGCTCAGGTCCATGCAGTGAGGATGCTGGCAGGACCAGCTCCGAGGTGATGTCTCCAATATCCTGGATCAGTTAAACCTGTTGGGTGTCTCTGGCTGTTGACCTGCTGCAGGGTGGGGGCAGGGGATGGAGCACAGTCTGGAGGAATGCCATTATCCTTCTTTTCCCAGCCCTTAAAAGGGAAGAGGGGTTGTACTCTGTTGCCTGTCTTCAGAGAGAAACTATAAAGCAGCTTGCAGCAGTCAAAAGTCCAAACTTCGTGCTAACCTGCTGGCTGTCAGAGCAGCTGGATTCTCCAGGAGAAGTGTGGTTTTCTTGGGATGTGGTAGCTTGTGGCCCAGGCCCAGGGGTGACTCCTTTCCCTCTCTTCCTCCAGCACTCGATGATTTACTTCTTCCACCACTACGAGCTGCCAGCCATCCTGCAGCAGATCCGGATCCAGGAGATGCTGCTGCAGAACCAGCAGGTCGGGCAGGGCACCCAGACCACGCTGCAGGACAACCTCAACAACAACACCACGGCTGCCCCCGTCGAGGCGGGGGGTCGCCGAGCCCCCCTGGCCAGCGGGCCCCCCGGGGAGGGCAGCGGCCCGACCACCCTGACCCCCGGCGAGGCCTCGAGCGTCATCGCTGCCGCCGCCTCCGTGGGCAGCGACCTGAACTGGGTGGCCGAGACGGCCGCTATCGTGACAGAGGCCTCGTTCCTGTCCGACCTGAGCACGACCCTCCTGGAGCCCACCGTGGTGCACGAAGCCGTGGCCAACGGGACCCCTCAGGAGGCGGCCACGGGCTCTGGTTTGGTCGCCCGCATCAGGGTCAGCAGCGACCGCCCGGAGACGGCCGTGGGCTCCATCACCATCGAGGTCACCTCGACGGCCGTGGTGGCCGCAGCAGATGCTCCCCCTGCTGCGGGGGCTGCGCCCCTCGTCCCGCTGCAGGAAGGGGGGGCCCCTCTCCTCAGCCCCTCCCTTCCCAAGCAGACTGAGGCTCTCGAGGGCTCAGACAGCCGAGCAAAACCCAGTGGCAAGAACTGTGTGGGCAGCAGCAGCAGCAGCAGCAGCAGCGTGGCAGAGCCCCCTCCAGCCTCAGGGGGGGACAGTGACCAGGACAGAGGTTTGGAGGACCGGGGGGAGAGCAGCCCCTGCCCAGCACCAGCGGAGAGAATGCCCAGCTCAGAGCCAGGCTCCAGGAACCTGTCCTGAGCCCTGCTGGCTCACTCTGGACTGCCGGGAAGGCATTGGGATTTCGTTTGTTACTATTTCTCACTTCACCATCATCCTTAACCCATGGATCCCTCCGAGTGGAGCCGGAGCAGCAGGAGCAGAGCAGGGCTGTGGTGACCTCCCTTCCCTGGGAAGGGCACAAGGGGCTGTGGGGGGGTTGGGGGGTTTGGTCCCCTGGCCCACACAGCTCCAGGGCTCCTCCGAGACCACATGTGAGCCTGCTCCTGCCCCATGTCAGCTTGTGCCCCAGCTTTTCCTTGCCCCCCAACCCGGGCTTCACCCCCCACAGCCGTGTTTGCAGTCCAGGTGTGGATCCCAGCTCTCAGGTAGGAGTGTCCTGGGACAGGCCACAGCACGTGGCAGCTCTGTGGTGAGAGTAGGAGCTGATAGAGCAGGCAGAGCGTGTCCAGCCCCCATGGGAGAGCCACAGAGAGGAGAGTCCTGGTCACCTTTCCTGCTCCTGAGGGGAGGAGCAGCTGAGACCTTCTGTGGGTGTGAGGTCTGCACACGGCTGGGCAACAACCAAAGCAGAAGCTGCAATTCAGTTCCTTTTTTTCTGCCCTTGAATTTCCCTCAGTGGGTGGGGTGGGGTGTGGAAGGTGCCGTGTCCAGGGGGGAGCTGCCATCTCAGGAGCCATGAGTGATGCCTGGAGAGAGCCCTGCTGCAGTGTGGGTGTCTGTGGAGAGGTGTGGGGCGAGAGCAGCAGCTCTGTCCTGCACAGCTCTGTCCTGCACAGCTCTGTCCTGCACAGCTCTGTCCTGCACAGCTCTGCTCTGGGTGAGGCAGCTGCTTTCCAGTGCCTTGTCCCTCCCGTGGACCACATCTGCATTTAGGATCAGCCCCATCCCAGACGAGAGAGCAGCTTCTCACCCCTGGACTCTTGCATGAACTGGTTTAGCAAAGAACCAAAACACTAAAGCCAAGACATTTCAGCTGATTTTCCCCTGTTTCCCTGCAGTGGAGGTGAGGCTGGCGGGTCCCAACCCCTGTGCCATGGAGCTGAGCTGGGGGGCTGCATGAGACCTCTGTGGAGGGGTTGGACCCAGCAGGATGTGCTGGAAGGAGGGTTTGTGCACGGGGTGGAGCAGGGCGAGGCAGGATGGAGCTCTGGGAGAACCATGGTGGGACAGGGCAGGGGCAGGTGACACGTGGGCACTTGTCTCTTGGGGACAGCTGGGTCCCTGTACAGGTGTCCCCAAATTCAGGGCTGTCTCCCTATGGCAAAGCAGCATCTGTCTCCCTCGGAGGGCTCTGTGCGTTTCGATGTTTCCTTGTCAGCGCGGGGGGCTCAGAGCCCCCTGTTCACCCCTCTGCTTTTCCCACCTGGGTGCCCCCACTTTGTTTTTCCCTTTTGCCTGGAGCAGCCCTGGTGCTGCACCGGAGCTGGGGGGACCCTGCTGTGACCAGCAGGTCCAGTCCTGCTGCTGCCAGCACTGCTGGGAAGGGGCCTCGTGGCCAACTGAGCCCAGCCTCTGGAGTGCCAGGAATGACTGTAGGCTTTTCAGAGGAGTGGGTGGGTGGGAGGGGAAGGGGGGACACCAAACCAAATGATTTGATGAATGAAAAGTAGAGTTCATTCTATTTAATTAATGTACAAAATGTGTTTGTATATAATAATAAATATTATCTCTAACAGCTCCTGCAGCTCTGCCCCACGTCCTGTCCCGTGTCCTGGGCTCCCGCCGGGGTCCTGGGGAGGGGGTGAATGCTGGATCCTGGGGGAGCCCCCCCGTCCCGGGTGTCGCTGTCTGGGGGTGTCACGTCCGTGTCCCCTGGCAGGGCGGGGGGCGGTGGCAGCGCTGGGGCCGAACAGCAGCCCCGTCCCCGCCGCGGGGCTCTGAGTCCTTCCACGGCCACCCACAGGGATGGGGAGTTATTCCATGTCCTCGGGAGGGAGGGGAGCACCGAGGCACAGTCTGTCCCGCTCCCTGGGTGGCACCTCCATCCCTCTGCCCGAGGGAGACTCCGGCTCTGCTTTGTGGTGCTCTGGGATCAGCCCGGCTTTGCTGCCCTGGAGCTTTCTCTCCAGAGGGAGGTTTCACTCCCGGCCTGTCCTGCTGCCCCCTCTCTGTGGGACCTTCCTGTTCCTCCTCCTAATCGCTGCCGTCCTGCGGTGGGGTTGAGCTGGGCCTGCGGAGGAGGGAGGGGAAGGGGAAGGGGAAGGGTTACTCTCAGGCTTGGCTGCATTCAGGATGCAGCTGGAAGAGGAAAAGCAGACTTCACCGTCGGTCATCTTTATTTACATGGTGTAAAAGCAGAGTGGGGCTGTGGGGCTGAGCTTTGTCTGGGTGCTGCAGGGGCCTCTCGCCCCATCTCAAGTCCCCTAAAAAGAACTCCCTGCCCTTCAAACCCCCACTGCCAGCAGGAAGCAGGAAAGGAAGAGATGAAGGGCCCCAGAGGTTGGGCAGCCCCAGGACATCCTCCCTCCCTTTTTCCTTCCATCCCTCCCCTCCACTCCTGCTCCGAGCTGGAGGAGTGGGTGCCCTGCCCTGCCCCGCCCCGCCCTGGGATGCTTTGGGGGGTCCCTGCCCCCGCCTCACCTCTCCTCCCGGGGCTCCTCGGGGGCCAGCAGGGCGGGCAGTGCCCGGCCACCCTTGGCTGTGCCCAGCACGGCCACCAGCTCGCTCTTCCTCAGCAGGGCCGCGCGCAGCTGCTCCCGCATCTCCTGGATCTTCTCCTCCAGCTCCCGGAGCTCGCTCTCGCTGGCTGCCCTGTCCGGGGGCTGCGGTGCCTGCCCGTTCCCGGGGTGCCGTGGGGACCCCTCACCCTCGGGGGGGGCTTTGTCCAGCTGGAATCGCACCCGCCGGGCCTCCTTCCGCAGGGCACTCCAGGGCTGTGCTGCTGCCGGTGCCGGCCTGGGCTGGGGCTCACCCCTGTGTGGGGAGGCAGAGAGGGCTGAGCTGAGATCTGGTCCCTCTGCGGCCCCCCGGGATGGTGGGTGTCCATAGGGAGGAGGAGAAGAGTGGACAGGCTCTCAGCCCTGGCTGTACCTCTGCTCCAAATTCAGCTGCTGGCTCTTCCTCTCCTCCGTGCCCATGTTCAGAGCCCGATGGATTTTCTGTGGGGAGCAAGGGAAGAGTGAGATGTGGGGTGATGGTTTTGGGATTAACTGAGGGTGATGGTCCAGGGGTTATCTGGGAGTTGATGGTCTGGGGCTGGAGGAGGGCAGAGGTGGTGTAAGTTAAGAGGGAGCAGCGAGATGGGGCCAGGGGTCTTTGGGGCACCGGGTGAGCCCCTTCCCGCTGGCCCCACCTGGCTCGTGTGCAGCCAGTAGTTGAATTTCTTCTTGCGCCGGATGCGGGGCAGGACCAGGCGGTAGAAGACGTGCTCGCCCAGCGAGGTGAGCAGAGAGCCACTGAGCCCGATGCACAGCAGCACGAACAGCCCCGAGAAGTGGTAGATGCCCATCTGCAGGGTCTGCAGGGAGCAGGGGGTGTGGGCTGGGCTGGGGGGTGTCAGACCCCAGAGCCCCCCCCGCCAAAGGCTGGCCACCAAACCTCGGTGACGGCGAAGACGCGCTTCCCACAGGGCACCATCTTGTACCACTTGTCGTGCAGGAGGTCGATGAACCCCGAGGACTTGTAGCGGCTGATGAACTCGGAGACGTTGGAGGTCAGCGGCGAGTTCTGGGGGAGGCCGATGCCGTAGCCTGGCCCCAGTGAGGGGGGAGAGAGGGGCAGCGCTGGGACAGGGGGTACAGCCCCAGTGCCCTCCACGGAGGGGGCACCTCCCCACCCTGCCCGGTCACGGCAAGGCGTGACCACAGCCAGAGCACACGTGTGTACACACATGCACACACATGCACACACACAGGACCCCTCCCCACCACAGCCCCCCCAAACCTTCGATGGCAAAGGGTTTGCCCACGGTGAGCAGTTTGCAGTCGGAGTCGATGGAGACCTCGTAGTCCAGCAGGGATTTGTCCATGATGAAGGCATTGAGTTTTGGGGGCTCTGTCCTGCACCAGCATGGAGGGAAGCTCAGGGAGGGGCTGCTCCCCCTTTCTCAGCATCCCCCCAACCTGACACCCCTCCCAGGGGTGGGAGTGCTCGGGGGGGGGGGGGGGTGTGTGCACAGGCTGCAGGGAGGGCGCAAAAGCTGCCCTGGGAGGAGTAAAAGGTGTGAGGGAGCCCCCCATGCCCTTCCTGCTCCTCACTTGAGCATGGTGACGCCGTCGGGGGTGGTGGGGACGTTGTAGCGCCGCATGTACTCGTGCATCTCAGGGAAGCTCTTCTTGATGTACTCCTCGGCACTGCTCTCCCACACCGTGCCGAAGCGGAAGCCCTGCGAGGGGTGATGCAGCTGGAAGGAGGCACCAGAGCATCAGCACCCCTGCCCGGGGACGTGTCCCCAGCCCTGAGCCCCAGGTAGGGGACCCAGCCTGTGGAGGTACAGCAGCTTTTTGGGGGTGTCTGGCAAAGAGCACCCCCCCAGAGACAGCCTCAGGACAAACCCAGCCTAGTCCCCCTTGCCCTGGAGCTGAGGCCAGGATTAAACATCAGGGTAGGGGGGGCCACAAAGCTTTCTGGGGGTCACAATGACACCCCCCACCCAGTCTTGGAAGGGGCCACACTGCAGGACTGAGGCTAGAGAGAACTTTCACATTGATTTCAGCAGGAAAGGTGCAGAAGGAAGGACAGGATTTTCCTCCCTACCTTCCCTGGACCTCAGCCCTGTCTCAGCCCATCTGAAGCAGCCGGACACTCACCCACCTTTGGGTCGTGGATGCCCGAGAGCTCCTCGAAGGTCTTGTCCCCCACCATGACGGCCGCCAGGTTGGCCGTGTAGCTGGAGAGCACCAGGAGGCAGAAGATGGCCCAGAGGTTCATGAGGAAGCGGCCGGTGCAGCACTTGGGTGTCTTGCTGGAGACAGTGCGCCCAAAGAGGATGGCGTAGCACAGGTTGAGGGCTGAGGAGTAGGAGAAGATCTTCATGCGGTTGCGGCCGTGGGGGGTCATGCCATAGGGGCTCTTCCACTCGTAGAGGGTGAGGAAAAGTGCCGTCATGTGCAGTGCCACGAAGACGCCCACCCACATGGTCCAGTGCAGGGGCCACATGAAGGCTCCGATGGGCGACGCCGTGTCCTTGGTCCTCACCAGGATGCCCAGGCTGGTGGAGAAGAAGGGGCTGGTGAAGTCGATGACTTTGCTCCGCGCCGAGTTGATGCTGAAGGAGGTGACGGCCATGTGGGCTGTGCCACTGAGCAGGTCCCCCACCAGTCCCGTCCAGCGCCCGTTCTTCCAGGCCCCGTATTTCCCATCGCCCACGATGTAGAGCTCGAAGTCAAAGGCCATGTCCTCGGCCAGCTTCTCCAGCAGGTCGATGCAGTACCCGTAGCAGCACTTCTTGTACGCCCGCGGCACCGAGCCATTGCCGGCGCCGAGCTCCTCGAAGAGGGTGTCCAGCACGGCCGAGTCGTTGGTGCCGGGGTCCAGGCAGAGCTGCCCGGCCGGGCAGTTCCCTTCCTCATCCACCTCCCTGGTGAAGACGAAGGGGTGCTCCACCAGCGTCACCACGCGCAGCCGCGCGCGGGCCCCCCCGGCTGCTTCGCTGGGGCTCTTGTGCTGCCGCTGGCTCTGCCACATGCCCTCCTCCAGCTCCAGCTTGCCATGGCTCCAGGTGCCCACCGTCACCCAGGTGGGGTCCCCCCGAGAGTCCCGACGCAGGCTCCAGACATGGAACTGCTGCTCCGGCCGCACCAGCGCCGCCTTCTCCACACGCACCAGCCCCGTCAGACCACGGAAGGACGTGTTGGCCAGGAACCTGCCGAGGGGAGGCTGTCACAGCTCCAGTGTCCCAGGTCAGCTGGGACCAAGGAACAGGGACGGGGACTGGGAGCAGGATGTGCCCAACTCGGACAGGGACAAGGTCAGGGATCAGCAGGATCCGGCCCCACTGTGCTGCCCCGCAGCTCGCTGTGCTGCCAGGGCCAAGTGTTATTAATATTTATAGAGCCACGGTGCTCGGGCAGCATTAGGGAGATCTGAAGTGACACGTCCCCCCCTGTGCAACACAAACTGTGTCCCGGGGTGGGCTGAGCCCCCGGCGGCCGCTGCACAAGCTGGGGACAGCACCGGGCAGTGCCCTGCACTGAGCACAATGGTCACCCAGCTCCGCCCTCGCCCCATCCCAGGGGTGGGGCACAGCCCCCCCCATGCACCCCAATACCAGAGAGCCGGGACAGGGGGAAGGAGGCACCCCCAGTAGCCCCTTTACCTGGCAAGGAACAGCCCCGGGGACTCGCCACCCGCCCGGTGCCTCTCGCTGCAGTTGCTCGTGGTCTGCAGCAGGGCGGGGTCGGGGTGGCCGCGGGCGGCGCGGGCGATGGCCCGGGACACCAATCCCACCGCGTCCTGAACAAAGAGCTCCAGCGGCGGCCGGTTGACCTCACCGAAGGCCAGCAGCCCCGGGGGCAGCCCCTCGGTCTGCAGCTCGTTGGCGCCGAGCGGGGAGCCCAGCATCCAGTGGAATTCCTGTGGTGGCAGCCCCGACTCCTCGGCTGCCTGGAAGACGAGCCGAGCACGGGGCAAGTCGCAGCCCAGCACCAGCACCGGGCTGGAGAGGGTCCTGACATGCTCCCTGTGCTGCTGCAGGTAGCGGGTGGCCCTGGGCTCATCCAGGTAGCCCAGGTCCAGGACGGTGCGCAGGAAGAGCTGGGAGCGTTGGGCCCAGAGGTCGAGGAAGCCGGCGACGTCCCAGGGGTGGCAGAGCACCAGGCTGGTCTCCTGCCAGTTACTGGCCTGCAGGATGCTCACCAGCACGTCCACCAGAGTCTCCAGTGAGCTCTGCCGGTCCATGTGGAAGTGGAAGGGGCTCTGCCGACACACAGGGGTCGTGGCCGTGCCCCTGCTCACGGGAAGCGCCCAGAGGCAGCACCAGGCACGGACCCTCCCATCCCGAGGTCACCCTGTGCTCCCTACCCACCCCCTGCCCACTCCTAGTCTGGAATCCAGTGCCAGAACACGTCCCAGAGTCCTTCTGGAGCCAAACCGGGGTTGGGACTGGGGCTGAGGGATGAGGGGCTTCCAGAGGAACCAGGGAATTTGTCTTGGAGTGGGAGCTGGAATTGGGGCTGGGATAGAGCCTGACAGAGGGACAGGAAGGAGCCGAGATGGGAGCTGGGATAGAGCCAGGATAGGGCTGGAATGGGGGCCAGGAGGGGGCTGGGATAGAGCAGCGATGGGAGCCAGATAGAGCCAGGATAGGGCCCGGGATGAAGCTGGAATAGAGCCAGGATGGAGGTGGGAATGGGGGTGGGATGGGGCCGGGGTGGGAGACAAGATGGAGGGAGAACAGAGCCGGGAGGGAGCCCGGAGGGAGTCGGGATCCAGAAGGGATAAGGGGCTGGGATAGATTGGGAATTGGAGCTGGGATCGGAGCCGGGATCAGGACCGAGATCGGAGGCAGGACTGAGCCGGGAGGAGGACCCGCGCGATAGAGCCGGTATGGAGCCGAGACGGGGACCAGGACGGGAGCACGGACGGAGCCGGGATGGGCACAAGGACGGAGCCGACGAGCAGGGACGGGAGCGGGGACCGGGAGCGGCGCGCCCGGCCGGTGCCGGTGCAGGTGGGGGGCGGGCGCTGCGGGTCTCACCTGCGCTCGGAAGGGCAGCGGCCCGCGGGTGTCCAGGATGCTGACGAAGGGGACCTGGAGGGCGGCGGCGAGGAAGTCGAGCTGGAGCAGCTCCCGGCGGGAGCGGGGCAGCGCCAGGACGGCGGCCACGCCGCGTCCCGCCAGAGCCCCGCACAGCCACCGCGCCAGCGAGCCGGGGTCCCTCGCTGCCGGGCCGCCCCCCACCACCTCCAGGCTGAGGTTGTGGGGCAGCGCCGCCCCGCCGGGGTCCCCCCCGGGGCCGGTACCGGCGGCCCGGGCCAGCGCGGCGCGGAGCCGGGCGCGGGCGGGCGCGGGCGGCAGCAGCGCCCCGAGGCGCACGGCGGGACCGGGGCTCGGGCCGGGGCCGGGCCCCGGGGGGGTCGGGACGCGGCAGGGATGCGGGTGTCCCCCCGCCGCCCCCAGCGCCGCCGCCAGCAGCCAGAGCGCCCGCAGCCCCTCCATGAGCCCCGCGCCGGCCCCGCACCGGCCCCGCACCGGCCCCGCCGCTTTGTGCTTCGCCGGGGGCGGCTCCGGGGCGTACCCCGGCTGCGGGCAGGGACCGGTCGGGTCCCGCTGGGCCCCCGCTGGGCAGCGCCGAGCCCCCGGTGCGCGGTGGGTCACTCCGGACCCGGCCCACGCAGCGCCGGATCCGCCCGCAGCCGCCCCGTCCACGCCCACGCGCGACGCGGGTCCCCCTCGCCGCACCCCGCAGAAAAGGGGGCCCCCGCCCGCGCGGTGCTGCCGTCCGAGGGCTGTGACCGTGGGGTCCCCCGGCACAGGGACCCCCGCCGTTCTCTGGGTGGTCCCGGCCGCCTTTTGACTACCTGAACCTTCCTCTTCCTCCTCCCTCTCCGGCCCGGGAAAAGCCCCTCGGGGCGGTCCCTCAGCCGGGGTAGGAGCCGTAAATTGTCTCCCCCGTCCCGGTAACCCCCCCCCTCTTCCCCCCCATCCCTCTATCCCTCCACAATCTGAGACACAGCCTCAAAATCCGGGGGTCTCAAGGCCGGGGGGTTCCAGGGGCGAGGGATTCATCCTGCTGTGTGGGGAAGGGGCGAAGGGAAGCAGAGGCACAGCCTTCTCCCGCTGAGCGGGGAGACGTGGGGTCACCCTCCTCATCCTCACCAGGGAACCGGGGCCCTGCCTGGCCCGGAGGTCCCCACCACCGGCAGCACAAACAGCAGCGACTGGGGCCGGAGCTGCACGAAATTAATAAGGAAAAGCGAAGGATGGAGCCAAAAACCATCTGGCAAAAAGTATCGATCCACAGACAAATGTAATGAGTCACAGCCTAATGAATTCCTCTGCGGAGCTGGACCCAAGGGGGAGGGCAGAGGGAATCCTGCCAGGGCACAGAGGGTCAGGGAGTGCTGATCTCCCCCCGAGTGGGATCCTGACAAAGGAGCCCCCGGCACCTCTTTCCCACAGGGATAAGTGTGGCACTGCACCCACTGTCCAGGCAGGAGCTGGGGAGGGGGAACAACAGGATCTTGGTATGAAATAGCCCCCCAAATGCTGGGTACAGCACAGCTGGGAAGTCCCATCCTCCCTCCTGCTCTGTCCAAGCGCAGCACCCTGACAGGAACCCCACTGGGAAAGTGTGGGATGACTGGAAGGGAGCGCTGAGGTCTGGGTTTGGTTGGGGGCTGTGTCCCTGGGGATCTTGGGGGGCTCCCTACAGCAGGGACATGCTCCCACCTCTGCCCCACTGCAGCCCCCGGCTCAGGGCAACGCTCCCTGCTGCAGCTGATGAATGTTGATCCAAAGTGTCAGGATCCAAAGGAGGAAGATGAGGAGCAGGAGAGGAAGGAAAAGGAACGGACTCGGGTGATTAAGCTAAAAGCATTTTCTGGGGAGCTGGCAGGAGCCAGGGCCACACGGACGCTCTGGTTTTAAAGTGCACTTTAAATCATCTGCATTTGGGTCTGGTATATTGAACAGGGTGTGGGGGGACAGGGGTGGCCACGGGACACCTCGACACCCCACAGGGGGAAGGAGGGACCTCTGGGGTGAAGGTGACTGGGCAGCTCGGGGATGAGGAATTGCTTCCCTGCTCCCAGCAGGCAGCCCCAGGGACATGGTGATGGGTGGTTCAGGTCTGTGGCCACCCAAGGGGTGTTAAAGAAAGAGACTCGGGCATCTTTCACTATAAAAACAAATCTTTTATGTAAAAAATAAACCTAAACAAAACCCACAACCCCCGCTGCCATGCTGTGACAATACAAAAGGCCGAGTCCCCAAACACCGTGAAAACAGAGTCGTTGGATCCAAATATATATAAATTGTCAACTGACGAGATTGGAAATAGCACCTTGCTGGCCCCCCTGCCCCTCCCCAGAGTGACCCTGTGCCCCAAAGCCACCACCCGCACTCTGAGCCCAGGGACTCCCCCAGGCCCTGCCCACTGGACAGGGTGGGTGCCCCCTCCTCAGCCCTGGTACCCAGGGACCTCCCGCCTGCCTCAGCAGACCCCACTGCCCCGGGCACCCCCGGAGTGCAGGGTCCCACTGAGCGGGGTCCGGCAGCGCCGGGCAGTGATCCCCAGGGCAGGGTGGGTGGCAGGGGGTCTCCAAAATCCAATCTCAAAACGGTATTGAGAGAAAAACACTTTTCTGTCTGCACTGCAGGGTCAAGTAACAAAAAGAAACAAAAAAAGGGGCAGGGGAAGAGCCGGGGAACGAGCAGGAGCTGCATCCTGAGCTCTCCCGCAGCAGCCCCCGAGTGCCCCCGGCCCCGAGTCGGGGTGGACACGGTCCCTGTGCTGCCCCGCCCGCAGCCCCCGTGCCGGGCTCAGTCCCGTGTCCCCGAGCGGGCGGCGTGTGCCGGGTCACGGGATGGGCCGGGTGTGCTCTGCCGGCTGGGCAGGGAGAGGTGGAGGGGTGCGAGGGCGGGGGAGCCTCTTCACTTGGCTGGATTGGTGATGATGCGAGCGGAGAAGTTAAAGAGGTCCTTGTTGATTTTCCGGAGGTTGCTCACCTCCTCCTCCAGCTCGCTCACCTGGATCGTCAGGTGCTCCTGGTCTCCCACCAGGTTCTGTGCCAGGAAAACACAACAGACAAGCATCAGTGTCTCAGCTCTGGCAGGTGGAGGCTGCTGCTCCCTCCACAACAGGAAATCCCAAACCCTTCAGTCTTCTCCCTCCTCCTCCTCAAGCCGCAGCACCTCCTGCTCATGTCACCAGCAGATTCCAGGGCTCTTCCCCCCAGTTCCCAACTTGCCCCAGACCCCACGAGTCGGATCAGCTGACAAGGACCCCCCAAGGGGTCTGTGCCCGATTCCCAGCCTGGGAGCAGCTCTCACCTTTTCCCTCGTCAAGTACATCTGCGAGTACATCCTCTCTGCCTTCTCCAGGTAGCTCTGCCCGGGCTCCTGCAGGGACCAGACCAGAGGGGTTGGCAGAGCAGACATAGACCTTCTCCCAGTGGCCCTGAGCAGGGTTCCTTGTGGGAGGGACCCAGGGTGATCCTGCTGTCACCTCTGCCAGGTGAACAGCCCCCCTGGCCTGCTGCCACCTCCCCAACAGGGAGCTCATCCATCAGCTGTGACAGGACTGTCACTGTCACTCGCCCAGGGACAGACGCTGGCAGAGGGGAGCAGCTCTGGGACCACCATCAGAGAGGTCACAATGGACAGGACACTGATGGTGTGGGACCCCCAGGTGGGGGCCAGGGGACGGCCATGCCAGGACCGAGGAAGTGGTGGGACAGCAGAGCCAGCCCACTCTGCAGCTGGGAGGACAAATGACTGCAGCAGCCAGGACGGGGAGGGAGCAGGAGGGAGCAGGAACGGGTTTCACCAGCTGGAGGAGAAGCTTTGCTCCAGCCCAACCCCTCCCCAGCCCCGCTCACCCCGTACCTGCTGGTGCAGCCCCAGGCGCAGCGTCACCCCCTCAGCACCCGGCTCGTCGCTGCTCTCGGTGCCGTGCAGGTGTTTGCTGAACTTGGGCAGGGGCACGCTGGGCTTCCCGTCGGGGTTGAACATGTTGGCAGGGGCCAGCACGATGAAGGCGTTTGTCACCGGACCTGGCACGGGACAGTGGGGACAGGTCAGGCCGGACCCCGGCGGGTTTGCCTCTGGCTGGGCCCTCGGGCAGCCCCGAGAACAGCGAGTATGACCCTGGTGCAGGCAGCGGCCACGACTCTCTCTCCCTCCCCAGCAGCCTTCCTGCCCGGGGCTGCGGCTCCACACCCCAGGCCCGGCACCCTGGGGGGGCTGGGGGAGCGGGGGGGCCCGGCCGGCCACCCGAAGGGAGTGGGGGGCTCGGCCTCCCCGCAGAGCCGCCGTTCATCAGCACCCCGCGGCTCTGTGCTGCCACATCCATCACCCCTCTCACCGGCAGAGCTAATGAGCGTGTTAATTACAGCATTTACCCACACAGCCGGCTGCTTTCTGGCAGCAGCCCCCTCCACCCCCTCCCCTCGTGCTCGCTGGGAGCTCCCACCACTGCCCCCCACGCCCGGAGCTCTCCCCGTCAGACACAGCTGCCCCCCAGCCCCCCTCCAGCAGCTCGGCCACTGTTACCACTCTGTGTTTGGAGAGACAAGGATGGAGCTCGTGTGACAGGACTGCAATAGAGGCCTGGAGGGATTTGGGGGCAGTGGAGGTTTCCTGCTTCCCCCCAAGTGGTGCTGGCCATGTGGAGACAGGGAGCAGCCCTGCCTCGCCAGCACAGCTCATCACCCGGGAGCAGCAGCCCAACTTCTCAGAGCCCACCTGCCTGCCCACGCTCTGTTTCCACCAAGGACAAGCCACCCTTGGTGTCACAGCCCCCCAAGCCACACTCCAGCTCCTCTGATCAGCGTCAGGAGCAGAGGGAGGGCAGCGGGCCCTGCGTGCCCCCGGCCACCCGTGTGAGAGGGACCATGCTGTCCCGAGGACACCGGGCTGGAGGCTGCTGTCATGTCACCACAGCAGAGCCCGTGTCACCCCTGCCTTGGGGAGGGAGTGGGATGCACTGGAGGGTGCAGGGCAGCGGGGACAGACCTTGCCAGGGGCTCACGCTGCTGCTCGGACAGGCCAAGAGAGAATGAGGACCCACAGACACCAGTGTTGCCCTACAGAGTGAGGGTCGGGCTGGGGCAGCAGAGCCCCCCACACAGGGAGGCTGCAGGGACCCCAGACCCAGGACACTGCTTGGGGGTGGTGGGCTCCCAGCCTACTCCCGGGCTTGGCAGAGCACACACAGCGCAGCGGGGTGGTGCCGGTGCCAGGGCTGCCAGGGGAGCCAAATCCCTGCCCACAGGCAGCAGAGGGAGCCAGAAGAGACTGCAGAGCACCCACAGCTCAGGGTCAGCCTGGTCCTGCCCCTCCTGGGAAGAGCCCAGTCCAGGCACTCTCCTCTGATTCCATCTGTTTTCACCCTCTAATGCCAGTGGCGCCAGGCTGGATGGGTGCTGCAGTGGGTCCCAATTAGGGATGGTCCTTGGCAGCCAGAGGGAAGAGGGAAAGGGTCTGGAGGCAGCCTGGCTTCCAGAGACTGCCCCGAGGCAGCAGCCCAACCACTGCAGGGGAACAGGGTCTGGCTGTCCTCGCCATCACCTTCCAGGGGGTTTGGGCCATGCCTGAGAGCAGCAGTGCCAACCCCACTGGCTGGGATGGCACCAGGGACTGGAGAAGGAACCCAGTTAACAACAGGAGGGGTAAATGTCCCCTTGCTCTGAGGCACCTGACTGCTGCTCCCCAGAGTTTATGAGAGCCATCAGACTGAAATCCCAGACGACTGCTCATATGGGATTTGCTTCAGGCCCCATGAGCTCACGGGTGCTCACTGCAGGGTCACAGAGCCACGTCCCCTCCAGACACAGCTGGGGTGTGTATGGGGTGACTGCTCCCTTGGGAAAACAAGGAGGAAGATCCCGGGTGACCTCAGTGACGAGGTGAAATCCATGACTCACTCCCGACAGCGCACAGGGTGGGGGGTTATTAACACACGGCATCGCTCCAGACAGCCACGGCTCCCTCCAACGCCTCTGCCCTTCCCGGGGCAGAGACACCCCTGCAGTGCCCAGGGCAGCACAGGTGAGACAGCAGTGGCCTCTGGCAGCAAGGATCCTGGAGATAAGGACATTCCTACCTTTGTGATTCATGGTCTTCAGGCACTGCTTGCTCTGGATGTCCCACAGCCGGACGGTTTCATCGTGAGAGCCCGAGAGCAGGAGGCTGCCGTCCGTGGAGACAGACAGACACGTCACCTGGTTCCTGGAATGGGGAAGAGGATGGTTAAACTCGGGATGACCCCAGGACTGCCAGAAGCCGGTGAGGTGGGCAGATGGGGGCAGATGGTGGCTGGTAGGTATGTCTGGTCCCTCACCTGTGCCCTTTGAAGACCTTCCCGTTCTCCCGCTCCGTCTGGAAGGTCCGGTCTCTCTGGACTGGCTGCAGAAATGAAGGAAGGAAGGGAGAGGGGTTAAAATTCAGGAAGGCTGAAGCCAGCAGGTTCATCACCGTGTCTGGAGGGGGCAGGGGAGACACAGGGGAACCAGGCCCTCCCGTGCCCTGGCAGGTCACACTGGTCCCAGCAGGGAAGTGATGGTGGCTCGGGGTGACAGGGCACACCCACAGCCCCACGCACTCACCCAAGCACAAAGATCAACCTGGAAGATGGACCCATCCATGCCACCACAGAACATGTGGTACTCTGAGAGGTCCAGAGTCACAGCCATGATCCCCACGTCAAAGAGCACAGAAAGCAGGAGCTCCCCAGACGAGATTTCCCAGAGCTGGCATGAGAAGGGACAGGAAAACATGGAATGTTAATGACAGGTTTGGAGGACACCCTGGCATCCCACACTGGCACCATGGCATCCTACCCTGGCATCTCTTCCTGTCTGGGACTGGGAAACTGAGTGCAAGGCAGAACCAGGGCAGAACCCAGCATCAGTCTCTCTGTGGCCAGGAGAGAAGTTTCCAAGGCAGCTCCACAACAGCCCTGAACCCTCTCCGTGCCCATCCTGCCCCCAGGGCACCCCTCTCCCTACAGGCTCCAGCCTGCTCTGCTCCCTGTGGACATCAGCAGTGGGAATCAGAGGAGCTGACCCCAACATTCCCAGAAGAACAGGGACTGCAGCGGCCCAGCCCGGGGGCAGGTGCAGAGAAACTGCTGGTGTTGGAGAAGCAGAGTCCAGGTCTGGCAGCTCTGAGTCATTGCAGAGACAGCCAAGAAATTCAGCCTCTGCAACCCGAGAAAGCTTTGGGACAGCTTGGGGACAGGGACAGCTTCCTGCTGCCTGGCGGAGCCCGGCTTTGACCCTGCAGGGTCTGGCACCTCTGGAATGAGCCTCACCTTGGCTGTCTGGTCGAGGGAAGCGGTGGCAGCCCGTGCCAGGGGCCCTCCAAAGCCGCAGCACAGGTCGGTGATGGGGAGGCTGTGCCGGGACCAGACGTGCCGGGGGTCGGGGATCTGGGAGGGCTCTGCCTGCAGGACGCTGTGGGGAGAGCAGAGAGGGGCAGCACGGTGGGTCAGCCAGGGCACAGCCCCGTGGGGAGCTGGGCCAGGCTCTGCTCCTGCTGGCTCTCCTGCCTGCTCTCCTGGCTGCAGGCACCAAGCGGGACACGGGAGCTGCCGGCAGCCACAGATGGATACTAAGGCTGAGGGCCACAGCTGAGCTCCCCAAACCAGAGGATCAGAGACAGTGGCTGCCATTGGCAAGGGAAGGGCACAATCCACTCTGTGTCACCCAGGAAAAGAAGTCAGAGCCATATTCCCAAGAAACCCGTGAGACCCCAGGGAAAACCTCCCTGCCCGCGAGGACACCACCCGTGGAAGAGCCCCCAAGGATGGCACAGACCCAGCTGGGACACGTGGGCTCGGCCAGAGCTGATCCTGCTACAGGACATGGGGATCTCTCGCTCCAACACCCCTCCCCTGATGCTCCCTGTGCCCCCTGACCCCCTTACTTGTAGAGGTTCCACACCAGGGCCAGGCAGTCCTTGGCCCCCGAGAGGAAGTGGCTGCTGTCGTCGGTGAAGCAGAGGCACGTGAGGTCCTGGTAGTGTCGGTTCAGGATGGCGAGGAGGTTCCCATTGGATACCTGCAGTGAGGGGAAGGGCACAGTGCCATACCCTGGAATGCAGTGCCATACCCTGGAACACGTCTGCAGGTGAGGGGAGGCAGGGCAGGGCCCAGCTGGGAGCACCACGAGCAGCAGCTCCCACTGCTGCGGGCTCAGACCTCTGGTCCCTGTCAGGGATTTTATTCCAGCGCTGCCACAAGCACATTGGTACAAGCAAACCCTGATGAGTTCAGGTAGAGCCGCCCACACCACGAGGCTCAAACCTCCCCTGGCACGGGGAGCTCTCCAGGTGAGGCATCCCAGGGTTTAATCCTGGGCTCAGGACAAGCTACTGCTTTTATTTGCTCGGTGGTGTGCCGGGAACGCAGTGTAATCCCACGTAATCCAGGAGTAATTAACCAGCAGGACAACAACCAGAGCACAGCAGGGGCTGCTGACACCCTGGGCACACAGAAACACGCAGCTGAAATGTGGGAGAAGCACTGGAGAAAAACCAGGTCCTGTGCTGCTGCCTCGAGGGAGCAACACCCGGCCCCTGAGCCACTGGGAGCCTCTTGGAAAGAGAAGGAAAGGGCAGAGTGAAGCCTCTCCCGGAATTTCTCCCCCTCCTGCTTTGACGAGCTGCCCCACAGGCTGCAGAGGCCTGGGATCGGGGATGTAGGGACACTTGAGGGATGGGGGCACTGCCAAAAGGACAGGGCACTCCCTGACTGCCCAGGGTGTGGGTCTGCATGTCCCCGAGCCCCCCAGGCCCCCGTACCTCCCACAGGTAGATGCTCTCGGCGACTCCTGCCAGGATGTAGAGCCCGTTGGGAGAGGCCGTCAGGCAGGTCACGGGCCCGGGGCAGATGATCTTCTGCTGCAGCTGGTCCTGGGGCAGAGAGAGCACAGCGGGCACTCAGCACAGCAGGGAAGGGGCTGCAGGCAGGACCCCCGAGGTGGGGGCTCAGGGGTCTCACTGGAGGGTCCTGCAGAGAGAGGGATGGGGGGCACCTGCCTGTGGTGATGGGGGTCAGAATGGACAGGAGGGAGGGGGGGCCTGGGGGTCTGGCCACGGAGATGGGGGTGCCTTTGTGGAGAAACGGGCCATGGGGGGTGTCTGACCATACAGAGGGAGGTCTCCATGGAGAGAGGGGCCGTTAGGAGGGTGTCTAACCATAGTGGGGCTCTCTATGAAGAGAGGGACCATGAGGGGTCTTTGTGGAGAGAGGGGCCAAGGGAGGGGCTGACCATGGAGGGGGGGGGGCTCTGTGGACGGAGGGGCCCCTCACCACAGGGCCGGGGGGTCCCCACGGAGGGGGATCCCTTCAAACCCCCACCGGACCCGCGGTGCCCGGGGGCGCCCCCCGAGCCGAGGCCACCCGGGCCCGCCCGCCGCGCCGGTACCTTCCTCTGGAGCTCCCAGACGTTGATGTAGCTCTTGCCGAGCTGGGCCCCCAGCAGGTGCTCGCCGCCCAGCAGCGCCAGCCCGCGCGGGCCGCTGTTGCCGCCGCGGTACCCGGGCAGGGCCGAGCCCGAGTGCAGCTCCCAGACCGAGCAGTTGCAGAGCGGCCCCGCCGCGTCCGACACCAGCGCCACCTCCATGGGCGCCGCCATCTTCGCGGTCCGCCAGGGCCACAGAGAGCGCGGCCGCGGCCCAGAGCGCCGCCTCCCTCGCCCCTCGCCGGCCAATCAGCAGCGGCGCCGCCACGGCCGCGCCGCCGCGCGGGGCGGGAGCTGCGCACGCGGCAGGAAGCTCAGCAGGGTCCGCCTCGGCCGCCCCTGGATGGGTGACCAGGGGCACCGCGTGAGCACCCGCAGCCCCGTGGGGACCCCAAAGGGACCCCGTGGGCACTTCATAACCCTATAGGGACCCCAAGGGCACCCCATAACCCTGTAGGGACCCCGTGGGCACTTCATAACCCTATAGGGACCCCAAGGGCACCCCATAACCCTGTAGGGACCCCGTGGGCACTTCATAACCCTATAGGGACCCCAAAGGCACCCCATAACCCTGTAGAGACCCCATGGGCACTTCATAACCCTACAGAGGCCCCATGGACACCCCAGTCCTATGCGCACCCTGCGGACACCCCATGGTTCTGTAGGGACCCCATGGACACCCCATAATCCTTTGGACACCCCACAGCCCATGAGCACCCCACAGTCCTTTAGGAATCCCATGAATACCCCACAGTCCTATGGATCCCCTGTTGGCACCCGTAGCTTTGTCTGAACTCCATGAGCACCCCACAGCCCTGTAGACACACTATAGGCCCATGGACACCCCACATCCATAAGGCCACCCTATGGACAGCCTGCAGCCCTGTGGGCACCCCTGGGTAATCCTGGTTCCCCCCACGGCCAAAATCCCCAAACAACACAGCTTTTTTTTTTTTTTTTTTTTTTTTTAATATTTCTTCACTTTACAGGGTTACAATTGTCTTAAATATTCTGACGTTTAAATACAATCTGTATAATAATGTTATTATAAAATGTAAACTTTCAGTGTTTTTACTTTATTTTCTCTTTTTTTTTTTTAATTTTTTATTTTTTTTTTTTTTAATAATAATCAAAAAGTCTCAATACCTGAATGTTTTGCAAAACTGAAATCTTTCACCGGGGCCCGGGTGTGCCCGAGGCCGCCGCGCTCAGAGGTAGAATGTGGTTTATTTTTTTTATTATTTTTTCTTTTTTTTTTTTTGTCTTTTGTGGTTTTTTTATCTTTTCTCATTTTCCTTTTTTACCTGAGTTAAGATACGCAACGCTGGGGGAGGGGGCGGCTGCAGCTGGGGCCCCTTCTTTAGTCTAATTTTCTTTCCAACCTCCTCCCCCCTCAAAGAAACTGATTTAGGCTTTTTTTTTCATTATTTTTAAATCGATATGCAAAAAGAAAAATAAAGTGGAAAGTCACCCGCTCTCAAAAACAAAAATAAAGGGGGGGGGAGGAAAAGGGGGAAAGGGAAAATAATTAAAAAAAACCCCAAAACAACCCAAAATAGTGACTGTACAATGCAAAAAATCACTAAGAAAATCTAAGCCCGCCCTGGGCATGAAAATTCCCCCTTGGAATTTCTCCTTGCGGGGAGCTGGGCTGGACCTCAACAGCAGCAGGAGCTGGACGGACCCCCCAGACCTCCCTAAAGGGTCCTTGGAGCCACCAAGACCCCCCACGGAGCCACCAAGGGGATTCCAGCACGGAAAAAAAGGCCGAAAACAACAAAACCAGCTGGAAAAACCCCAAATCCCCTGAGATCGCCACTTCCCCGAGTGAAATTAAAAATCAAGCAGGGGGGTCCCACCAGCCTGGACCCCCCCGGGCACCTGGGGAAGGGGGAAAACCCTGTGCTCCAGGTGGGAACCTGAGAATGGAGATACCGAGGGGGGCGGGGGTTTCGGTATCGGGTCCGATTGTGTCTCACGCAGATGTGGGTGAATTTTGGGGGGGGGGACGGTAAAAAATGAGATTGTGAGGCTCAAAATAAATCCTCGGGTCCCTCGGGTCCTCCGCGACCTCTGGAGCGTCCCGCAGCCCTGAGCATCCCATCCTCTGGATCCTGCTTCTTTTTGGAGGAAATAAGCCCAAAGGGGCTTTGAACAGTAGTTTTATGCGGGGGAAGGAAAAAAAAATTAGGATTTACCGGTGGGGGAAGGAGCAGAGCTGGACCCAACCACCGATAATGAGAGGAGAAAGGAGATTCCAATGTTTTTCCAAGCTCCCATTTTCCCTGATGAAGACTAATATATATCATTTGCATGTTAAAAGTTTGATTCTTTTTTTGTTTAGAGAATAAAATAGAAGCTATTTACAACAAAACAATCAAAAACAACCTCTTAAAATCCTGCAGAGTGGAGTTCCCAAAATAAAGGAGGGAAAAGGATGGAAATGAATAAAATATCTCCCTATTTCCAATTTTTTTTAGGATTCTCGGGTTTTTATCCTTTAGAATTCCGGGGGGTTTCGCTAGCGCTCGCGTCAGCAGGCGTCCGTGCGTCTGTCTGGAGGTAACACGAGTTAAAAAATAATAATAATTATAATAATAATAATAATAAATGTACAGTGCAAAGTGTGATGTGAGTGAGGTAAACGGTCCCGGAGCGGCGCAGCCGGACAGCCGGCGGCTCCGGCAAAACCCCCCGGGCTAAAGCTTTTCTGCCTGGAAAAGGAAAATCCAACAACACGAGAACAAGGGCAGGATCTGGTGAGACCCTGATGAGACCCCAGAGAAACCCTGGCAAGATCTCGGGCGAGACCCCAGTGAGACCTTGGTGAGGTCCCAGTGAAAACCTGGTGAGATCCCAGTGGAATCCCATTGAGACCCCCGTGAGCCCTGCTGGGACCCCGTGAGCCCCCGTCCTCCTGTGGCCGGGTCTGGGGCTCAGGGGGTCCGGGGGGTTAAGGCGAAGCGCTGTTGGAGGTAGAGCTGGGGGGCACAGCCAGGCTGGCCGTGGTGGGGGGCACATTCCCAGCCCCGCTTCCCACCCCGCTGCCGCCGCTGCCGCTGCTCCGGCTGCCGCCGCTGTTGCCTTTGCTGTAGGCAGAGGAGGAGGAGGAGGAAGAGGAGGAGGAAGGGCCGGGCGTCTGGGCGAACAGCACACCTGGGGAGAGAGCGGGGTCTGAGCTGGGGGTGGCGTGGCTGCCGTGGAACGGGGTGAAGGGCAGTGGGGGTGGCTGTGGGGGCTGCTGGGGCCGGCGGTGGTGGAGCAGCCCCCGCCCACGGCAGTGGGGTCTGGGGGAGCCCCTCACCCGTGTAGACGATCCCGTTGATCTCCACCGACATGCTGATGCTGTTGGTGCCGTTGCTGCTGCTGGTGGCGGCGTCTGGGCGGTTCTCTGCCGGGGAGAGCCGGGTTACGGAGCCCGCCGGGGCCGGGGGCTCGGCCGGGGCAGGGGGCCGGGGCCGGCACTGACCTGGCGAGCGCGTGCCCTGGCTGTTGATGCGGATGCTCATGGGCAGCTGGGCCGTCATGGCCAGGAGGTTCTGCTGCAGCGCCCGCTGCATCAGCCGCTGCTGCTCGTCCGTCACCAGCGCCAGCTTCTTCTCCGGGGGCTCTCCCGACTCCAGCTTCTCCCGCAGCTGCTCCAGCGCCGCCGCCTGAGCGGCCGCCGCCACCTGAACCGCCGCCGCCTGCGCGGCCACCACGGGGTGCCCGGCCAGAGACACCGGGAGCCGGCTGGGCATGGAGATGGGGATGGGGGAGTCCTCCTCTGCAGGGGGAGCAGGTGTCAGGCATGGGGGTGCAGGGACAGGCAGGTGCCACCACCCCGGGGGTGTCCCTGGCCCTGGCACAATGGTTTGGGGCCCCGCTGTGGTGGGGGCTGCCTGGCACCTCCAAAGGTCAGAGATGGGTCACTGGAGTCAGGGTCCCCGAGCTGAGGCCCTGGAGCCCAGGGAGGGGAGAGGAGCATCACCCCCCTGCCCACCGCACCCAGCTCTGCCCCTTATCCCTGGTGCCAGGAGGGGGCTCAGCCTGTGGCTGGGCCCCACAGCAGCTGGACTCTGCAGCAGCCATTACCTTTCTTGATCTTCTGCCCGGGCGCGATGGCCCCGCCGTTGGTGGCCGATGCCAGCCCCAGCGCTGGCACCGGCAGCTTGGGCGAGGAGAGGAGGCCGTGGGTGCCGCTGGGCGAGTAGGCGAAGAGGGAGCCGCCGAAGCCCTGCCGCCGGCCCTCCCGCCGGTTGCTGTCGATGGCCGCCTGCAGCTCGTTGGGGTTGCTCAGCCCGCGCTTCTCACACTCGTAGGGGTACAGGTACTTCATGTACCTGCGGCCACACGGGACACAGGTTGGGTTGGTGGGGGTGATGCAGTGGCTGAACACCCCTGCCCGTGTGCTGCCCTCTCCCTCCCTCCCTCTCTCCCTCCTCATCGCTCCCAGGTAGGGCAGAGGGACCCCCAGGGTCTTGCCCCCCTCCCCTCCCGCCGAGCCCCCGCTCACTGGGTGCGCAGGGTGAAGGCCGCACTGGTGATGGAAGTGGGCAGGCTCAGCCCCTTGGTGATCTCCCGCCACAGCTTCTTGTTGATGACCTCCACCAGACCCCCTTTCTCAGTCACCAGCGTGTACAGCATGTACAGGTCCAGCACCTGCTTGGCCATGATGGGGATCCGGTTCACGGGGGTCCCTGGGGAGCAGCGGGAGGAGAGAGCGGGTCTGGGGCTGCTTCGTCACCCGCAGCCACGGGGCAGCTGCCGAGACCCCTGCGGGGCAGCAGAGGGGGTGGGGGGGCTCCTGCTCCTCCCTCCCCTTCCACCATCCCCTTCCTCCCCTCCAGGCCCCCCCGCTGAGATCAACCATGAACAAAGGAAACAGAAACTCGCAGTTTCCAGCCACAGCCCCGTCGTGGCTGAGCCGGTTCCTCGGGCTGAGCCAGCACCCAGCAACGCGAGTTATTTATAATGGGGGTGGCACGATCTTGCTATGAGGGTCCCATGAGCCGGGGGGCTCGTCCCTCCAGCTACAGGGAGGGGGCTGGAAGCACCTGCTCCCTCCTGGGGGTCCCTGCCCTCCTGGCCCCACGGTGAGGGGGCCCTGGGGGACCCCAGGGGCGCAGCCAAGGGGACCCTGGAGGACACAGCCAGGGCCCACGGGGACCCTGGGGGACCCAGCTGGCAACCTTGGCCCCCCCGCAGGGGCACACGTGCTTCCCCAGCGCTGCCTGACAAAGGGCAGAGCCAGCCCTGCGTCAGCACTTCCAGCGCTGTTTTCCACGCAGGAACCAGACCCTCGACCAGGCGCGCGCTCGGCTTTCAGCCCTTCCCACCCCGGCCCCTCCGTGCCCCTCCCTGACAGAGTGAGGTGGCAGCGAGGGGCTTTGCCCCCGGCAATAACCCAGGGACGAGGCAAAAGAGGGGCACAGCCGGGGAGTTTCAGGGGTGGGGGGACCCTGTGGGGAGGAGCCGCAGGTCTGGGTGCGATGGGTGCAGGGAGAGGAGTGAGGGGGGGCCGCAGGCGCCAGATCCAGCCCAGCAGGTTTGACCCCGCTGTGCCGAGGGGTTAAAGATTAACCAGCAGCTCAGCCAGAGCTGTGACCCCAGGGCAGTAACAAGGGGTGAGGAAATGAGCCCCGGGAGGGGCATCGGGGGTGGAGGGTGGGCTCGTGGAGGGGCTCACCTCGCTTCTGCATGAAGCTGAAGAGGTCATCCAGGAACTCCTTCCTCCTGGGGTCACCATCCAACTCGTACAGCTGCGCAGAGAGGAGAGAGATGCTCAGAAACCCCCTTAGCCCTTGTGTCCCCCTGTCTGGGACCCCTGGCTCTCACTGCAGCAGCCCTGTGGCTGCAGCCCTTCAGCTCTCAGGACATCAAATGGTCCCTGCACGGGGCCACGGGGTCCCTGGGGTTCCTGGGGCTGGCGCTGACTTGTGCCCGTGCCCTGCTGCCACCATCCCCTGCCTGCCCGCTCGGAGCTGGGTCCCGGAGTGCCAGTGCTGAGATATCAGTGGTGCCAACGTCAGAGCAGTTCCCAGGCTGCCAACACCACGCTCGGCCCCAGCTCCTCCCAGGAACGCTGATCCCGATTATTTTTAGCATTCACTGCATGCTCAGCACAGCAACGCTTCAGCACGGCCCCTCCTCTGCACCCACGGCCCAGAGAGAGCCGGGGCTGGGAGACACTGCTCGTGTGCCATGGTGTGAGCTCATGTCACACTGGCACTGTGGGGATGTGTCCTGTGCCAGGGCAGGCAGAGCTGGGCCAGGGGCACCTTCGGCCAGGACCCTAACCCCGCGAGCCCGGCACACTCCTGCCTGATTTATGGCACAGGATCTGCCGTTTGGAGCGCCTGGCACACTGGAGGCACAACACACTACACCACACCATGCCATACCACATCACACCATACCACACCACATCACACCATACCACACCACACCACATCACACCATACCACACCACACCACACCATGCCACACCACACCACACCATGCCACACCAGGCCGTGTGGCCTCTCCTGAAGCCCAGCACAGTCTCTGCCCGGAGGCTGGTGGATAATCCCCACCCCACCCCAGGAAGGGTGTCAGAGCAGGGGCTGGGAGGGCAGGCACTGCCCAGACGCCACAGCTCCTGCTTTTCTCAGTGACAACTCTGAACAACTGCCAGGGGGGCCGAGGGGTTGGGAGGGGGCTATAAATACCCTCCCACCCCGTAACGCACCAGACACACACCACAGGGCTGCTGCTGCTGGTCACCAGGTCACCGATGTCCCACTCCCTCTGTGGGCAGGCCCTGTGGCACCAGGACCTGCGGGCAGCTGGGGGGGTGGGTGGGCATCATCCTGGCTGTAAGCGAGGGGTGCAAACCCCCCCTCCTGCCGTCCCCCAGGGAGGATCCGGATCCTGCAGGGCTGGACTCGCCCGCCGGCGCCGATCAAAGGGATCAGTGGGGCCGCATGATAAGCGGGGCTGGGCGCCGCAGGGGGACCATAAACCCCCCCAGTTCCCCTGGGAACCTCGGCAGGCTTGGCTGGCCCCCAGCACACCCCCAGGGCAAGGGCAGGAGCCACCAGCACCATCGGCATCATCGGACAAGACCCTCAGAGCTCTTCTCCCAGCCCAGCACCACAGCAGGGGGTGCGGTGTGGGACCGTGGTGTGTGGGGAACAAGCCTTGGTGCAGCAGCACTGCTGTGGTTTGTCGGGCTGAGCTGCACCGGCTGCTCATGCCGGCCGAGGGACGTTGGGCCGGTGCCAATCCAGCCTCCCCCGTTTCCTAGAGTGGCTCCGAAAGCCGCGCTCAGAGAAAGGGCTTCCCCAGCACCCGATCCCACGGGGTGTGGAGCGTGGAGCCGTCCTGGGGAAGGACTGAACGCGCCGGTTCATCCACTGCCATGACCCCCCCAGCTGTGAACCCCCCCGGGCTCAGTCCCGAGGGGAATGGACACGTTTAAGAGGATGAAAGAAAATTAACCGTCAGCTGAGGAAAGCGTGGCCGGCCGGGACGGGGGATTAGTGGCCATGGCGGGCGCCTGCCTCGAGTGCCGTCCTTCTACACACCCTGCCAACCCCGCTGGTCCCACACCGAGCTCCGCCCAGCTGGGATGAAGCCACGGGGGTCCCCAGAGCCAGCGGGCAGAGGGATCCCTGTTCCTGCCCCGTGTCCTCGCGGCTCTGTCAGCACACCCGCCGTGGCTGCTGGGCAAAGGACATTGCACAAGCTGCTGCTGACAGTTACTGGCAAGACCTCGACAACTCCTCTGTGCTCAGCAGCTGCTCACCGGCCACTGCCACACCAGAGCAGAGAGGGGCTTCCCCCCCAGACCTGGTCCAGCTCTGCCACTGCCAGCAGAACCAGCGGTGGGAAGCTGCCCAGGGTGCTCAGCTGGCAGTGCCATGGGGCGAGGACGTGCCCAGCCATGACTGGGACATGCTCGGTGTGCACTGCAGTGTGGGATGGAGCGGCTCCTGCTGAGCTGCCTTGTCCACCCTTGTGCCTCCCATCCCCTCATCACCCCTGCCCCCCCCTTGCCTCCAGGCACAGGCAAGGCAGGCAGGGAAGTGGAAGGGGACAGAGACAAGTGACTCTCAGCAGCCCCTTGCAGGATTTCCTTGCACTGACGCCACTCCAGCCCTGGCACCCCGTGAACCCCAACGGCAGCGCAGGACAGCTGGGACAGTGG
This sequence comes from Pseudopipra pipra, assembly GCF_036250125.1. Lineage (NCBI taxonomy): Eukaryota > Metazoa > Chordata > Aves > Passeriformes > Pipridae > Pseudopipra > Pseudopipra pipra. The sequence continues at coordinate 5,577,548 of NC_087575.1, forward strand.
GGCTCAAAATGCAAATCGGGGAACAGAAACATGTTCTCGTTTCAGCGAAACCCAGCGTGCAGCTGAGCTCGGCACAGACCGGCTGCTGGCACCGCTGCACCGAAATCAGCAGGTGCTGAGTCCTGTCCCTGCCCAGTGCCCGTGCCCTGCCTGCCGTGCCCGAGCCCGGTTTCTGAAGCCGGTTCCTCGTGGGGACTCGCAGTGTCTCAGTGCTCGGTGCAAAGGTACCGGCGCGGGCGAGGTCGCCCTGTGCCGCTGAGTCAATAGATTTATGTTTTGTAATTAGGGAGGTGGAAACGACTTAATCCATACCGCAGCTGCCCCAGGAATATCCTCTTACCGCGGGGTCCCCATGGCAGAACGCGGTGCCAGGGGATGCCATGGCACAGCGACCCCCGCCTGGCCGGGGGGCAGGAGATGGCCCTCACCTCCCCGAGGGCCCCCTGGGCCGGGGGATCCAGCTCCACGCACCCAGTGCTCCCCCAGCCCAGGGCAAACAGCCGGTCCAGCAGCACGGCCGGCTCTGGCCACGGTGCCCGGCCCACCTGGCCGCAGCGCAGCCCCCTCGGCCCCAGCCCGGCCGGCTGAGGACACGGAGCCAGATGGCCGTTGCCAGCAGATCTATAATTAAGTGGAGGAGGAATTAGGCAGGCGGTGGGCGGGTGGCCCTGACCCCGGCCCAGCGCCCCGGCAGGATGCCGGCCCGGCGTTTGGTGTGTATGACCGGATTAATGTTTCAAACCAGATTACAGGAAAATCCCAACCCGTTGGCTTTCAAAGGGCAGGCGGGAGGCGGCCCCTCGGCAATGCCAGGAATGCGGGAGAGCCCTCGGCACGGGCGTGGTGCGTGCAGGGGGTCTGACCCCCCACAGCCCCCTCCCGAGCTGGGGCAAAGGGGGCAATCGCAGGCGGGAGGGGAAGTGCCATTTCGAAAGGCTCCGGGAATGCTGGGGGTCCTGCTGGAGCCAGGCTCCCCATCGGCAGGAGTCCCTTGTCCCTTGTCTGCCCCACGAGGCATCACAGAGGAGCCCCTGTCCAAGTTAAAACCACTTCCCCCTTCCCCCATTCAGTTCCGGGTTTTCAGGCCTCGGGGATTAATTTTCAAGTTTCTCTTCCATCATCAGGAAGTGGCAACACTCTCAGTTTTCCTCCTTCTCTCCGAAACCAGTTTGGGACGTGCACGCCGTGAGCCAGGGCTGGGGACAGACCCCCCCAAAGGCCACTGCAGCAGGGATGGGGGCTGGTGGCAGCCTCCCCCTTCCAGAGGCTGAAAACCCCCTAATTCCTGTATTTAGGGAAAAAACACTAAGCGAGCAGTGGTGGGGAGAGCCCACCCTGTTGTGACAGGTAGCAGGGCCGGGGCTGACAGGCCAGGGAGCTCCTTCTCTCCTTTTCTTCCTTCCTTCCTTCAGCAGCCCCCAGGGATGCGTCCCTTTGTCCCGCGGACAGCCCAGGGGCCACGCGGGGCTGGGGAAGAGCCCGTGCACTCTAACGAGTTCCTTAACGAAGAATAAACACACTTATGGGGTGTTTCCCATCCTGCTCCCAGCTGGCACACAGCACCCGGCCTCCAGCACGCCAGGACCCGCAGTGGGGTCGGGGAGGGCACTTATTCAGAAAAAGAAAGTAATTTGTAAAAACCAGAGCAAAGGGCTCAGAGGGCCCCAGGCTGCAGCGTTTCGGTGGCGCTTGGGATGTGGTTTCCTGTAAAGCGGTGGCTGAGTCAGGGCTGGGGGTGCCCGAGGCTGCAGCCCCTCTCTGGGCATGGCCCCCCACCCCAGCATGGGGTGCTGGGTTTGCTGGGGCCGATCCCTCTGACAAGGGCAAAGGGAGCGTCCACCCCAGCTCAGATCCCTCTTCAGATAAAGCGCTTGGCTTAGGGACAGGTCACCTCTGGCTGTCCCCATCCCTAATCCTCTGCGAGCCCCCCAGGGAACAGCCCACCTCGGGAAGGGGCTGCTGGGGGCAGGAACGTGTGCCCCCTCCCCAAAAGCCCCCAACACCTTGCTCATGGGGGACGGTGCTCGCGGGAGCCTCGCCCACATGGCCGGCAGTGACTCCACTGACCGGCCCGGCGGGATTCCTGCCATGCTCCGGGCTGGGGGCCGCTTCCGTGGGGGCAGCTGGAGGGGGGCCCCCAGAGCTTCCTGTCGGCACCATTGTTCCTGCAGGTTCCCAGCATTGTCCCCTCTATGGGGGACACGGCCTGGTCACAGGTGACTGTCCCCACTGGTGGCCCCTCCTCGGGCTGTGGCACCTGGAGGGCAGCAGATCCGTTGGTGCTCCCGTGGCTCAGTGACAAACCCAGCCCCGATCCCTCACCGTCGGCCCAGAAGTCCGGGGGACCTGAGACCCCCGGGCGTGCCCCGGCCAGGCTGGGGGCAGCTGTCTCGTGGGTGACCCTGGGAGTACGCGGGCGGTGTCCCAGCACGGCGGGTGTCAGGGCACGGCGGGTGTCAGGGCACGGCGGGTGTCCCCGCGCGGCAGAGGGGACGCTGAATGGACGAATTAGTCACCATTTAACCTCCCTGACCCCCCATTGTCCGTGTGCCGCCAGCTGCCCTCCCCACCGCGGCACAGGCACCGTGCCCGGCCAGCCGGCAGCTCCCGGGATCCGCGTCCCTGCTCCGGAGCCGCCCTGGAGCAGCGAGCTGCGGGCCAGACTGACACCAGCTCCTGGGGTGGCCGTGCTGCTGCTGTTTGTTCCCCTCCTGCAGAGGAGGAAGCGATTCCTGCTGCCGTGGCGTTTCCCATGGCAGTTTCTGCCGGGCAGCAGCGTGCCGGGCTCTGGCTGGAATCAAAACCGGTTCGGTGTCTGAACGCCGACGTGTGGCACAGGTTGTGAGGGGTCACGGGAGGGGGAGCTGGGTCCTGGGGCTGCTCTCCCTGCTGTGAGGTGGGAGCCAGCCCGAGTGGGAGCAGCCCGGCAGCGGCGGCTCTCCCGGCCGTCACCGCGTGCGTGCCGGTGCATGCCCTTGACACATGCTCGCTATCACACTGGACCTTGTGCAAATATTAATCCAGTGGAGTCAGGCGGTGTTGGGAAAGCTTGTTTGAGGAGAGACACCCGGCCAGCACAGCTCTCAGTGCTGGGCAGACCCGGGGGGGGAGTGGCTGAGCCAGAGCAGCCAAGCTCAAACCCTTGGGGCACCCGCCTGGGCTGTCCCTCCTGTGTGCACCCTGAGCCCCCCAAGGTGAAGCCCCCCAGGGCTGGAGGGCCAAGACCCCCATTCAGGACCTGACCTGGGGGCAGCAGCAGTGGGAAGCAGTGGCACCCAGGCCTCCAAGCCAAGACAAGATGGGGTTTAAATTCCACCACCATATGTAAATGATCGTCTTAGAAGGGGATCGCAGTAAGCCCTGGCAGATGAGTCACCGGGGCTTCCACCGCCCGCTGGGATTTGGCTAATTGCAAATCTGTTCCTGAAATGCAAGGTCCCACACCTCTGCCCTCTGTCCGCACCATGCTGAGGTCCTGGCTGTCCCATGGGAAGGGCCAGGGCACACGGAACCCCTGGGAACCCCCCCACGGAGCTGCTGGAGGAGCTGGAAGGGATCCAGCAGCCACAGATGGGGTTGACAGGAGCCAGCTGTGGGCTGTCAGCCCCGGGAGCCATCACTGCCGAGCTGCTCCGGCACCACCGAAACCTCGTGGCTTCCTAGTGCCCAGGGGAGGGGGGTGATGGGCAGCACCAACCCCATCCCACTGTGGCACCAGAGCACGTGGCAGCACGGGACAGCATATCCCAGGTGCTGGAATCTCCAAAATCAGGCACTGGTGCCCAAGCTGGAGGCTCCAAAGTGGCTTGTGGGCAGGTGGGGAAACCGAGGCAGGAGGTGAAGCCCTTTGCTGAAGGGGCTCCCCCTGCCACCTGTACCAAGGTGAGACCCCAAGCCAGCTGCTGTGGGGAGACAGGGAAGCTCTTTCCCAAAGGGCTGTTGCCACCACACTGATAGGGCCACCTTGGGACACATGGGGAGCCCTCCCCAGGGGTGAGCCCTGGCCTCCAGCAGCCCCAGCACAGGGTGGATTATCCCGAGCTCTGGACGGAGTGGGGACCCAGGCATGGGCAGATTAAGTGACCGATGGGAAGGGTCAGGGAGCAGGTCAGGACCTGAGCCAGGAGCTGTGTCCTAAGCCCCTAATCCAGCTGCCCCAGGAGTGAGCCCAGAGGAGAGCAGGGGGTTCCCCTGCCCCAAACCGCCCCTCCTCCTGGCCCCCGATTGCAGCACGTCCGGCCAGGCCCTGGGACCAGCTGCCATTTCTCCTGTGGTTTGGGCCAGAAATAGGGCGATGGAGCAATGCTGCCCTTGCCCAACACTGCGATGGGGGCTGGGGGCTCTGCTGACAAAGGCCCCGCTCCCTGTGACACTCTTTTCTTTTTTTTTCTTTCTTTTAAATAAACCCTCATCCCTGTTAGTTCAGCTGTGCCGAGTGGGGAGGCGGCCGCCGCCTCCGCAGCCCTTGAGTCAGCCCGGGGGGCCGGGGTGTGGGGGGAACACAGCTCTGGGAAGTGGGGGCGCAGGGGAAAGGGGGCTCTGGGGGAACACGAGCAGGCAATGCCTGGGCTGGGGGGAGCCAGCCCAGCTCCCAAGACAAGAGGTGTTGGGGGCACAGTCCAGCTGGGTGAAGGCGCTGGCTGGGTACCAGGGGCAGGAAGCTCATGTCCCCTGTCCCTCACCTCGTTAATTATCCAGGGTTGTTGAGAGAAACAGTTTCACGGGTTGCCTTGAATGCTGGGACCAGCACCTGCGAGCACCCCGGCGTCTGGCTGGGGGAGGCACTCGGCGGCTAAGCCGCTCTCGCCGAGAAGTCCCTGACCTCCGGCCAGGGATCTGGTAGGATTACAGCTCCGGGAATGCTCCCTGAGCACTGTGAGCCAATTACTGGGCTGGATCCCCGGCTGGGAGCACCCTTTGGCAGGTTGGGCCGTGGTGCAGAGCGAGAGGGGCAATGACTGTGCCAGAGTGGAGGGCGGACACAGCTCTTTTCCTGGGAGAGGTCCACCAGCAACACCCTCACTGCCCCCAGAGCCCTGTCCTGCTTGGGTCCCCTCCTCGCCCCCGTTATCTGCCACTGGCCCGGCCAGGCACTGCAATCACCTCCCCAGCACAGCAGTGCCCGGCCGGGGCCCCTGGCCCCCAGGGCACTCCCCGTTATCTGTGAGCCAACCCTCTCCGGGGTGGGGGACAGTGGCCCCCGGCTGTGTGACAACGGTCAGGTTCCCCTTCTCTGCACAGGGGCCCCCTCACCCTCCCTGGGGGAGGCTCATCCGCTCAGCTGGCTAATGCAATAAAGCTCTAATCAATATTTTAAAGAAAGTAAATGGACCCTCCCACCCTTGTTAAGAGGCCATGGGGCCCCCACTCCGGCTGCACACCCCTGGTTGACTTTGGGTTTTGGAAAGGAAAACAGTCCATGGGAGAAAGGGGTTCAGAGGGGATCCCCACACCTTAGGCAGCACCTGGGGCTTCAGAGGAGATATGGGCTCTCTGCCTTTCCAGACCCTCCTGGAAAATCCCAGCTGCATCAGCCACATGCACGAGCTGGTCCGGGTGTGTGGGGTCCAGAATCATCCCCCCACCCCGTGGCCCCGCTGAGATTACTGAGCTGCCTTCAGTTTATTTTTCCCCCAACTGCTGCACTTTGAAACTCCATATCTGGGGTGCGCTGCGCGAGATAAGGGCTGAGGTTTTCGCCCTCATGTGCCACCGACGCTGCTCAGACACCCTGGTTGGGACAGTGTAAGAAACCTCCCACCCCCCCAAAGCACTGGCACCCCACTGGCACCCCCTGGCCAGCACAGCCTCCCCCCGGCACCGCTGCAGCTTCTTAAAGCCTTCCTGAAGCAGAAACGTGGGGTTAAACATCAGCCTGAGGCCCCACAACAGGGCACCCCAAAGGGAGCCCCCAAAATGGAGAACCCAAAGGGTGTCCAGTGGCTGCTGCAGCCGGGGCAGCACCAGGAGATGGATCCACCCAGCTGCCCTGATGAGGGATGGGGTACCAGGGTGCCTGAGGAGCACCAGCAGCACAGGAACCTCCAAAAGGGGCAGAGGCCGGGAACTCCAGCTCCAGGCACTGCCACTGTGCCAGGGTCTCCCACTCCTTCTGTAAGTGGAGTGCAGGAGTAGCAGTAATGAAACAGAAACGTTGTTCTCGGGGGCAGCAGCAGAGTCCCCCCCAGCACCGGGGTGCAGAACCCAGAGCAGTTTTGTCTCCAGCAGCTCCTTGCCAATGGCAGGAACTCGCTGGATTTTTAGCCATTTTGCCGGGGGAGCCTCCTCCCACCCCAAAAATGTTCCTTTTCCCCCTGAGAAGCCGTGGTGCCCTTGGCAGCCGCTGCCCCCGAGCCCCGCACTGTGCTGGGGGCTCCTTTGTTCTGCTGCCCGCGCCGGCAGCGCCCGGGTCAGGCCGAGCTGACCTCTGCCTGCGCAGTAGCCGTCCCCGGGGACGGGGAGGTGCCACGCGCCGGCTCCCTAACCTCCCTCACCTCCATAACTCTTCCTCACGCCCTCCCCTTCCTCCTCCCTTGAACTGGGCCCCCTCCTCCCTCCGGTCCCCCACGGCTCAGCCGTTCGCAGGAATCTGTCCCAGATGGGTCAATAAACCCCGGCGGTGTCGGGCGTGGGCAGCCCCCGGCAGGCACGGGGCACCCGGGGTCTGGGTGTGGAGATGGGCACGGGGTGAGGACGGTGTCCTCGAGCACAGAGACCCACAGGCCAAGGATGCCCGGGGGGACCCGATGCCAGCACAACCAGAGCTGAACCTGAACGGCAGCTGCGGGGAGAGCTGCGAAGGCATCAGGGCTGCTGGGAGAGCAGAGGTGCTGCCAGTGCTGTGCAGCTCTTTGACAAAAAGAAAGAGGAACCCCAAAGCAGCCCATTCCTCACGCAGCAGGCAGGCACAGCACTGGCACAGCCACACGCAGCACCACATCCAGACTGGCTCACCCACGCAGGGACCCAGCCGTGCTCCAGCACCCCGGGGCTGCCCGGGTTCCCCCTAAGGCGCCTCCGCCCTGGCGAGGGGCAGGGACCGGGGTACGGCATCCCCTGCCCCGCGCCGCCCTCGCTGTTTACATTCCTGCTGCTCCTTCCCAGGCCGCGCCAGCTGGGCTGGGATGGAGCCCGGCAGCACGCGCTGGAGGGCGGCCAGGAGGAGCTCCCGGCCAGCGCCGCGCCAGCAACCCCCTGGCCCGGGTCCAGCGGCCGCGATCCAAGCGCCGTGCGCGGGCTGACGTGCCGGGGAAGCCTCTCCGGGCCCCGCGTCGCCTCCGCGCCTCCGCCCACGGTCGCTTTCCAACCCCCTCCAGCTGCTTCCACAATTAACTGACCTGGTGGGCTCTTCCCACTGACCCCGGGAAGTGAAATGGGGGGAGAGGGAGTGCTCAGCCCCTCTTGCTGGCACAGTCTGGGCTGCAGGGGATGTGCTGGGACGTGGGCTGGTGTCCCCACACGCTGTGGCTGCGGCGGGGGACGCGGTAGGGGCTGTGGCCTGGTCCACAGCACCAACATGCTGACAAACAGGAAGATCACAGCTGCGGTATCAAAAACCCCTTTCACAGCTACGAGCTCACGGTCCCAGCCCCTGAGTCCCCGGCAGCAGGAAGCACAAGAGAGAGAAACCACAAGAGGAGGAGGCGGCGTGGGTGCAGCGGCACAAGGGACATGTGGGGCAGGAGCATCCCTCCTTCCCACAGCCAGGCAGGACAGACACACACTGTGCTTGATGGTACTGCCTCCATCAACCCTGTTCTGAGCCTGCCTGCATCCAGATGTGCCAGCAAATCCTGGCAGTCCCTTCCCCCATGTTGGGAGGGATGTGACAGCCCCCCAAAGGGGAAGGGGCAGGGGCAGTCGCATCCCTCCCAAAAGGCCACCGTGCCCTGGTCGCTCCATCTGGGTCCCATCTGCTGCTGCTGGTCCCGCCCCTTCCCCCAGCCCCAAACTCCGATGTATTTAAACACACATCAAAGGTGCCGGGTGGCCCCTGGGGAGCCCTGGCTCCAGCACATTTCCTTCTATTAGCCAGTGCAGAACACAGCCAGCTCCAGTGCCGGGAGAGCAGGAGCGTGCCGGCCTCCTGCCAGCCCGGGGAAGGCAACGGCGGAGGCAGCCGGGTGCTTTCTCCCCAGTTTCACTCTTTAGCAGCATTTTGGCAGCAGCAGGGGAGCAGCTCTGCCCACCACAGAGGATCTGGGGGGCCAGAGTTGTTCTGCTGGACATCACCTCTGCGGTGATGGGAGATGGCCAGGTCCCCACAGAAAATAGCATGGAGGGGACAAGAGGAAAACCAAGAGCCCCATGAGATTTGGAAGTCTGGGGTGATTTTTTTGTAATTTTCAGCAGGAATCCTCCCAGGTCCCTGCAGCAAACCCCATCGCACCGTCCACCTGCGCCAGGATCACCAGGATCCACTCAGAGCCACCTGATCAGGGAAGGGGTACTGAGGCTGAACCCAGCACCAAAACCCTGGAGAAATCCCACACTTTCCTAGTGACAACAGCAGCTGGATCCACGGAGAACGTTACCACAGGCGGCACCGCCAGAGGTGTCTCCCCACGCTCCCGAGGACGCACGGACACACAGGAGCAGGACAGAGGGACAGGGGCGGCACAGGGGGGACACGCGTGTCTCTGCGGGCACCCACCTGCTTGAACTGCTCCTCGTAGGTCCAGTCGCCGTGGTCGGGTGCCGGTGGCGGGGGCTGCGTGTGGCCCAGGCCGGGGGGCAGCCGCTCCTGCCCCCCCGGGAGCCGCGGAGGCTCCCCCCGGTAGTGCTGGGGCGCCGGGGGCTTGCGGAGCAGCAGGGATCCCGTGCCCGCCCGCACCGCCCCTGCCGAGCTGAGCCCTTCCTCTCCCATGTCTTCATCCTCCTCATAGTCTTCCTCTTCCTCCTCCTCTTCTTCCTCTTCCTCCTCAACCAGGTCCTCTTCAAAGTCATCTTCATCCCACTTGCCCTTCCTGGTGCCAGGGAGAAAGGAGAGGCTTTGTCCCACACTGGTTCCAAAAGTCCACGCCTCTCTCCTGCCTGCCCTGCGGGCACTGCCCAGCCGTGGGGCTGGGACCACCCACCCAGCACACAGCCGAGCCCTGGTGCAGCCCATCAGCAGGGGAGCTCCGTGGGGCACAGCTGACCCCTGGCAGCCCAAGAGCAGCTCCGTCATGGAGCAGGGCTCTGCCAGATGGCTCCTGGCCCAGCAGTGCCCCGGGAGGATGTGGGCTGGAGGCAGCCAAGGGTCCTGCATAATTTAACACCATCTCGGGTCCTCTGTCATGGCCCCACGTGGCTGCTGGGCAGAGATGAGATGTCGCCCCACGCCAGCCCAGCACGAGGAATCACGGCTGCAGAGCTGAGCCGCTGCTCTCAGCAGCTCCTGCTCCAGAATATCCTGACAGCTCTAATCCACAACTGGCTCCAAGCCACAGGATCCCTGCAAGCACCCCTACAGCCTCTCCTGCCACTCCCCAGCCCCAAAGGTGGCCGGTGTCCCCAGCCAGCCATGCCCAAGCCCACCAGTGCCGTGCCACGTCACTGCCCCTTCCCCAAATCCACAAGAACTGCCCAAGTACACTCACAGGTCTTCCTCCTCCTCAGAGCCCATCTCCTGCTGGTACCCGCCGTCCTCCTCGTCCTCTGCGCGCTCCTCCTCTTCCTCCTCCTCCTCCTCAGAGGGCTGGCTCTCGTCCGAGAGCCCCGGGCTGGGCGAGTGGCTGAGGCCGGCGGCGGCCGCGCGCATGGCGGCCAGGGCGGCCATCTGTGCCCGCTGGATGTGCGCGCTCTCGGGCTCCGCTCCCTCCTCCGAGGGCGCCGGGGCCGGGTCCTGCCCACGGCCCCGGGCTGCGGTGCCAGCGGGGGGCTGCCCCGGGGGCTGCGCCGGGGGAGACGAGGAGCGCGGCTGCTGCTGCTGCTGCTCCTGCTGCCGCGCTTCCAGCGCCTGCTGCAGCCGCGCGCGCTGCTGCCGCTGCAGGTTCTCCATCACCGCCTGCAGCTTCATGGCTCTGCCGGCGGGCGGGGGGTCCCCGGGGGGGCGAGGGGCGACGCACCCGGGGGGCAGCGCCCGGGGGGCAGCGCCCGGCAGGCTGCCGCGCTCCAGCGGGGCTGGGGGCCAAGGCTGGACAGCGCTGGGAGAGGCAGCCCTGGGGGGGGCTGCCGGGGGGTCGAGAGCAGCGTCGTCGGGGTGTCAGGGCAGGAATCAACGCCGGGTCAGGACAGGAGGACGTGCCCCTTGACCCCTCCCAGCCTTTGCTCAATGTCTCCTCCACTCAAGGGCTCCAGCAGGAGTCGAAGGCTGGGGGCTGCTTGTCGGGATTGGAGTGCTGCCGAAACTCCTCCTCAGGCTCAGCAAGCAGCAACTGCAGTCTGGTGCATCACCCCTTCCCTCTCAGACCTGGCACCTTCTGGGGAGCAGCAGCCTCAGGGTCCCCCACTCGTGGCTGGTGTCCCTAATCCTCAGCCAGGTCAACGCTGAGCAGGCGTCGGTGCAAACCTGCAGGAGAAATGGAGCAGAGCGTCAGCGGAGCCGTGGGCAGGAGCCAGTGAGCAGGAAGGAGTTAAAGACAGTGCAGGAGCCTCATTAATCTCGAGCTAATGAGATAGGGCGGCAGGGCCTGCTGCTGGAGGGGGAAGGGGCCTGCCGGACCCCGATAGCCTGCCCGGCCCTGCAGGCAGTGGATACCGGCAGACCCGTGCCCGCAGATAAGAGACCCCAGGGAGAGCCACCCATTGGGTCCCCCACAGGGGACAAGGCATGTCCCCACCGGGGACACACTGCATGGGGAGCACTGGGCCCTTCGTGATGGCAGCGGGGCGTGGGCAGCACAGTGAAGGGGCTCCAAAGCATGGGGGAGCTGCAGGACCCCAGGGCCAATCCCATGGGATGGGCAGGCAGAGCCTCACCCTTGAAACCCCAGCAAACCACCCCTTTCAGTCACTCCCAGAACCCCCTACTGCTCCCCCTCCCAGGACTCAGGGTCCTCCAGAGCAACATGGGCCTGTGAGCAGCTCATCTCTGCTTCACCCCACTGGAAAACACCAGAGGAACCAGCACCTTACAGCCTGTGGCACTCCACACCCCGGCACCCTGGCCTGGACACCCCCCCAGCACTGGGCCCCCCAAGCCCCAGTGCCACCAGCAGCCCCCTCAGCCGGCCGGGGCTCTGCTGTGACCTCGCCTGTGCCGAGGGCAGGGAGGGAGCTCACCACACCACCGCGTTTGTGCCGTGTATGGGCAAAGGCGCCTGAATCAGTTGCCCAGGGGCCAGTGGAGCGCACACACCCCGGGAACCTCGCGGGGACCGGACCCAGGGGCTGCGGAGCCAGGACAGCAGCAGCGCACAGGGGCCACGATCCCGCGCATTCTGGAAAGGGGAACCTGCTCCCAGCGCGGGCCGGGGCCGCGGCCGATCGGGCGGGAGCCGCTTCCCCCGCTGCGGCCGCATCCGCTCCCGGCCCGGCCGCGCTCGGCTCCGCGACGGACGGACACGCTGCCACCGCCGCGGCACCTCCGCGGCCACCAGGAGCCAGCACCGGGGAGGCACTGCCCAGGCTCTGCCCGTGCCTCAGTTTCCCCTCCTCTACCCAGGCCATCTCCGTCTCAGCCACACGGAGGGGAGGCCGGGGCAGGGACCCTCCCTGCCCTGGGGCAGCCGCCGCTCACCCGCCGTGGCCGCACTCCCGCCCTGCCCCGCACCCGAGCCCAGAATCCTGCACCGGCCACGAGCGAAACGGGGCAAGACCCGTCCCGGTATCGTGCTCCCCGACCAGCCGCGACTCCCCGAGCGACTCGGTGCCAGCGCCAAGGTGCGGAGCTGCCTCTCGAGCCCCGCGGGCCGCGGCCACGCTGCCACGTCTCCGCGGGGAAGCCGGAGCGGCGAGGCCACAGCCAGGGCCCCGTGGCACCCCGGTGACCTTGAGCCGTGCCCCTTTGTCCCTCCGGCCGCTCCGGGCCAGGGGACCCGGTGCGTGCCCGCCGTGGGGCGGTGACGGGGGTTCCGCGGGGGATTCGGGGCGGCGGCACCCGCGTCCCCGGGGCAGGTGCTCGGGAGCGACAGCGGCTAAAAATAGGCGGCGGCGGGTGGGGGTGTGACGGACGGGCCTTTGTGCCACCAACACCGGGGTTGGCCGCGGCCGGACACCCCCGGGCGGGATCCCGGCACCACCGGGGAGGGGCCCCGGGGGCGGCGCGGAGGCTGAGGGAGGAGGAGGGGGACGGGGAGCCCGGGCCCGACGGGTTGCGTCCCCGGGGACAAACGGGGCTGGAGGCACCGCGGGAGGGACCCCCGGGCGGGCAGGGGACACGTCCCGGGGCTGAGCCCAGCCCCGCTCCCGATAGCACGTGGCACCGGCGGCCCCCAGACGGACCGGGGACGGGGGCGGCGGGACCCGGGGGGGCCCCGGCCCCGCGAACCGGGGGGGAAACCGCCGCCGCGGGTCGGGGAGAGGAGCTCGGGCTGGTCCGGCTCCTCCGCCGGTCGGACCCCGGGAGGCCGCGGGCCCGGGGCGGTCACAGGGCGGGGCCGGGGGGCTCTGTCCGGCCCGGACGGCAGCGCCTGCGGGGAACCGAGAGTCCGGGCCGGGTGCGGAGCGGCCGGGGAGGAAAGAACTCCGGCCCAGCGCCGGGGAGGCGGCCGGTAACCGGCCGCGGGGAGAGGGGGCGCGCCGCTCCCGCCCAGCACTGGCCGCAGAGGGCCCAGCCCGCCTCGGGGAGGCGGCCGGTCCCCGGCCCCGGTCCCGCCCAGCCCCCGACCCCCGGCGGTGCCGGCCGTGGCGGGGATCCCGGTCGCGGTCCCGTGTCCGCTTACCCGGTGCAGGCCGTGCGCCGCGAAGCCGCATCGCAGCCGCGGCCGCCCGGGTCGGGCTCGGGCTCGGCGGGGCCGGTGCGCGCGGGGCCCGCGGCGCTGCTCTGCCCCGGCCCCGCCCCCGGCCCCGCCCCGCGCCGCCATTGGCCCGCCGCGCCCCGCGCGCCCCGCCCCGCGCCACCATTGGGCGGTCGCCGCCGCCGCTTGCAAATGTGGCGCGGGGCCCGGGCGGGGGCGCGGCCGCAGCGCCGCCTGGCGGCCGGGCGGGAAACGGCGGCGGGCGGTTACCGGGGGGTACCGGGGGTTACCGGGGGGTACCGGGCGTTACCGGGGCCTCGATGGGGCCAGCGGGGGCTACACTGGAGGGGCTAACGAGGATTGAGCGGGGTTTAACGGAGGCTAACGGGGGGTTCACGAGGGCTTGGAAGGGGAGGTAGTGGGGTTTAACGTGGGGTTATCGGCGGTTATCCGGGGTTAACGGGGCCCGGCAGCCGCCGAGCCCCGGTTACATGGACTCCCGCCGTGCCCCCCATGCCCCCGCCCCCCGCGGCTCCCCAGGCGGGGCTCCCACGGTCCCGCCCCCGTGGCGTCACTTCCCGCGGGCGGTGCCGGGCCCGGTGCCGCCGGTGCGGGCCCCGGGAGGCGGAGGGAGGTCCCGGTGCCGGTGCCGGCCCCGGGCCGAGCGGGCCATGGTGGTGCTGCGGGGCGGCGCGGGCCCCGAGGAGCCGTTCCCGTGAGTGCGGGCCGGGGCCGTGGGCGGCGGGGCCGGAGGGGCCGCCCGGAGCCCCCCGGGGCTGTCGGTGCGTTCGGGCGGCGGCGCCTCCCGGGACAGCCCGTCCCCAGCGCCCCCGCCCCGGGGGCCGGGTCAGAGCGCAGCCCGGGACAGCCGTAATGAGCTAATTAGTGTTCACCCCGCCGAGGTCACGGTGCTCCCGGTCACCGGGGCCGGGGAGCCTGGCCGGGGGTCCGGGGAGCCTGCGGGAAGGGGCTGTCGGGTGGGGTGTCCCGCGGTGGCTTTTGCTCTGTGTGTTGCTGCCGTGTCCTGCTGCTGAAGGATGAATAACAGGAACAGGTTGGAAACCCCCCAGCAGGGAACGAGGGGCTGCGCATTCCCTGTCTGGAAGTGGGAGGTGGAGGAGAAGCCACGCAAAACTGTCCACTCCGGTGGCCCTGGAGCTGCCGGGCCCGTGTTCCTGGGGTCAGGGATGGCTCTGTCCCCAGGGAACGAGCTGTGCTGGGATCCCTGCCCTGGGATCCCCCCTCGGCCTGGCTGAGCTGTCCGGGACGGGGCCCTGGTGCCGAGGTCACCGGAGCTCATCCGACAACGTCCTGAGGTCACTGTCCCCTGTGAGCCTCCCGGTCTGCTGGGCAGAGGTGGCAGTGCCAGGGCAGACGTGCCAGGGCAGACGTGGCAGTGCTGGATGCCAGGGCAGCCAGGAGCGGCCCTGGGGCCTTTGGGAACAGAAACTCGTGTGTGGTTCAGCCCATTCCACTCCCAGCCACGGGCCTCGGGGGTCCCGGCAGCCCTGGGATGCTCCTGCCTTGCTGACACTCATTTTTATCATCTTTTCCCCTCCATTGGAGGAGGAGGACAACAAGCCCCCCTCACTCTGCTGCCCTGTCCTGTGAGAGCTGGATAAATGTTGGCAGTGCCGTGCCTGGGCTCCCCTCTTTGGGGGGCTCTTTCCAGGGCCGTGCCCGTGAGCCGTGACGGCTCCAGGGAGCGCCTGGGTCACAGCTGTGCACTCAGACCTGAGCTGGGGCCGGCGTAAGGTGACTCTCTCTGTTTATGCTTTTTTTTTTTTAACCACCTTTGTATCAAAACTCCATCTGCCAGCCCTGGTCTCTCGCTGTGGCAGGTTGGGTTACCGTTCCCCACCCGTCCTTTGGGCGTCGCTGGGATATCTGTGGCCCTTTTTTTCCTTCCAAGCCCACCTCTGCCATGGTTTTCTCTCCAGCTGGAAGTGGGTGGTTGTTTTTTTACACCCCCCCCCAGCACACGTCACTGCCCCCATCCAGGGGAAGGGGAAAAAAAAAATCAAGGTTTTGGCATGGGTGAGCAGCTGGCTGCTGGCCCAGGCACAATCGGGCAGCACAACCTGCTCTGCCCTGAGCCCAGGGCGGCTCTGCCAAGGTCTGATTGCTGGGGCTCCCTGAGCCCTGGGGCACTGGGAAGGAGGGGACACGGTGGGGAAGCTGTGCCTTGGGGGACACAGCCCTGTGGAAGGGGCAAGGCCACGGAGCTGCCATTGCAGTGGGAACAGCAGTGACCTTCGGTTGCTCCTCGTCCCTGATGGACAGTCCTGGGGAGTTGTTTTGGGAGTGTTGGTTTTCTCACCCACCCTCTGCTGCTCTAAAGGAAACCCACACAACCCTGACGGGAAGCTCCTTCGCAAGTGGGCAGAGAACAAGCAACGACAGTGAAACTTCCTGTCTCTGGTGTTTAGTGAACTTTGAAACCTGAGCAGTTGCACTCAACGCCCAGCAAGCTGCTTGGCTTCTTTTTCACCCAAAGTTATCTCAGTTTATGGTCGTTCCTAAGTTGTGCCTGTGACTAAGTAATGCCCTGACTGCAGAATTGTTGTGAACAGCAGCCAAACACCTCTGGGTGCCCCCAGGAGCTGGCAGTGGCATGGCAGGGATGGTGTTCCTGCTGCTGATCCCACTGGGACGGTGCCGATGGCTCCACAGCACGAGGTGCAGCGGGGGCCTGGCAGGAATGGATCCTGTGGTTTTGCTTCACGTGCTGGTGGGGTTAATTACCCAGCATGTCCAGTGCTGACCTGCAGCTGCTCTGAGCAGAGCCAGTCCTTGGAGCTGACAGTGACCCGAGGGGAGCAGGTCCACGCGGTACCAGTTGCAGGAATGCTGGTGGCTGATGCTCTGCCTCCCCATCGCCCCCAGCACGGGCCCTCCCTGTGCAGCCCCCTGTCCTCGTGCTGCCCCAGGCCCGGGGGGCTCGGCTGGGCTCATCCCTTCCCCCGTGTCCCCACAGGAGGATCGAGGACTGCCTGCCCCCGCTGGAGGACTCCCCGTCCAAGCGGTTCTCCCCGTCCAAGCGGAAGCAGTATTATATCAACAAGGCCATCCGCAACTCCGACCTCATCCCGAGGGCCAAGGGCCGCAAGAGCCTCCAGAGGCTGGAGAACAGTAAGGGCTGGGGCACGATTTCTTCCCCAGGGCAGGTGGCAACCTCCCCTAAACTGTGTAGCAGGCAGGGGTGTACTGGGGGCACGGGGCTTCTCTGGAGGTGCTGTTTCCACTCTCAGGCTTTGCTCTTGCCCCCAGCTCGCTACCTGATGACACTTCTGGAGCGGGACGACTGCGGGAGCGACGAGGGAGAGCTCGACCACTCGGCCACCCCCAGCATCTTCACCGAGGCCTGTAACAACGAGACCTATGTGGAGGTGGGCTCAGCCACCCCCCAGCCTGGGGCTCACTGGGAGGGCCCTGGCATGGCACATGGTGCCTGTACCTCACTCCTGAGGAACCCTCTGCCTCCCCTGCCTGAACTGGTGCACCCCAGGTTCTGCCTGGTCTGGTGTCAGGGCTGGCATCTGTGGGCCTGGTGCCCCGCTGCTGCTGTGTGTGCCAGAGGGCAATGAGGTCCTGGGGTGGGGAATCTCCAGGCAGATCCTCTCATAGCAAGTTGTGCCTGTGGTGGCTTCTGTTGTCAGATCTGGAATGACTTCATGAACCGGTCAGGAGAAGAGCAGGAGCGGGTCCTGCTCTACCTGGAGGAGGAGACCAGGAAGAAGCACAGGAGGAAGCTGCCTGTCAAGAATGAAGACAAGTGGAAAGGTGCTGGGAGGGGACGCTGGGTGGGAACAGCCCCTCCCTTTCCTTCCTTGTGTACATTTTGGGAAGGGTGACCTTCCCCAAGGGCTGCACCCACTCCCTGCACCATGTGTTTATGGTGGGGTGGGGGGAGGCCTGATCCCACCCCCTGAGTGTAGCATTGGGGGGATTATGGCTGCAGACCTGCCATGGACCCAGGAGGGTTTGTGGGAGCCGGGAGTGGCTGGGGCGATGGGCACAGCAGCTGTCCCCTGATGGCACAGCCCCCAATCCCCACACTCCCAAAGGCTGCCACGCTGGGGAAGGCACTGCTGGTCTGGGGGTGACTGTGACCCATGAGAGAAGGGGGTGCCCAGCCACTGGGTCCTCCTGAGAGGTGACACTTTGCAGCCAGAGCCGTCCCGCAGGCTCTGGGGCTGTGAGCTGTGTCCCAGTCCCTTCTCCCTTCTCTCTGTCGCTCCAGAGCTCCCGGCCTACACACCCCAGGAGTGTTTCCAGCGCATCAGCCGCCGCCTGCGCGCCACCCTGAAGCGGGGCCGGATCCCCATGGTGAGCAGGGGTCCCAGGGGGGCAGGCAGGGGTCCCGGGGGGGGCAGGCAGGGGTCCCAGGGGGGCAGGCAGGGGTCCCGGGGGGGCAGGCAGGGGTCCCAAGGGGGGCAGGCAGGGGTCCCAAGGGGGGCAGGCAGGGCTCCCTCCACAGCCGTGTCCCCAGGGCTGTGCCCTGACCTTGTGTGTGGGCGCTGAGCCGGGGCGGTGCCGAATTTCAGAGCAGCTCCTGGGAACGTGCTCCAGTCCTTGTGTGACCCTGCGGTGGTGGCTGGTTGCAGATGGGTTTTCCTGGCTGTGTTCAGATTTTTCTGGCAGTTACAGGACCTTTTCCAGTGGCTGTTATCCAGTCTCTGTGCAATAAGCAGCAGGTGACGGGTGAACCTGGCGTGTTTGCGCATGGGGAAAGCAGCAGAGCATTTGGGGTCTTCACAGTGGCCCCCACAAGGTTATTTGGGAAAACTCCAATGCATTTTGAAAGGGGTAAAAGTGCACAAGCTGCTGAGCAGGATGGGGAGAAGTGAGTGTGGGCTCAGGAGCTGGGCTGCCACGCGCTCCCTGCGCTGCCTGCCCAGGCGCTGCCTCTGCCGGCCCTGGGGTGCTGGCTCCCCGCTCACTCTGCTCAGTGGGGCTGTTTTGCTGCTCTGTTTGTTTTCCTGGTGCTAATTAGAGCCTCTAAACCCAGCCTGGGCTACTCCTGCCCACTGGCTTCTGCTTGTTTGTCCTCAAATGAGACACGCCTGCTGCTGGTCTCCAGGGTCACGGTGCTCCGCAGAGCTGCAGAGCACTGCCCTGTGTCAGGAGGCACGAGGCTCCCCTGGCTGCTCTGAACACAAGGGACAGTGCCAGCCCTTGGCACACACACTGTGGAGTTGGCAGGGACCGGATCCTTCCCTGCCTCAGGGGCTGGAGAGTTGAGATGTCTCCTGTTCCAGTGCCTCCGCACAGTCTCCCATCCAGATTATTGCCTGGGAGCTGCTGGCAGTAGCTCCTGGGAGTTGGAGGCCCCATAGTGCTGGGGCCTCGCTGAGCCCCTGCCTCTCCTTACAGGGGACGCTGGAAGGGCTGGAGGAGGAGCTGCTGGCCTTCTTCTCTGTCACTCCCCACTCGGTCTACACAGCGCTGATGGACAACAGGTATTTCCCCAGCTCGGGGTCCTGAGCTCTGGGGTTCACTGTGTCCTGGGGCTGCCCAGTCTGCTGAGGGGCTCTGGGAGCAGATGACACTCCTTGGTCTCCCCTCAGCCAGGCTCAGGTCTCCATCTGGGGACACCCCACCTGGCCTGGTCCCCATGGAGCCCTGGGGGAGGGATGCACCCAGGGATTCCCGTGCAGGAGCTCGTGGCACTTTGTGCTCCCCATGTGCTCCGTGGGTCCCTGGGAGGATTGAGGGCAGGGCAGCGTGTGGGACACTGTTCAGAGGCGTGTTAGCTCTAATCCCATCCCGATTTCCCCCAGCTTCGAGCGGCTCCTGCTCCACGCGCTCTGCCAGTACATGGATCTCGTCTCTGCCAGTAAGTCTTGTGTCTGCTTGTTTTTGGTTTTGATTTTGTTTTTGTTTTCCCCTTTCCTCCATCACTATCTCTCCTCTCCAGCTCAGCCTTTTCCTCCCAGCCCCACCTCGGGCTGGGGCTCACAGATAACCCCGTGCTCCACCCCCGCTGCCTGGAGCTCCCTGGGCAGCCCTGGCTGTGGCCACCAGTGCTGGGAGCACCCGAGGGGGTGGCCAGGCCCTGCTCTGCGGGGGGATTTGGGTGGCCCAAAGTGAGAGGCTGCTTGCAGGGCTCTCTCTCCTGTGGCTGCTGCCTCCTCCTAGAGAGCAGCCTGCCCTGGGCCTCCCAAGAGGTTTTGTTGCCAAGGTAGGGGAGGAGACAGAGACACCAGGCTCCATCCCTGCAGAGCTGCTTGTGGAAAACAGCGTGAGAGCACTGATGATGAGGAGTGAGCCCACGGTGCTGGCAGGGACACGTGGAGGTGGCTGAGGCTGGGGGGGCACAGAGCACAGGGGAGGCCATGAGCGCCAGGGGGAGGAGTGGAGGGAGGTGGCTGGGCCTGGGCTGGGAATGTCGTGTCTGGGGGACAGGGGTGTGCTGACTGCTCCCTCCCACCCCCCAGGTTCGGACATCGAAGGGAAACGTCAGATGAAAGTGAGCAACAAACACCGCGTGTTCCTGCCCCCCGAGCTGCTGCTCTCAGACTACCTGGGGCAGCTGAGCTGATGCCCCGAGGGCCGCCCTGCCCCTCCTTCGTCCGCTCTGGCCTCCCCCAGCCCCGGGGACCCTCGGCCCTTCCCTGCTGCAGCAGGGGCAGAGCCGGGGACCCGTGGCTGTGCCCCGGGGCTGGTGTGGGCAGGGCAGCCCTGCCCGGTACCGCTGTGGGTGCGGAGCAGGTGCCTCTCGCCCGCCCCGCTCCCCGCGCTGCCCTCCTGGAACTGTTTGTGTGTCTATTTATAACCCAGGTGTTTTTAAAAATAATCAGGCGGGGCCAACCCCCTCTGGCGCTGACGCTCGTGGGGTGATTTTGGTCCAGATTTTTCTGCGGTGAAGCAGCTCCCGGCGGGTGCTGAGCCATCGCTGAGCCGGCGGAAGAGCCTGGGGGCTGCCGTGTTCCGGCGCCCACAGCCCGGGGAGGTGTCCAGGGGGGCTCCCTGTGCCCTGCCTGCACCACGGGGCTGTTT
This sequence comes from Pseudopipra pipra, assembly GCF_036250125.1. Taxonomy (NCBI): domain Eukaryota; kingdom Metazoa; phylum Chordata; class Aves; order Passeriformes; family Pipridae; genus Pseudopipra; species Pseudopipra pipra. Next base: position 5,597,371 of record NC_087575.1, read on the forward strand.
TTAAGTGTAATATAGCCTGTGTTTTTTATCACGTGTATGTATATTTACGTGTGTGTGTGTGTGTGTGCGCTCTGGGGGTTGCAGCCCCCTCGGGGCTCTCCCTGCTTGCCCACAGCTGCCATGGGGGCAGGTGGGGCAGTTTTGGGGGGCTCTCTATGTCCCCTGTGTCCCCGACACGTGCTTGCAAGCTGCTCGAAGGGTGTGCCCTGGGGGTCTTTGCAGGTTGCTCTGACACTGCCTGCCCTTAACTGCGGGGACGCCCGGGGAGCCCCTGGTGCCTGCTCTGCTGGAGTGACCGGGCATGGGTGTGTTCAGGAACAATAAACACGGTGCTCCCCCGCTGCGGCTCAGTGTCTTGCATGGGGACGGGGGGCCGGGTGGGGTTGGGGGGCGTCTTGGGGGGGTTCTCCTTTTGCAGTGCCCGCAAAAGGGGGGTGGGGGCAGGTGCGAAAAATATGGAACGCTTCACGAATTTGCGTGTCATCCTTGCGCAGGGGCCATGCTAATCTTCTCTGTATCGTTCCAATTTTAGTATATGTGCTGCCGAAGCGAGCACGAACTGTCCACTGCCTGCGGCAAAAATTAAAGGTCCAGAATTTAAAAATAATTAGGACAGGGTGACTGGGTGAGTTGCGGAAGGAAAGCTTTTATAAGTCTGTTCAGATTGTCCCAATGTTTCAACGCCTCGCTGTCTTTCGATTTCTCCAGAATGCCCGAAATACGCGGGTTCTGTTCGCTGTCGGTGCCCCGGGGGGTTCTGGGTAGACGGTCATGCAAATTAGAGCCATGAGTTGGCCGCCCGGCCCCGCCCCTCTGTGAGGACCCCGGCCGGGGGTGTCCGCGGCGGTGCCTGAGGCGCGGAGCGGGGCAGCCCGCGGGGGCGGGGCGGGGTCCTGGGAGCGGCGGGAGGCGGCGCGCGCCGGTGGGTGCGGCGGGACCGGGGTCGGCCGGGCCGGGACCGACCGGGGATCCCCCGGGATCCCGCGGGACCTGTGTCCCCCCGGACCCTCCCCGCCCGCCGGGGCCTCGCCCGGGTCGGTCCCTGCGGGCCGTGCCCGTGTGACGGGCCGTGTGTCGCCCCAGGCAGGACCGAGCCCGTCCCGCGTCCCGGTGCCCGCCGGGGCCCGGCCGGCGGGATGGACCTGGCGTACGTGTGCGAGTGGGAGAAGAAGCCCAAGAGCAACCACTGCCCCTCCATCCCCCTCGTGTGCGCCTGGTCCTGCCGCAACCTCATCGCCTTCACCACCGACCTCCGCAACGAGGAGGAGAAAGGTACCGTGTGCCCGTGGAGAGCGGGGAGACCTCTGCGAGCTCCCGGAGCACCGGCGGGTCCAGGATCCTCTGGGCCGGGAGGCCGGGGCTCTGCCCTGGCCCTGGCAGGGAACGCTGCTGCTGCTTTTCCTCCCATCCCTCAACCTCTGACAGTGTCCAATGGGTGGTTGTTCCCTGGTTGTTCCCCTAAACCAGGACCAGCTCCACGTCGGTGTCTGGCCCCTCACTGAGTTCCCAGCACAGTTGTTATCCTGCCCAAAATCATTTATGTAAAGTATTTAATGTCTTTCCCCACATCAGCTGAGGCTCTGTGGGCTCAGAAGCAGTGGCTGGTGAGGAGGGACAGGGAGTCACGTCTGTGTTCTTGCAGATCTCACCCACATGGTCCATATCATCGACACCGAGCACCCCTGGGACGTGTATTCTGTGAACTCTGGGCACACTGAGGTCATCACGTGTCTGGAGTGGGATCAGTCGGGTGAGCTGGGATCCCCCCTTGCTGTCCCTGTGTCCCAGAGCGATGGAGGGCAATTCCTGGGGGGGTTGGGCTGTTCCCCTGTTCTCACACAGTGCTGCTGTCCCAGGCTCCAGGCTGCTCTCGGCGGATGCCGACGGACACATCAAGTGCTGGAGCATGACAGATCACTTGGCCAACAGCTGGGAGAGCACGGTGGGCAGCGTGGTGGAGGGGGACCCGGTGGTGGCCCTGTCCTGGCTGCACAACGGTGTCAAGCTGGCGCTGCACGTGGAGAAGGTTTGTTCCAGCTCCGGGGGGAACCTGGGCTGGAACACTGGCTCATATCCTGGCAAAGGACTTGGGATCCCACCTGTGTTCTGTCTGCTCTGAGCTCCCTCATGACCTTGGCCAAGTCCGGTAGGGGAATTTTTTGCCAAAGAGAAAAGTTGGATTCCTGGTTCCTGCTGAATTCCGATGGGGTTTAGGGCCTGGGTTTCTCTTGGCACTTTAAATGTGTTTCTCTTAGTGTGGTGCCTTAGTTCTGGGCTGGGACATGGAGACAGAGCAGTTCTTTCCTGACCAGTGGTAATTCAGAGGAAATGTGTTTGAGGTGCTGAGGTTTGATCCAGGGGTTTGGGCACAGGACCAACAGGGAGATGAGCTCCCCGTTTGGAAACATATCTGACTGCAGACTCCCAAAGCCCGAGGCTGCCAAGCACAAGTTCTCTGCTTCTGTTGCTTTTAATTCCTGTGGTGTCCTGCAGAGATCCTGCCCCTCTCCCACGAGGAGAGCTCCACAGGCACAGAGTGCAAATGCCTCGGCTTTGCTGACCTTTGTTACAGTCTGGGGCGTCCAACTTCGGCGAGAAGTTCTCCAGGGTGAAGTTCTCCCCGTCGCTGACGCTGTTCGGCGGGAAGCCCATGGAGGGCTGGATCGCCGTGACCATCAGTGGGCTGGTCACCGTGTCCCTCCTCAAGCCCAACGGGCAGGTGCTGACGGCCACCGAGAGCCTGTGCCGCCTGCGCTGCCGCGTGGCCTTGGCCGACGTCGCCTTCACGGGCGGGGGCAACATCGTGGTGGCCACGTCGGACGGCAGCAGCACCTCCCCCGTGCAGTTCTACAAGGTCTGTGTCAGTGTGGTGAACGAGAAGTGCAAGATCGACACCGAGATCCTGCCGTCGCTGTTCATGCGCTGCACCACGGACCCCGCGCGCAAGGACAAGTACCCGGCCATCACTCACCTCAAGTTCCTGGCTCGGGACATGTCGGAGCAGGTGAGCAGCTGCTCTCAAGGCAGGTGGGAGTTCAATGAGGAACAAGGAGGTGGCTGTTTGCTCCACCTTGGCTTCCCCAGGGGCTCTGAAGGAGACCAGCGTGTCCTGCACTGCCCTTGACATTTTGGTGCAGCTGGAATCAGGGACCTCACCGTTACCTCCCACTGATTCCATCCTCTGCTTTTTGCTCCCACGACCTGAGTGGGAGCGGGACCCTGGGAAGAGAGGGTGGGAATGGCAGGGGCAGTGCCCTCCCCGTTGTGACCCCCGTGCGTGGGCTCTGTTCCACAGGTGCTGCTCTGTGCTTCCAACCAAAACAACAGCATCGTGGAGTGCTGGTCCCTGCGCAAGGAGGGCCTGCCAGTCAACAACATCTTCCAGCAGATCTCACCTGTGGGTGAGTGTCTGCACCACGTGCTCTTAAGAACAGGAGTGTGGTCTGAGGGGAAAGGCAGGACAGGTTCTCACATCCCTTATCTCATATATGGGGTTATCCAGAATCCCACATTTATTTTCAGGTGTTCTCAGTCACATGCTTCACTCGTCTGTTTGCATTGTAGGCAGTGACTTGCTGTTTCCAGGAAGTGGTTTGGTTGTTAATTTTGCAGCCATCCTTCCTGCTGGGAGCAGAGCCTCCCAAAGGACCAGGGTTGGGCAGTAGAGCTGGATTAACCCTCTGCCCAGACTGCCTGGGCTCCACCCGATCTCAGATAGAACAGGATCAATCAGGGCAGTGTGTGTGGTGAAATAGAAAGGATTATTATGCAGAAGGATTCTCCAATCACCCCCAGCAGAGGGTGTGATTTCCATGAGGGGAAATTTGGCAAAACAAGTTGTTTGTATAATTCAGGAAAAAAAATAGGGAAATACAAGGGAAACATATAGGAAGTATATGGAATATACTGGTCTGGTGGAATGAAGTGCCTGGTCTGTGATCCTGCTTGGTTGGAGAGTGTGGGCAGAAACGGGGGATTTGATCTCTTAGGGACAGATGTCTCGCTTACTTGCTTATTTTCCCCAGTGGGAGACAAGCAGCCCATGATCCTGAAGTGGAGGATCCTGTCTGCCACCAATGACCTGGACCGGGTGTCGGCCGTGGCACTGCCAAAGCTGCCCATCTCCCTGACCAACACGGATCTGAAGGTGGCAAATGACACCAAATTCTTTCCTGGGTTGGGTAAGGAGTTCCTGTTGTCCTTCTCTTAAATACATGGCTTTTGCCTGAAACTTAAACTTCTGAGCTGTACCTGAAGTAAAAATGGGAGCAGAGCCTGTGGAATGCTCATGCAGAACTTTCAAAGGCATGATGTCTTCCCAGCCATCCCATTGTGTTTCCATGGGAAGAGGTGTATCTCTGTGAAATGCAGACGTGGGGCCTGGGAGCCCCCAGCCCTTTGACTGCTCCTCGTTGCCACGTGGACTTCGATGGTGGCCAGAGCTTCGGGCGAGGGCTGTGCCGTGCTGGGAGGAGCCGCTGGCTCAGCCTGGGTTGTCTCCTGTCCCCAGGCCTGGCCTTGGCTTTCCATGATGGCAGCGTGCACATCGTGCACCGGCTGTCCCTGCAGATGATGGCCGTGTTCTACGGCTCCTCCTCGCAGCGCCCCGTGGACGAGCCGTCCCTCAAGCGCCCGCGCACCGCGGGGCCCCTCGTGCACTTCAAGGCCATGCAGCTCTCCTGGACCTCGCTGGCCCTGGCTGGCGTGGACAGTCACGGCAAGGTCGGTGCTCTCTTACAGCTGGGTTAGTTCTCATCCAGGCTCTCCAGGTGATGATGGGTCACTCAGAAAATGCTGGGAATTCCACCTGTGCGATCCATGCTAGATGGGAAGGGATGTACCCCATGGCTGCAGGAATTGTTGCTGTGTCAGGAGTGGCCCTGTAGCTTTGTTGGATGTTTTCAAGGTCATTCCTGATGCCAGTGTTCCTTTTCCTCCTCCCTTTAGCTCAGCATGCTCCGCATCTCCCCCTCCATGGGCCACGTGCTGGACATGAACATGTCCCTGCGGCACTTGCTGTTCCTGTTGGAGTACTGCATGGTGACCGGCTACGACTGGTGGGACATCCTGCTCCATGTCCAGCCCAGCATGGTCCAGAACCTGGTGGAGAAGCTGCACGAGGAGTACATGCGCCAGAACGCGGCCCTGCAGCAGGTCGGTGGGCAGGAGCTCTGGGCTCACCCCGAGGGTGGGCACGGGGGGCTCAGGGACTGGGAGTGGGGAGCAGCCAGTGCCACTCCTCGGGAGACAGGCAGCTCTGCTCTGCTGTGCTCTCTGAGTGCCTGGCTCAGGCAGTGCTGGAGCTGGGACGGGCTTCCACGTTAGCAGTGTTTTCTGTCACTGGCATCAGCGGGTCTCTACCTGGAGAGACTTCGGCTGAGATGGTGAAGTCTGTTTTTGGCAGATTCTGGGAACAGCAGCATTCACGTGCACAATGTTCATTATTCCTGTCACTCCTGTGGCAGAAACTGAGAGCAGAAAATAAAGCAGCAGCAGCAGCTTTAATGAGCTTATGCTAATTCTGCCTTTCCCTGTGCATTTTGCTGCATCTCCCCGTCGCCCAGGTCCTCTCCACACGCATCGTTGCCATGAAGGCGTCGCTGTGCAAACTCTCCTCCAGCACCATCGCCCGTGTGTGTGACTACCACGCCAAGCTCTTCCTCATCGCCATCAGCTGCACCCTGAAGTCGCTGCTGCGCCCCCACTTCCTCAACACCCCGGACAAGAGCCCCGGGGACCGGCTCACCGAGATCTGCTCCAAGATCACCGATGTAGGTACTGACAGCTCACGGCATCCCACGCTGCCTTCCCAGCATGTGGGGTTGGATTGTTCCCCATCGTTCAATACAAAGTGCCACAGTGTCTTAGCAACTCCTAGGTTTGAGGAGGAAGAGGAGGGTGACCTCCCTGGGGAGGATTTGAGGTTTGGATCCATCTTCCTGAGCCAGGTGATGTCTCGCTTCTGTTCCAGACATTGACAAGGTGATGATTAATCTGAAGACAGAAGAGTTTGTCCTAGAGATGACAACATTGCAGTCCCTGCAGCAGCTCATCCAGTGGGTGGGGGATTTTGTGCTCTATCTCCTGGCCAGCCTTCCCAACCAGGTGAGACCTGGCATCCCAGGAACAGACCGAGGGGGTGCAAACACCCGTGGGCAGTGTTGGGAAGTTTTAATCAGGACCACATGTCCCTGTGGGGTGTGGGAGGCGCTGGGGAGGAGTGCAAGGATCAGCAGAATTAGGGAAGGGCCCCTCCCATGCCCACTGGGGGCCGGTGAGGCAGTGACCGGCAGCACGGTACCCACAGGACTCAGGGAACTGATGCAGCTCTGCAGACCTCCCGCATCCCTGGCAGTGGGTGCTGTGGGGTGAGTGCTGCTGGAAACAGGAGCTGTGTGGGTGCAGAGCGCTGGCTGGGGCAGGTGTGACCCCCCCACACCACTGTCCCCCGGCAGGGCTCCCCCGTGCGCCCCGGGCACAGCTTCCTGCGCGACGGCGCGTCCCTCGGCATGTTCCGGGAGCTGATGGTGGTGATCCGCATCTGGGGGCTGCTGAAGCCCAGCTGCCTCCCCGTGTACACGGCCACCTCCGACACCCAGGACAGCATGTCCCTGCTCTTCCGGCTCCTGACCAAGCTCTGGCTGTGCTGTGAGTGTGACCAGTTCCCTGAACAGCAATTCCTGCCTCGGTGGGGCTGGCGCGTGCAAGGACTGACTGTGGGACGTGACTCCAAGGGGGTCTGGTGCCTTCGGAAAGGGCAAGTGCAGCTGCCAGGGTTATTGTTTTCCGGGCTGTCTTGGCAGTGGAGGAGGAGGGTGCACGCAGCTCTCTGGAGCTCCGAAGCAGGATTGTAAAAGTGTTGTTGGTTCTTTGCTTCATTTTCCATACAGGTCGTGAGGAAAATCACATCACGGAGCCTGACGATGCCCTGATCGACGAGTGCTGCCTCCTGCCCAGCCAGCTGCTCATCCCCAACATCGACTGGCTGCCCATCAACGACGGCATCATCAGCAAGCTGCAGAACAAGCAGCTGGTCCGGCTGCAGTTCGGGAAGGCTCCTGGGCTCGTTGGCCACACTGTCTCTTCCCAGTTCGATGCCTTTGTCAGGTACAGGCATGTGGAACGAGTGGGTGCTGTGGTGAGAAGGGGTGTTGCAGGCGTTGCGGTCTCTTGGCAGCTCTGTGGTTTGGGACACCTGGGGGTTTGACTTGTCCTCTTGCTGGATTGACCCAAGAGCAGTTTATCCTCTCTGCTCGAATCCAAATGCAGCTCCCTGTCCTGGGAGCTGCCTGTGGAAAGTGACACTGGGCAAGTCCTGTTTTCCCTCCCCAGGGCCCCCGGACAGCCCAAAATTGACCACCTGAGGCGGCTGCACCTGGGCGCGTACCCGACGGAGGAGTGCAAGTCCTGCACCAGGTGAGTGACACAGGTGTCACTGCTCTGTGCACCAGGTGAGTGACACAGGTGTCACTGCTCTGTGCACCTGGGCTCGGGCAGCACTCACAGTCCTGGGTGTCCTTCAGGAGCTCTCTGAGGCTGGTTATGGCTGTGGCTAAGATGTCCCCAACCTGGGACACTCGGGGCATTATCAGAGACTGGCCTCTCTGTGGCCTGGCCCTTGGGTTAAAAATCAAACAGATGAGATTTAAGTTCATAAATTAACAATCTGGTCAGTGGAGCCAGAATCGGGCCTGGAGGAGTCTCTATAGTGACTCCTTTATATGATTCCCAGTTCTGCAGGGCTGGTCCTTAAAGCACCTGTGTGCTTGGAGTGGGGCTGGGGGGAGGAACCACCCAGCACCCCTGCTCCCAGTTTGGGGTCGTCTTTCCACCCAGGCTCCCATTTCATGCTGGCCTCCTCATCCACCCTCACGGGAGAGCCTGGATTTCAGGATAATGGCTCAGGGAAAAAACATCCATCTAGTCATGTGATTGAATTAGCTTTAATTACTGGGTTTAATAGAAAGCCTCTGTAGCACATCATTTTTGTGAGATGACTGTTTCATGTGTAAACAGCAGCTGGGGCTGTTCCGCGCCAGGCTCCGGCTCCAGGAGGGCCCTCAGCAGGATTGTTGCTCGCTGGTTTCAGCTGGTTTTGGTGCTCTCAAGAGTCACCTGCAGATGACAGGAGCTGGTTTCCCCCGTGGGTGGCCCCACTCCTGCGTGATCCGTGCAGCAGCCCAGCAGCCCTGGCTCTTGGGCCCCCCTGGGCTGGCTGCACCCCCGTGTCCCCCCAGGTGCGGCTGCGTCACGATGCTGAAGTCGCCCAACAAGGTGACAGCGGTGAAGCAGTGGGAGCAGCGCTGGATCAAGAACTGCCTGTGCGGGGGGCTGTGGAGGAAGATGCCCCTCAGCTACTCCTGAGCCCTTCCTGGGGCACACTGGGGGCCAAGAGCTGTGTGGGGCTCCCTCCATGGAGGGGTCGTGACAAGGGCACAGCAGCTCCTCTCCTGCAACAAACTGCTGCCACTCTGCCTTGCTGAGCTGTGCTGGAAAACGGAGTGGAGGGAGCTCTTCTTTTCCAGGGAAGAGCTGGAAGGCAATGCCAGGGGTTTCCCCATCATTTGGGGCCTGGGAGGGGAGAGCCTGGCTGTGTGTCAGGGCTGTGCTGGCGGAGCACTCTGGGCAGAGAGAGATGACAGGGTGGCTGGAGGGGGAACAAGGTCCCAAGTGTGGTGAACAAACACCTGGTTCTTCATATCCATCCTGTGCTTCTGGCTGCTTGAGAAGTGCCACGTGGGCTGGGCACTCCTGGGCCTTGAGCAGATCTGCCCCTCTGACAGGAGCTGTCGCCTGCCTGCCCATCGGTGTTGGATCAGAGCAGGAACACGAGTGCTGCTGCCTGGAATGAACCCCCCTTTGGCTCTTGCTGCTGTAAATAAAAACTCCCATAATTTTGTACAGAACATGTGGTTTGTTTCTGTGGTGTGACGTGGCCACCCAGTGCAGGGCCAGGGCAAGGGAGCCATGGGAAAGCCCCCAGTGCATCTGTCAGGAAAAGAGCTGCCAGGGGCAGGGGAAATGGATGTTTTCAAGGTCAATGCCACATCCTTATGGACACGTGAGCAGAAAACATGAAATCCTTGGGGTTGGGTAAGTCTCCAGCTTCGGGCAAAGCCAGACACTTGAGCGGGTCGGAGGAGGAGCGTTCGTGATGCAGCTGAAAATCCCGTTGGACTTTTGCCCTCCCGTGGCCCCCCTGGCTGCTGCTGCACTGGACAGGAAATCACAACCTCCTGGGCCAGTGAGGCTGTGCCTGTGGAGCCCCGGCCCTTTGGGGGTCAGGTGGGTGACTTGGGCCTGCTCTGTTCCCCAGGGTCCTTCAGCTCTTAGGGAGGAGAGCCTGGAGCCTCCAGCTGTCCTGCGTCCCAACCAGCCAATTTCATGTCCTCACACACCCTTCAAGAGAAGCAGTGAGCCAGTTTTTGTACATTCCTTCTGGAACTGCATTTTCATTATTATTGAGAACTGGAGCTGGTGACAGAGAGCTCATTCCCCAAACTCCAGTGAATGTTTGACTGCACAGAGCTGGACGAGCTGCACAGAGCTTTCCCCCTCGCTGTTCTGCTGGTTATTAAGGACAATCAAATGTCTAATTAGGAAACTGCACCTTGTTAAGGCTCTTTTCCCCTGTAAGTAAAACTCAACCAAGGCCCTTTGTGAGTCTCTTTTTCTCAGAGAACAGGTTTGGGGTTATTTAATATTTGATTGGGACCAGGGAGTAGCAGCACAGCACTGGGATGGAGCAGGGGGATGGAGCAGGGGAACAGACATTCATGTCCCACCCACCATGGAGCTCCCAGGATGGGACTGGAAGGGTCTGGCAGTGCCCTGGGCCATGCTGCTGCCCCGCTCCCACCCCTTGTGCCTTGGCCCTACTCCCTCCAAGGACTGGGGAGTTTGGAGAATGAAGGTCTGGGGGGGGACATGAGACAAGGACCAGGGTTGTGGTGGGAAGATGGAGCTGTGCCTCGCCCTGCTTGGCTCCTGGGACAAGAGGGACCCAGTGAGAGTCCTGTTGGGTCCCAGCACAGATCCCTCTGTAGGAGCCGGAGCAACTGCTGCTGTATCAGCAACAGGCAGGTTCTGCTTTCCCAAGTGTTCACACAATGACCCTGCAGGAGGTCCCGGCTGTGGACCTTATCATGGCCACACTGCAGGATGTGTCCCCTGCTCCCACCCGAGGCCACACAGTCCCCAGGGGCTCAATCTCCACATCTCCCACCCCATGTACAGCTCCCCTCAGTGGGGGGCTCCTGCACAGACTCCCAGCTCTGCAGAAATCATCACTTTATTGCAGCGATCGTGGGCAGCGTTTCGGGCACCTTCAGCGAAGCCTGTGGGGGACTGTGACCCCCCATCCTCCCCCAGCCGGGCCCTGTGCTTTGCAAGTAGGGACCCAGGGACCCCCTTCCCTGGTTCCTTGCCGTCCCCTCCCGCTGTGGGGGACGCTCCGGGAGCGGGGTGGGCGGTGGGAGCCCCTGGTGCGCAGGGGGGCAGCGGCGTGGGTGCTCTGGCCGTGCTGGCAGCAGCAAGCCGTGGCGTGGAGCAGGTCCCCGGGGTCCCCTCAGCGAGTGTCCCCCTCCCCGTCGGCGGAGGCCATGACGCCGTCGATCCAGGCGGCGTACGGGGCCAGGCGGGTGTAGATGGCCGGTTTCTTGTAGTTGCCGCAGACGCGGGAGCCGGCGGTGACCACTGCCTCGGCCACCCCTCCACAGACCAGGGGGCCACCAGAGTCCCCCTGCGGGACCAAGGCTCGTCAGCACGGCCAAGGGTTTGCTGGGATGCCCCAGCCCATCTCCCATCCCTGATTGCTGTCTCCAGGCTCCTGTGAGCTGCCCTGCGGTGGCCAGCACAGGGTACGGAGCCCCCTCACCTCAGGGACGTGACCTCCTCCTGCCCCGCTGCCCCGGCCTCTCCCGGGCTGTGGAAATTCTCCTGCCTTGCCCTCTCCCGGCCCCCCTGGGGTGGTTGGCAGCCCCAGCCCGAGGGTCCAGCCACGGGCCCCCGGAGGCAGGCAGTACCTTGCAGGTGTCCCTCCTGCGGGAGTCGGTGCACATCATGTTGTTGGTGATGGTGCCGTCGTGGCGCGTGCGGTGGTTGCAGACGTCGCGGCTGATCACGGGTCTCTCCACCTGCTGCAGCCTGTCGGGCCTCCTCCCGCTGTGGCTGGTGATGCCCCATCCTGCCACCTCGCACACCGTGTCGGGCGCCACGTCCCTGTCCTCCCGCTGGAACGGCAGCACCTGCACGTCCGAGTTCAGCTCCGCTTTCTCCTCCAGCTGCCACCAAGCGAGAGGGGACCCGGGTCAGGGGGGCAGCTGTGCCACGATCCAGCAAGGCAGGGCAAGCCCAGCCCTGACACCGGGATCACCCCAGGCCTGGCCACGCTCAGGGCTTTGCCTCCTGACCAGAGCCCCAGGGTGCAGCCAGAGACCAGAGCTGGAGCCACGAGGAAGATGGAGGCATTTGGATGCAGCTCAAAGGGATAGTCCCATGGGACAGGGAGGAAGGCACAGGGGAATCAGGCCCAGCATGACCTTGAGGGTTTTCTCTGGCCTCAGTCAGTGACCCTGGAGGGTCCCAAGGGACAGCGGGATTTGCAGGAGTGGGGAGGAGGGTCCCAGTGGCCCCAAGCCCACCTGGAGGAGGAGGAGGTCGTCCTTGTTGTTGTGCTTGTTGCTGCCGGGGTGGGGGAACTGGGCACGCACCCGGTACAGGCGTTTGTGGGGCTCCTGCTCCGTGAGCGAGTGTGCACCCAGCAGCACCTGGAAGAGTTTGTCACCCCTGGAAGAGAGTCAGAGTGTGGGACAAACAGAGTGGGGGTGTTGCTGCACCAAGCCATGGAAATGAGGTGCTTGGGGGACCAGAGAGCCCCCCAGGGGTACCAGGAGCCCCTGCAGCCCCTGCTCAGCCCTCACTGCAGATTGGATCAGAGCCCCGTGCTCCGACACCAGAGTCAGGGCTGCAGAGTGGGATCTGGCCCTAGTCCAGCAGCCCCCCAGGCACGGAGCTGACCCCCCCACTCACGTCTCCTCGGTGCAGTGGGCAGCGCTCAGCACCCACTGCTCGGCCACGAGGAAGCCCCCACAGACGTGCTGCCCGTCCAGCTGCAGAGAGGCCATGAACGGCTTCAGGTGGGGCCTGGCCTCGTAGCCCCCCAGGATCCGTCCCCGAGGCTGCCCTGCGGGAGAGAGGCCCTGTCAGGTGAGGGGCACAGGGCAGTGTCACTCCCGTGGGACCCTGCTGGGTTCCTGGACCCTGTGGGTTGTGGCAGCACCTGGCTGCAGGTGGAGGCAGGAATTGGGGGGCTGGGCAGGAACCCCCCGTGCTGGGGATGTCGCTGCCCTGGCCCCATCCCGGGGTTCAGGGGGTGCACTCACCGTTCACTGTGGCCCCAAGCAGCAGCAGCACAAGAGCAAGGACGGGAGCAGGACTCAGCCCCATGGCTGTGGAGGAGCCCGGCGGTGCCTCTGCCCAGCTGGGGGTGTGGGGGAGTTTTGGGGTGCGCGGGGGCTCCGGGGTGGACGCTGCTCACCCGGGGCTGGGGCTGGGGCTCCCTTTTATGTCCAGTTTGGGACGGCGGGGGGGGGCAGGAAAGGGGAGGCGAGGGAGAGCGGGGGGGTTTCCGCAGCGTGGGCCGAGTGTTTTGAAATATTCAGCTTATAAAAGGGGTCAAGAGTTCTCGGTATAAACAGGGTGGGAGGAGGAAACAGCCCGGCCCAGCTGCCGGCCCTGGCACACGGCACCGGGGATTTCTGTGCCGGGGTTTTTGATGCCTAAAAAGTTCCAGCTCGTGGCACATGAAGGCTCCAGCACATTCCATCCCCCCACTCAGAGCAAGGACCCCCGCCAGGTGTGGGGGGTCCCTGGCGGGTGCTGTGTGCCAGCTCGGTGGGTGCACGGGGATGCAAACCCATCGCCTGGGTTTGCCCTCGGGCTGACAAGGACAGCAGGGTCAGGGCCGCGGGGGACACCCCGACCCCGAGGGGGTTCCTGCAGGTGGGGGTTGCGGTGGTGGGAAGGGTGACGGCAGCGACAGGGGCGGTGTCCAGGGTGGCGGTGGCAGGGGCGCCAATGACGGCGGTGCCGAGGATGCCGGTGGCGGTGGCAGCCCCGGTCCCCTCTGCCTTTCTCCCCGGTGCCACTAAGCGGAGCCACCGCCTCGGATCCCGCCCGGTCCCGGCGCGTTCCCGAGCTCCGGAGCCGCCCATCGCCCCCGCCCGGGCTCGTCCCCGGAGCCCCTCACCCCGCCCCGAGGCTCCTCCACGGGGCCTGGGCCGGGATCCCCGCCCGCCCGAGGTCACGCTGCCCTCGCCCTTTGCCGGGACAGCCACTGGCCACCGTGGCCACCCACAGCTGGGTCCGGCCGTGCTCCCGCCAGTGCGGCCAGGACCGAGCAGGGCTCCCGGGGACACCGGGCAAGGGGCTGGATCTCACCGCCCCCCTTCTCCTCCTGCTCCCAGAGCCTCCACAGCTCCGAGCTGCCGTGCTCCCTTTGTCTGGTGGCACAGACGCTCCATCCCCCCGGCCCCCCACGCTGACGGACCCCCCGGCAGCAGCCGGACAGACTCACCAGTGAGGAGGGGGCCGGGCACGGGGGGGGTCCCCAGGGACTCAGGGGTCCCTCTGCGGGGGCAGCTTCGCGTCCCTGCTGTCCCCACGTGCTGGTGGCACATGGTGGGCGGGGGTCGGGGCACGCGGTGGTGTGGTCGTCGCTCAGCCCGGGGATTTTCTGCAGGGAGAGCGGCTTAATCGCGGCTTCCAGGGATTCGGGATTTAGATGTTAAATACGCCTGGAGATTTCTGCCCACTTAGGGCCAAAAATGGAACAAGGGCAGCTTGTGGGGCCACACAGAACCTGGATGGGACCAGGAGCGGGTGGGTGGGGGGTGTGCAGCGAGTGTGGGGTACAGGGAACGGGAGATGGGGTGGGGTGCAGGGAATGGGGTGTGGGGCGGGGTCCTGGGTAGAGCACGGCCGGGATCCACTGCGGGTGGAGGGGGCAAGGACAGACGGGGCCAGGGTGCCACCCCCTCCCGAGAGGTGCCAGGCGTCCCCGGGGAACAAAGGGAGCTGCACCCACTTCCTCAGGTCCAAGTTAGAGACACAAGGCTCCTGCTGAGGGTGACTCCCGGCACCTCCCTGGGGCTCCTCGTGACCGCGGGCCCAGGACTCAACCGGAGTCCCTCCCGAAGCCCCTGGGTGCCACGGGCAGGGCAGGTGCCCCCCACCAACAGAGCCAGGTGGGTGTCGGGGGGTGGCAGAGCTCCGGGGGGGTCGGTGTGGCGGTCACACCCCCCCCCCGTCCTGCGGGACTCCCGCTTCGGCACCTCCCGGGTCTCCGCAGCCCCGGGGCGAGGGAGGGGGCTCTGCAGGGCAGGAGACTCCTCGGGTCGGGGGTCAACACCCCTCAGGCAGCACAGGGCGGGAAGGGTCGATCGGGGCCCCGGCAGTGGAGGGAACCCCGGTGGGCGGCGGCCCCGGGACCCCCCGGTTCCCCTCGGTGCCCGGGCAGGGTCCGGAGCGGCGCCCGGCGAGGTCGGTCCCGCTGCTGCCTCGGCCCCGCCCGGCCCTTTGTTTCGCCTCGACCCCCCCAGACCTCCCGAGGTCCCTCCAGACCCCCTTAGATGCCCCTCCCTGGCCCGACGGGGGCTCGATGGGGGTTCGGCGCCCCAGGAGGGGCCGGGGGCGGCGGGGCGGGGCGGGGAGCGGCGGGCGGGGGAGGAGGAGGAGAAGGAGGAGGAGGAGGAGGACGCGGGGGCGGAGGAAGCTGCCGCTCCCCGCGCTCCGCCGAGGCAGGAGCATCCCGGATCCCGGGGACCCCCCAGCTGCCACCGCGCCCCCCGCCCCGCTGCGCCCCGGGGCCGCCTCTGAGGTGAGTGGGGGGCACAGTCCGGCACAAAGGGCCGCTCCTCCCTCCCCCGACACCTCCTCCCATCCCCCGGCCCCGACCCCCGCCCGCGGCTGCGGCACGGTCCCTGCGAAGGGGGGGTTCCCCACTGCGCCCCCCGCCCTCCCGGTCATATTCCCGATTAATCCCCCATTATTGTCCCCCCCCGTTATGATGCCCCCGCCGTTCCCCCCCGTCGCTCCATCTCCCTTATGCTCCCCCTCATTTCGCAGCCCAGGCTCAGTGCGGTCTCAGGGCTTGGGGCCGGGGGGGCCCGAGGACCCCCATCCCCGGCCCGGCTCTGCGGGTGGCACAACCCCTCTCCACGCCCTCCGCAGCAGCCTCGCCGCCTGTCCCGGTAGTGGCCGCCTGTCGCGACAGACGAGCCTCCACCCCACCTGTTGTCACACCCCCTGGCTCGGTCGGGCCCCCCCTCGGAGTCCTGGGGGTCCCCTGGGGGGAGCGGGACACCCCCAGTCCCGGCAGTGTCCCCCCACTGAGCGGCTGCCAAGGGCAGCGGAGCGACCAAGGGTGACCAGGGGTGACCCGGGGTCCTGTTCCCCCCCACAGGGTGACACTTGAGCCCCACAGGGCAGAGGCACAGCCCGGTGGGCCCCCCGTGCCTGCCCCAGGACCATGATCCCCCCCAAGGAGAAGGCCCGCGCCCCCAAGGACAGCATGACGCTCCTGCCCTGCTTCTACTTCGTGGAGGTGGGTGTGGGGTGGGTGGGCACAGGGTGGGGGGCTGTGGGGGGGGGCTCCATCCTGGGCCCTGGCATGGCGGGTGGGGGTCTGTGTGGTGCCGTGGCTCCCCCCCACATTCTCCCCCCCCAGCTGCCCATCGTGGCCTCCTCCATCGTGACGCTCTATTTCCTGGAGCTGACGGACCTCTTCAAGCCGGCCAAGGTGGGCTTCCAGTGCCACGACCGGGCGCTGTCCATGCCCTACGTGGAGACCAACGAGGAGCTCATCCCGCTGCTGATGCTGCTCAGCCTGGCCTTCGCCGCGCCCGCCGCCTCGGTGCGTGGGGCTCGTCCGGCTGCAGGGTCGGGACAGAGCCGGGAGGGGGGTCCCGGTGCCCGGCGGTGTCTGACACCCGCGAGGCGGCTCCGCCAACAACCCAGACCCCCCAGTCCCGCCTGAGCCACTGGTTCCTCCCCAGATCATGGTCGGGGAGGGCATGGTGTACTGCCTGCAGTCCCGGCTGAAGGGCCGTGCCGGTGCCGAGGGCAGCATCAACGCCGGCGGCTGCAACTTCAACTCCTTCCTGCGCCGCACCGTCAGGTTTGTGGGTACGTTGTGCCACAGCCCAGGTGGGACCCGAGGGCTGGAGGGGATGGGGGGGCACCCTGGCTGCCATAGGAGGAGCGTGGGCCCACCCAGACCCTGGACCCTTCCCAGTGCCTGCGGGTGCCCCGGGGCTGGGTGGGCCCTGGCCCGCCCCATGTGGGATGGGGGTGACCTGCTGTCCCACTCCTGCCATCCCCAGGTGTCCATGTGTTTGGGCTCTGCGCCACAGCCCTGGTGACAGACGTCATCCAGCTGGCCACTGGCTACCACGCGCCCTTCTTCCTGACCGTCTGCAAGCCCAACTACACACTGCTGGGCACCCCCTGCGATGCCAACCCCTACATCACCCAGGACATCTGCTCAGGCACCGACAAGCACGCCATCCTCTCTGCCAGGTATGTTCCAGGGGAGCCCCATGCCACGCTGCCAACTCTCCTGCCCCATGCCAACCATGTCCCCCTGCTTCTGCCCCACCCCAACCGCGTCCCCTCTCCCTGCAGGAAGACCTTCCCCTCCCAGCACGCGACGCTCTCGGCTTTCGCTGCCGTCTATGTGTCGGTGAGTTCCTGGCTTGGGGCAGCATGAGCCCTGTGCCGTGGGCAGCAGCGTCCCTCTCCCACTGGCACAGCTAAACTCTGCCCGACACACGTGTGCTGTGCTGGGTGTGGGTGCGTGGACACGCGTGTGCACACTGGTGTGTGTGTGCCGGGACCTGCAGTCCCACGTGCACCCAAGAACTGTCTGTGTGGCCAGGGCTGGGCCGGGGCCGTCACTAACAGCCTGTTCCTGCCCCAGATGTATTTCAATTCCATCATCTCGGACAGCACCAAACTCCTCAAGCCCATCCTGGTCTTTGCCTTTGCCATCGCCGCCGGTATCTGCGGCCTGACCCAGATCACCCAGTACCGGAGCCACCCCGCCGACGTCTACGTGGGCTTCCTGATCGGCTCCGGCATCGCCGCGTACCTGGTGTGTGCTGGTCCTGCCCCTGGGCCGGGGGAGGGGGCGGGGGAGGCTGGCGGGGGCTGCAGTACCTGGGGCTGTGTTGACCCCACGCTCTCCAGAGCAGCTGTGGCTGCCCCATCCCTGGAAGTGTTCAATGCCCGATTGGACGTGGCTTGGAAGGTGGTCTGGTGGAAAACATCCCTGCCCATGGCAGGGGGATTGGACTAGATAACCTTCAAAAATCCTTTCCAACACAAACCATTCCAGGATTATGTGATTTCCTCTTCCACAGGCTTTCCATGCTGTTGGCAACTTCCGCGCCCCGACGGAGCGGGTCCCGGTGCCGGCACCAGCCAAGGACGCGCTGCGGGCGCTGACACAGCGGGGCCACGACTCCGTGTACCACCAGAACAAGTCGGTGAGCACCGACGAGCTGAACCCGCAGGCGCGGCTGGAGGAGGCGGCACGACCAGTGCCACGGGAGAAGAACTCGCTGGGCAGCCTGAAGAGGGCCAGCGTGGACGTGGACCTGCTGGCCCCCCGCAGCCCCATGGGCAAGGAGAACATGGTGACCTTCAGCAACACCCTGCCCCGCGTCAACACGCCCTCCATGGACGACCCCGCGCGGCGCCACATGACCATCCACGTCCCCGTGGACGCCTCCCGCTCCAAGCAGCTCATCACCGAGTGGAAGCAGAAGTCACTGGAGGGCCGGAGCATGACGCTGGCAGAGGAGGCGGCCCAGGGCCGGGGCACGGGGGAGCCCAGCGAGGAGGTGCCCCCCTCCCTGTACCCCACGGTGCAGGCACGCTCGGCTGAGCGGGCGGCCATGGGGCCCCGTGTGCTCATCCAGCCCCGTCCGGGCGCCTCGCAGCTGGTGCACATCCCCGAGGAGAGCCAGGCGGGCGCCGCCGCCCCGGCCGGCAGCGGGGCGGCCGTGCGGGCCAAGTGGGTCATGGTGGCGGAAAAGGGGGGAGCGCAGCGGGTGGCCAACCCCCCACGCCTGATGCAGGTCATCGCCATGTCCAAGCAGCAGAGCCTCGTCTCTGTCACTCCCAAGCACTCAGAGACGTCCTCGTCCTCCACCAGCTCCGACTCCTCTCAGTACCGCTCGCCCTCCGAGCGGGACAGCTCCAGCATCATCACCATTGACGCCCACGCCCCCCACCACCCTGTCGTTCACCTCTCTGCTGGCAATGGGCCCTGGGAGTGGAAATCGGGGCCAAAGGGGCCAGAGGGACCAGACACCTACGAGCTGGGTGAGGTGGGGAAGGATTTCCGTGGCTTCCGCCCAGCCAAGAGCGCCGGTGTCTCCCCCGGTTCTTCTGTCAGCGACATGGAGCAGGACGAGCCGCGCTACGGCAGCCTGGCCGCCATCCCGGGGGCTGCGGGGGGCAGTGGGGAGCGGGGGGACCTGCCCCCCGAGGGGCTGCTGGCCACGGCCAGCCGCGAGTCCACGCTGCGCAGGAAGCCGGCCGAGCGGGACGGGGCGGCGGACAGCGAGGTGGACCTGTACTACAAGAAGATGCAGGCGGGCCGGAGGTTTAAGGACTGAGCCCCGGTACCTTCCTGGGGCCCCCCGCCCCTGCCCCGGCTTGGGGGGCTCTGTGGGGCCGGGGCCCCTCTCTGCAGGGAGCAGCAGGACAGGGTTGGCTTTGGCATCGAGCAGCGCGAGGCAGAGCACGGCCACGCCGGTCCTGAGCCAGCTGAGACATCTGCTCCCAACCAGGCAGCTGGGGGGCTCTGCTCCCCCCCACAGCCTGCAGGGCTGTGCAACTCCAAGCACTTTGACTTTCTCTCTAACACTGGTGCTGACATTTCTGAGGGGTTATTTTATTCCAGCTCTGGAAGGGGATGTCTGTTGGGAGGTGGGGGGGACACAAATGGTGCTGATGGGCTTTGGGGGGCAATGGATCAAGGGCTCGGGCAGGGGGGGAGGCTGCTGTGGGACAGCAGGCCCTGGCTTGTGGGGGGTTTGTGAGTGCTGGGGGTCCTGTGACACTGACCCCCATCCTGCACCACTGGTTTGTGTGGGGAAGGCCGAGGGGGGCTGGTGCTGAAAGGGAGGGTCTGTCAGGGCTGAGGCTCTGGGCACACAGAGGCTGTAAATACTGCAGGGGCTGGAGGAGAGGGGGGCACTGGGGTAGGGGCACAGGGCCCAGGGGTCAGCAGGGGCTGAGCTCTGCCCCAGGAGAGGGGCCGAGTTTTGGGGGGTATAGGGGGGGCGGTCTCCAGGCTGTGAATACATGAGGCAATGGCTGGAGCTGCTGTGGTTTGAAAAGCAAATAAACACGTGGATGTTCCCTGGCTGGGCTCCTTTGACAGGGTGTGGGCAGCTGGTCCCACGGCTGGGGGAAGGACTGGGACCCTCGGGGGCTCCAGCACCCACGGGGGCTCCCAGCCCGAGGCAGCCACGTCCCCCCCGGAACAGGATGCTGTGCCAATGGCACCAAACTGCCACTGTCAATTGGATTAACAGTGGATATCCCAAAGCCTCTGCCTTGCAAACATATGGATTATCCACATAACCCTGACTCGGTGCTGGAAAAGCCACTCGGGATTAGCGGCAGGATTGTGGCAGCAGCTCGTGGTGTGAGGGGTTACGGGGGGCCCTGGGAGGGGACCCGGAGGGGTCCGACGCCAACCAGCAGCGGCACGAGGGGCACGAGGGCTGCGGGGCTGCCGCGTCCGGCCGCGCGGTTGACCCGGGGAGGTGACCCGGGGAGGTGACCCGGGGAGGTGACCCAGGGAGGTGACCCGGGGAGGTGACCCGGGGAGGTGACCCAGGGAGGTGACCCGGGGAGGTGACCCGGAGCCTCCGGCGAAGGTCACCAGGACAGAGGCCGCGCTCACGGCCGTCCTTGCCGCGGGCTGGGGCGGTGCGGGGGCTCCCAGCCCAGCAGCCCCGCTCGGCCCCGCGCTCACGGCTCACTGCGGTGCCGATGGCGTCACGCGCCGCTTCCCTCTGCCTCTCACCCAGCGGTTTCCATGGCAACTGCCAGCCCCGCACCGCTCCCGCAGCCACAGGCGCCCCTCCAGCCCCACACCCGCTCCCGCACCGCTCCCCCAGCCCCCGGCCCCCCTCTCGGGCTGCCCCCAGCAGCCGCTGCTGCATCGCTTGAGGACCCGCGGGGCCGGGAAGGAGCGGGAGCATCCTCATCCTCCATCCCCCCGCAGGAGGGACTGCCAGCCCCCGCCTCATCAGCTCCGGCCTGGACTCTGCCCCGGGACCACCCGTGTCCGATGTCCCGACCTTTTCCGCCGGGAACACCCTCTGCCCTCAGCCCGTCCCCGGGTGAGCACCAGGGAAGGGCTCCCCGGCTTCGTGACACACAAAGGGCTCGGCCGCGCCCCCCCCCATCCCCGGGCTCGCTTTGCCCTCAGCCAGGGATCCCCCATTTGGGGCTTCTGCTTCGGGGTTTCTGCTGGCAGACAATTCCCTTTTTGTACCCAGCGGGGCCGGGGCCGCAGGGAAGGCCGGGGTTCAGGGTGTTCACTCTGCAGGGAGCTCCTTCCCGCTGCTCTGGGCAGGAAAAGCCCTTCGGTGCAGACGTGCGCGCTCCCGCTGGAACAGCCCCGGTTTCCCTACGTCAGTTTTCCCGTTAAAGGCAGCTTCAGGGAAGTTCCCTCCACTGCCGGACACAGGCCGGGAAGAGCTCGGCAGCACGGGGGGCTCTGCCGTGGGAAGGGCTGGGATGGGATGCCAGAACAGAGCCGGGGCGGGATGCGGCCCCCCCGGGAGCCGCCGCCGTTCCCATGGGGACCCCGCCCATGGCCATCGCTGCCCCCATCGATCCTTCAGCAGCCGATCAGTGTCCCAGGGGCCGGGAATGGATGCAAAGCCTGGGCTGGACCCCAGAGAACTCGGGGAACCGACCCGGGAGCAATGATCCTGCTCACTCCTGCGGGGCAGCAACACAGCTCGCTCGGTCCAGCTTTCACAAGTGCAACGAGCCCAGGAGGGGCAGCTGCCACAAATCCCATTGGACTTTCGAGGAGCAACAGTGGTCCCTTTCAGCAGTCCCTGGCTCCAGCAAGACCCCCTGGGTAACCCTGGGGCCCAAGGCCTGTGGAGTGTGCTGGAGCCTAATGCTGGCTGAGCACAGAGGGACAGGGACAGCAGAGCCACAGCAGCAGCTCAGGGTGGGGACTGTGCCTCCCCCAGGACACAGGGTGACTTTTGGACAGGAGCTCGAGCAGAGCTCAGCACACAGGTAAGGAACCAGATCCCTAAGGAAGCACCGTGCTCCTCTGGGAGCTCGTGGAGGGAACAGGAATTGTTGCACCTCCTCCCACGGGATGGAGAACAGCACATCCAGCCCCACAACTATAGCACAGGACTACAGAGAGGAGGGTTTGACTCAAAGTGGGTTATTTTTCATGGATATTAGCCAGAACATATGGAAAGTTTAGGAACATGAAGTAAAAAGTGCTGGAGTGTGACACAGGCAGAACATCAGTGAGGGCCCAACCAGCCTCAGGTCTCGGGGCTCTGGCCCAGCACCGAGGGGCTGGAGGGCCAGACCCCATCCCATGCTCCACAGAGACAGGGACAGCTGCCAGCCCAGAGTGTGGGAAGAGTCAAAGTTAAATAAAATGAGGCAGCTGGAATTACATGAGAAGGAAAAATCAGAAGCAAAACAGGCACAATAAAGAGGAGGAAGATCAGGAGTGAAGGATACAGAAGAATTTATTGAAAGCACAAGTACAGACTGGGCACCAACTGCTTCTACAATCTCAACAGGAAATAATGGAGCTACAGAAAGGTACAAAGGTTGTTATAAAGTAGTTTTAATTTCTTTTCTTTTTGCATTACAAACATTCTTTGAAAGAGGCAATGGAATTCTGATGGTGTGTACGCTTCCCCTCCCCACCCACCTTCCACAATACTGAACCTGGAATTGCTGTTATCAAAATATACAATACATCTGGTCACCATAAAAAACTGGGTTTTGCTGCCCCTCATGTCTTACAACAGGTATAAAAAAATTATAAATATGTACACCCTTAGTTACTCACATTCTTTACATGCAAACACAGGATCCGAAGGGAGCACCTGCCGTGCCGGGGGCCCGGTCACCCCAATCCAGCCGTGATTTGCACAGGACACCCGGAGTGTCCTGGCCAGGGCCCGGCCCCGGGAGCCTCCCCAGCGCTGGGGAGGGTGATGGGGGCACTGACCACCCAGTGCCGCTGTGCTGAGTGGGCTGGGTCCCCTCGAGGGTCTTCCAACAGGGAGGGGAGGAGGCAACAGCCACCGAGCCCCCGGATGTGCCTTCCTGAGCACAGGACACTGGCAGGGCCCCAGGGAGCTCTGCAGGGGGAGGTCCCTGGCTCCAGCATGGATTTAGAGGTACCCAAAAGCAGCTGGGGCAATGCTGTCACTGGGGGTCTCGCCCTCCTCGGCCAACGGGGGGGACCCAGCACACCACAGCCCCAGCCCGGCCCCCACTCGGACCTCACACACTTCTCCAGCATAAATCATATCCTTGAGAGTCCAGGGAGGAACTACAGAAAGTTAAGACTTTTCCAAACACTCAGTGCTAGGCAAGTCAAGAGCTCCCACACCAAGCAAGGAAATCAGAACTTGCAACACTAAGACAATTAAAAAACAAACTTTGGTCCACAATTTGCAGAAAAACCCTGAAAAAAAGTACAAGATTCTTGTTATTTTGCATCCGAACAGGTTGCAGGTTAGAGGGAAATGTAAGGCAACATTGGATCACACGGAATAGAAGGCAGAATGGCCCGGGAAAGAGTTGTAAGCCAGAAAAAAAAATAATAAAAAAAAAGAAAATGGTTGTATCATTGGGAAAAACCGATCTGCTGCATTCTACTTTTAATAAATTCCCTTCCTAGAACAACATCTGGGCTTATAGGTTCAAAAGGTAAAAAAATCTTTAGCCTGGGTCCTTTTCCTTCCATTCCCGAGCTGTTTGTGCTCGTTCTCTCACACCCTTGGCTCTGCTCATCCTCAGCCACGACCTCAGCCTGGAAACTACTCCTGCCCTACAGCTTCAATTACAAAACAAAGAAAATAAAGTACAGTATACACGGGTAATACCACAAAGGAGTAAATTTAGATTACGTTTATACCATCTTATCATTCTATAAAAGGTACTTAAACTATTTCTTTTGCATATAAAGAGATTAGAATATTTGGTCAACTGGAAATATTGCTAGGCACAGAGGACAGCAACGGCATCAAAGTATAATACAAGGATTCAAACAAAAGCTCAAATGCTGAAGACATGCTCTAAGAACGATGGCGGAGCTACAGCGGCCTCGTTATCTCCAATTAGGGGCACGAAGGTGCCTTGCAGGCGCCTTTCTAATCATGGGGTATCCAAGGATTCTCCAAATCCTAGCCAAGCGTTTAGGTATATACACACACAATTTTGACAAACTCTGATTCATCTTCTCAAGTGTCCCACAGGGGCTCTCCTGTCCCTCACCAGTGCTCTGTGAGGGCAGAGCCCGCGGGCTCGCTCCTGACACTGGAATGTGATTTGGCCTTGGGAACGCTCCCCACCCAGACCTCAGCTGGGTGTGACAAAGGATCTGGGGTGACTCCCACCTGAGATGCAGGTGGCAGTGACCCACGAGCAGGCTGGGAAGCGGCACAAGACACGCTGGGATTGAGACACTCAGGGGCAGTGGGGTGTGACTGCCCCGAGTCCCAGCCCAGCATTTCCTTCCTCCCCTTTGCCAGCTCCCCCAGCTGATCGTGGCCAGAGCTGCTCCTCCCCCTCGGCTCTGCCCATCCCCTCCCTGCCGCTCGGATGTTTCCCCCAAGAAGTAGAAGGTTTAAGGCACAGGACAGCAGGTGCACAGGTAAGGTGGGATCAACGCAACCGAGTGTTGTGCTGGGCGGGTTGGGAGCTCCTGGTCACTGCAATCCTGACTCCAAGGCGCTACAGTGAATTCACACAGTGGTTTCAGGTCTTTCAAGGCATGGATGGGTAAAGAAATTAAAAAAGGCATCAATGTGAAACCTGATAAAACTTGTTGGGATCTGCTTTTTAGGGGAGGAGCAGGAGGGGAGGGGAATTTCCCAGAGCAGGTTCCATAGTGTAAACTTGAACTTGTGATTTTTATTGGAACAGTCAAGATTGTTACCCATCACCGCAAGGTTAGCAAGAGGAATTAGAGTTAATTTTCTTTTTTTTTAAAAACCGGTAAACTGATTTCTCTTTAAAAAAATAAAATCTCTGGTCTTTTAAGGTCACTTCAGCTGCATTTTTTTAAAGTGGCTTTTTTTTTTTTTCTGGAATGATGGAAGTTGAAACTCTGGTGTCCAGCCTTTTAAGGTCAAGGCTGAGCCCCACAGGTTTTAAGTCAAGTCCATTTTGTCTCAGGCCTTCCCAAGCTCTAAATGGTGGACTTGGAGAAGGACACACGCAGGTGATGGTTCTCCCCCAGGTCATGATTGTGGAACTCAATGAGGGACTGAATGGCTTCTTCCACAGAGCCCATCTGGATCAGAGCCATTTTACGGTCCTTCCTGACAAGACACAAGTTTCAGGCATGTTCAGTTCCAGTGCAGGAGCTTCCCCAACTCGATCCAAGTTCTCTCATCCAGCACTTGATGGGGCTGGCAGAGAACTAACCCCCTCCAGGTACTTGCACTACACTCACTCTCTACACAGAGGAGTATCTCTAGCAAGCACATACAGCCCAACTCCTCAGCCAGTGCTCAAACCAAAGTCACTCAGGAATCCTTTATTCCAGAGTCAAATGCTGCATTAGTGAGGATTCTGCTCACCTTTTTGAGCCTGAGCTGGGATTTGATTGGAACTAAGTACTTCCACCCTTCCCATACAGAGAAGCCCAGTGTAAGGAGAGGACATGACACAAAACACTTACTGGAAGAATTTGAATCCTTTGACCACCCCACCATTGCTTGAAAATAACATCTTGAGATCTTCTTCAGTTATTGAGGGTCTGAAAGAAATAGTGTTTCCAGTCAAAAGGACATTGATAGACCCAGTTAATCTAAAAAAACTAATTGTCATCAGAGACTTTTCTAAATTCCCTACCAGCAGCGTCTTGGCATGGCAAGGAGATGGGACAGGGAGCTGGGGCAGCTCTCCTGCCAGCAGCACAGAGCTGCCTGTGCCTGCACTCAGACACAAGCTGCAAACACTCCAATACTCAGCCACATCCCCAGCAGGTACTTACGGAATATTGGACAGATGAAGAGTGGCAGAAGGGGGAAAGATATTCTGGAAATTTTTGGAGCCTGGCTTCTTGAAGCGATGCAGAGGGGAATTGCCATAGTCCTTGGTCAGGCGCTGCTCCTCCTGGCCCTTGCCAGGCAGCTGCACTGTCTGGTGCTTGGACAGCGTGATACGGATCGGCTTCCCGTGCAGCTTCTGCCCATTCAGGTGGCTCATGGCTGCAAGGGAGGACACACTGACTGCAGGGGCACTTCACGTTTGGTCAGACACGAATTCAAAGCCAGAATTGCACTCTAGTTCTGCCCTCACACCCTGCAGGGTCCCTCAGGCTCCCTGTGTTCTTAGTCTGCTTCCCTCTTGCCCTCAGAGCCACCCCTGCCCCAGAGCTGCCCCACGGACACGGGCGGGTTTTGGGTCTTCTTTTGCAAGAGAACAAAGTGCCAATATTAAAGCTTTAACTGCCCTTTTTGTCTCTTACTGCCCAGTCTGACACTCCCAAGCTTACCAAGCTGGGCCTGGTTCCCGTCGGTCATCTGAACTAGGGCATTCTCCTGCTTCTTAAATAAAATCTTCACCCTCTGCACATCACCATAGACTCCTTCAAAGAGGGAGTAAACAAGAACAGTCTTAGATAGGAAAACAAAACAAGTTCTCATTCAACTTAACATCAGCTAATCAATCCAACAGCAAAAAAATCCATTCCCAACCAGAACTGATCTCATTTCAACCACGGTTACGTATTCTGCTCTAATTAAGGGAATTCTTACATAGCAGAATAATAATGGAACAATACATTAAAGAAAAGACACTGGGTTTCAGCGAAAAGCCAAAATCTTACTGCCAGAAGACTGGACAATTTTGCATGCTCTCACAATTTAAAACTCTTATCAAAGACATGCAAAGCAATAACCCATGCAGAACTGAACCAAAACCAAAGGCAAACTAAATTAAACAGCAAACTAAATAAACAATGTAAAAACCAAAATTATGCATTCAAAAAAAAATGGCAAACTGCAAACTGTACATTTCTGAAGTATCAAAAAGTAATCTCAAATAAATGAAAAACAAGGTAATAAAAAGTGTGAATAATAACATACCGAAAAGAATAAAGAGGCATTGGGGTGTAACTCTCTTTAGAGAACAGCAGAGCAAGGCAGCGGAGGGACAGGGAAGAGGTAAGGAATCGAAGGGGAGAGCGAGGTTGCACAAATCGTCCACAACGAGGAAGGGCAGAGTCCCCGCAGGAAATGGCGAAATTGGTTGATGGATGATGAAGTTTTCAAGATGGTTAATATTGAAGGGCAGGTTGGTTTCCGAAGAGCAGGGTTTTTATTTTTTTTTTTTGTTTTGGTTTTTTTTTTTTTTTGGAAGGGGAATGTTTTTATTTTTTGTTTCAAGCAACAACAGGAAGCAGAAGTACCGTGCAGTCAGTTGGCAAAGAAATTCCGGATCAGGGGAAGAAAAAAAATTCAGGGATGGGGAGAAAAGAAAAAAGTAGCAAAAAACACAGGTCAGTAAATACATAAGGAATATGTAGTGTTCCATCAGTCAGATTTATAGAATTCTACATACAATAACTCGCTTACAGAAACAGTTAATAGGTTTTACCTAGTGGAACACAATGATAAAGAAAAGGCATTTTTACTTCAGATATACAAAGATGTAAGAGACAGTATCCCCACGGAGTGACTTCCACAGGCTGCAACACCCAATTCAACCACAAGGGCATTCCCTAAAATTTAACTCAAAAGACTTTCTCCATTTACACAAATTCCTTGGACGAAATGACTTCATGAACCAAGTCACAAACAGCCACATCTGCTGCTCCAGGGCCAGGCACTGCGGGAAGCAACCTGTGCCACAGCACTTGGCTGGGAAAAAGGAACATCCCCCACGGATACCAAGCACTGCTTTAAGGGAACAGATCATCTGGATGAGCAGCTGTGCTGCCCCAAAAGCCCCCTCCAAGGCCTGCTGTAAGCAGTTTGGATAAAGGGACTGACACCTCATTTGCAGAGCAGTCACTCCAGGCAATACTGTTTCTTTACTAACTGGTTGTGGCACAGGTAAGTTTCTACAACACTGATTATACAGGCAATGGAAAAAGTTTCATGTCTGTTAGTTTACAGCTTCAGTCCAAGTCCCAAAGTCTCTCTAGCCCAAAGACAAGCTGGATGGAGAGTGAAGAGCTCCTCAAAAAACACAGGGCATGAAATAACTGCTTGCTCCTGCCTGAACAGAGCTGTCCCCACTGGCACTGCTCGGGGCTGTGAGAAATCAGGAGGTGCAGCACAACCCGTTGTCCTGCCACTGCCATCCAGGCACCCAAGAGCATCCCTGGAGCACACACTTGGCAGCATCACTGGTCAGGAATAACAATGCCAGCTCTTATTAAGACTTATGATGGAACAAGCCAGAGATGAGAGTCCCTGGAATGGCAGAGCAGTTCCCAGGGAGCACGAGCAGCAAATCCCAAAGCTGTTCCACAGCCCCTGCCATTATTTCATGCTCTGGAGAGAACAGCAATGACAGGTAAGAGCAGTCTGAAACATGATCCAATTGGTTCATCTCATCCAGAGTTAAACATTTTGATCATTCATCACATCCAGGCTTCCCCTTTGATCCAAAGAGGTTTTGTGGTGACTCTGCACTGGTAAGTTTTACAGCTTTGCAAAGTGCTATTAACGTGTGTGCACAGTCCCACCAGTTACAGCTCCTCAGCAGAGCTTTAGCACTCTGCTGTGTACCAGAGGTTCTACACTTTCAATCCAACCAGAGCCAGGGGCTGACTGAAGGAAAATCCAAGCCCCCCGTATCCAATTCCCTTATGATGCTGTCTGTCATTAAAGAAGATGTTTGTTCAACTATTGCTTGCTTTATTTTTTAAGAAACCCAAATATTTCAACTCATTCAGTTAAGTAGAATTGAAAATGTAAACTGTGAGCTGTTAGGGGATTTAACTAAGGAAAAACTTCCAGAAATCCTGGAAGGGGGAAATGTGCAAGCACATGGCAGAGGAAATACTGCACAGGTACAAAGTCAAGCTGGCAGGGATCCAGACACTACACAGAAAGAGCAAAGATCAGCATGAAGCCTCTCTGTAGTTCTGAATTAATGTATTAAAAAACTACAACATGCCAAGGAAAAGGAATGGACATGGCTATTCTGTGACCCAAATGACACTATTCCATGGGAATGGCAGGGAGACTCCAAACAGAAAAGGGAAGAAGGGACAGGCATTGTAGTCTCTGGGGGACAAGAGCAGGCAGGCAGCATCCTTGGTGTTGAACCAAGGAAGAGCAATTTCAATTTGAGATGGACTTTCCCATTTCCCTTCAGCAACTAGGACTAGAGTACTGCTCTGCTCTGCAGTGGGGCCGGCAGAGCGCGGGCACCGCTTCCTTTGGGTACAGCAGGATTTCACTTTCAATGAATTTCAGCCCAATCCATGTTCAGAAAGTGAAAGCAGAGATAACAGGAAGGAGAAAAAAGTAAAGTTGGGACTGCACTAACCTCTGGGATCAGATTGCTAACCAGCAGCACGGAGTGCCCTGCCCCAGCCAGGCCGGGAATGGCAATCCGTCCTGCTGCAGCTGCTGCAGCTGCTGCTGGAATAGCCAAAGGAGTTAGTGCTCCAGGAACATTTGGAACTGTCAGGCCTGGAAATTAAAGAATATTAACCGGTAAAGAATTAACAGCATGTACTCTAGTGTATTTGCTGCACCAGAAGGGAGAACAGCACACTCTCTGAACCATGCAACTCATCATTCCCAACAGTGACCATGTATCCTAAGGGCAACAGGAGCCTCCGCTTCTGGTGCTGCAGGAAATGTTCTGGTTTCTACCAGGATTTGCTTTTGCAGGTTCCTCAGCACTCTCACACGTTTCACAAGCAGCGGACGAGCACAAAGCCTCAGCTCTGCTGTGCAGGGCAGGAGTCACACGCAGGGCGTGGGGAGGGTCCGTCCAACCAGGGCATGCACGACGTGCTCTCACCATGCATGCAACCACCAGGCACCCTGTGCCACCACCCCCCAGCTCTCCTGAACGGGAACCACTGCAGCTGCATCTACAGGCATTCCTGGGCTGTTCCCAGAACCAGCTGGCACCTCCTGTACTGGCCCTCCAAGGCCAAGAGCTCCAGAGCTCGAGAAACAACTGCCAGTGATCAATTCCATGGATTACTCCCCCAAACAGCCCTTCTTGTTTCCCAAGCAGGGATGGATGTTACCAAAACAGCATTGCCCCAACAGCCTGGTCTGTGCTTGTCTGTCATAAGCAAGGAAATTCCATCAGGTTCCCAGAAAGTCAACATGGCTTGGAATGCTGAGAGCCCCAGCAAAGCCTGTTTAGACTGGCTCTCCAGTGAGTGTGCAGCACCTCCATCTTTCATCTCAGACTCTTGGCCACTAACCAACCTCTGCAATCCCACAAGGAAATTCAAAGCACAAGACCTTGTATCTCTTCCCCATGTCCCTCAATTATTTTAAACCCTGTCTTTACTGTCTCTCCCATCCTGCTTCATGTATTTTCCTCCTGTCACCAGGACATTGCCCAGAGGTGCTGCAGCTGCACACAGCGTTCCTAGCTGAGGTGATGTACTGGAACACCAGTCCCTTCCATACCCAAGTGCCAGCATTTAGAATTTACATGGCTAACCCCAGAAAAACTACCACTACTCTGACTTAAAACATCAAGATGTTTCAACAACAGAAAACCTCTGTAAAATTTGAACTTACGAAATACAGTACCTGCAGCCTGAGGAATGGCAAAAGTAGGAGGAAAGCCAGCTCCTGCATATGGAGAAGGAGAGATTATTCCTGGGGCACCTGGGAAAGACATATACATTATGCAAAGACATACAACAGCAGGAAAATGCTACATTTCCCAAAACTACGGAACATTCTGAGTTGGAAGAGACCCTTAAGGATCATTGAGTTCAACTCTTAGCCCTATACAGGGCAGCCCCAACAATCACACCAAGTGCCTGAGAGCATTGTCTAAATGCTTCTTCAACTCTGTTAGGCTTGTGTTGCAACCACTTCCCTGAGGAGCCTGTTCCAGTGCTCAACCACACTCTGGGGGAAGAATCTTTTCCTAATATCTAACCTAAGCCTCCCTAAAGTTATCTGTAATGTCTTGATCTGTTCTTCAACACAAACATTTAGTTTAAAGCTAAACCCTAAAACGCAAACAGCAATTCAAAAATGCCTCCTGTGTAACACTGAACTTCAAGAGATTACAGAAAGGATTCCTCTGCTAACCCTGCTGTTCTGGAACAGCCCCGAGGATGAGCTGTGACCGGACACAGCCCTCGCTGCAGCAGGCACCGAACCCGCAGTGCTCAGGGCGATCACCAGGTGGCGGGAGACCCGCCCGGCGTCCTGAATGCTCCGACCCTCGGCCATTCCCAGCTTTTCCTCCCTAGTCACACCGTATTCTGACGTTCTGACCGAATACACCAGGATGACGCCCCCTCCCCTTCCCACACTGACACACACACCCCAGTTGGATTTTTTCTGCTCCCACTCCCCAAACTCTCACCAAAAGCAGCTGCCATGGTCTGGTCCAGAGTGGGCTGATTGTCCCCAGAGGGCAGGTCTGGGCGGGTGTAGTCTCTGCTCTTGTCGTTGTTATACTTCACATTGAGACTCGTGAGCTTGGAGAAGTCGATGCGCAGCGTGCAGCAGGCGTTGTAGATGTTCTGTCCATCTAGAGACTGGGAGGAAACAAACCAGTCCTCACCCAAATGCGCTCAGACCAAGCTCACAGCAAGTGCTCTCTGGAGAAAGGTGTCAGCCACCCCAGGGCTCCACCTGAGGACAGGTAGGTATCTCCTGCAGAGACAGCTCTGCCTCATTCGGCCCCTCTGGCAGCCCCTGAGCCACCCACCCTGTATGTGGGGGCAATTCCCTCCCACTCATGCTCTGCCCTCAGGGCAGTGCTGGTGCCAGCCCAGCAGCACCTCCGAGCACATCCCAATGCCAGCATCCCACCTGAGCTTGGATTAACCAAGGCAAACCCAACAGAGTAATCCAGGCGTGCAGCACTCACCAGTTTGGCATGCTGAGCACTCATGGGGTCAGCATATTGCAACAGGGCCTGAAACTGGTGGTTCTTTGTGAATGTGATGATTTTCAAGACTGTACCAAATTTGGAAAAAATCTGCAAGATAATATTTGGATATCTTGTTATCACATTACCAGTAAGATAATTTCATATTGATCTCTTATCACGTGCAGAAACAACAGTCATCTTTTCAGCCTGCCAACTTCCAACTGAAACACTGAAGGTTTTAAACCACACCCTGGGCATCAGCCTAGAACACACCAGAGTGATTGAACCGCCCCCTAAACACAGTTTGTTTGTTCTGGGTTATTACACAGGAAGATTCACAAATACCTTCACAAACTAGACCTTTTCCAGGAATTTCAAGGATTCAAGCGTGCATTTTAAACACAAAGATGAAGTTAAGCAACTGCAGCAGACAGTGGGAACTTTCCAAACTGGCCACTGCCTAAATGGCTCCTGGACACTGTACGTTTCCTCTGCCCTGGCATGAGGACAAGGTGCAGCTACTTTTGCTAAAACCTAAAGAGAACTTGAGGAACTGTAATCAATCTAATTAAAGTGGACCAGGCATCAAACCTCTGGAAATTAAAGTCTGGCCAGAGTGGGACCAATCTCCTGTAGGTGTCAGGTCTCCAGAGAAGTCTGACAGCTCTGTTCAGAACTCGCGTTGTACAAACGCAAACCAGAGACACTGCAAATACAACGCACCAGGTGCTGCTGCCCCTTCCTCCAGGAACCTCAAGCAGTTGTGGGGACGTGTTTTACCTGATGCAGAACATCCAGAGTGACGGGGTAGAAGAGATTCTCCACAATGATCCTCAGGACAGGGCTCTGGCCAGCCATCGCCATTCCCGCATCGACGGCCGCAGCCGTGGCTGCCAGTGCCAGGTTCCCGGTCTGCACTGTGGCCACGGCTTGCAGAGCTGCTTGGGCACGCTGCAGGACCAAACACCCTGTCAGACCCACACTTCTGCTTGCAAGAACACACTGTCAGCCCTCCTGGAGCTTCCTGCTCAGGAACAACCAGCCGGCTGCAGCAGCGAGCACGACAGCCCCGTGCCGCTCCCGAGGCTGCGGATCCACGGCTTTGGCACATTTGAAGCAGGGCCAACACTGACCACCCCAACCAGTCAGGGCAATGCAAAAATGCACACTAAATCAACCTTGCTCAGCATCAACAGATGCAGCAAAATTATCCCCTTATTTATAAAAAGGGAAAAATGAGGCTCTTTTGGGGTGAAACACCATCTCCAGAATCCTGGAGAAGCTGACAAGACTGAAGGATTGATGCATATCTGCCACAGGGATTCAGGAGTGAGAACTGCCTGGGGGTGTTCCTGCAGAGCCCTCTCACACACAACACATGTGCTCCAGCTGCGAGAGCACCAACAGCAATGTCACCCAGCAGCAGCATTCCCTCTGCACAGCATTGGGTGCTCTGATCCTGAAAAGGGAGAGGAGGCAAAGGGGATGTACTGGCAGTCATCCCACAAGTAACTTGAATTTCTTTCCAGTGTTCCCGTCCTGCAAGATTGCCAAGAGCAGCTGAGCTGAAAACAGGAACTTTTTCCCCTCAGCAGAGTGTGTGGTGCACAGAAACCCTCAAGAGCCCAGAGCAAGCCTGAAGACCTGCTGGGTTCAGGTGCTGCTGCCTTGAAGCTGCACCTACCTGCACCAGGCTGTGCTCCACCACAGGTGAGCTCTGCCTCATCAGGGCTGCACTCTGCAGAAATCTTTCAAACACTAGAAACAAACACCCTGAAGCACCAGACATCACCCAAGTCCCTGGATCTCAAACCACCAGCTGAGATCTGGCTGTCCCCCCACCCTGGGACGACAACACAAAGAACAAACTGACTGCTTGGTTTGGAGAGTTGTCTGTCTTCAGCTCCTTGTGGTTGGAGAACTGGATGTAGATGGGCTGGCTCCGGAGCATGGGAGCGATCGTGGTGTAGTAGTTGACCATGGTGTTGGCTGCCTCCTCCGTGTTCATCTCTATGAAAGCCTGGGGAGTCAAACCCAACACAGACACGTCACACCAGGACAGCAGCAGGTCACCCTGAACAGAACCTCCAGCGAAGCCGTAGCAGGACTGGATTTTCACAACCCCCTTACACACACGGAACTGTTTAAGAGCTGACTGTAAGCAGAACAAACGAGGATCTTCCCTCTCCAGACTGATTTAATGCAATAGCTTCAGTGTCACCCTAAGATCTCCATGTGTATTTAGACATAAGTGTCTGCAAGAACACAAAAATACAGCAACAATCCACCCTTCACTTCTCTCCAGGGCAGGAAGCCCCCTCACTGCTCTGCACCCTCAGGGGCTCCTCTCCCTCAGAACACAAACGTAAGGGACTGTAGTGAGTAAGCACTTATGTATAATCACACCACGCAATATATCAGAGGCACCTTTCCATAATTAAGATTAAAGACATCATTTTAAGCAATGATTAAAGTTGACTTGCTTTTTTACTCCTTAATTTGCAAGACAATTTTAGTTACCAAATTAGTGCACACCTCCTGCATTACCCAAGAGTGTTTCAGCCTCACGCAGCTCATTTGCTGGATCTGGAAAGGTGTCCTCAATAGGCCACGTTGCACGCTGCTAACTTGGCTGCCGAGCCAGCCCGAGTGAAAAAGGCCAACTCATGACACTGCTGCTCAAATAATTCCCTGGTCTGCAATTTCCAAACCAGGCCTAACGCTAATTATAAGTGACAACCTGTAATTATGGACTGAGCTCCTTCTGCAGCCTGAAAATAGTATTTTCTACAGCTCATAGGATAATCACAGAAAAGTAAAATAAGAGTATGCAGAAGTTATTGACTCCTAACACACGGCAGTTGTTTAAACAATTTGGAGCTGGTTTCCTGATGACAAACTCATCGAGCCTTTGACACAATCCCCGCTTTCAATTGTGGAGACAATACCTGGTTTTTTCCTTTCAGCATCAGAAGATTGGTGACCTTGCCAAAAGGTAAGCCCAGAGAAATGACCTCTGCCTCCGTGACGTCGCTGGGGAGCTTACGGACGTGGATTACTCGGGATGGGACCCCAGCACTTC
Organism: Pseudopipra pipra; assembly: GCF_036250125.1. Taxonomy (NCBI): domain Eukaryota; kingdom Metazoa; phylum Chordata; class Aves; order Passeriformes; family Pipridae; genus Pseudopipra; species Pseudopipra pipra. The sequence continues at coordinate 5,631,818 of NC_087575.1, forward strand.
GACTGTCACCTTTGAACTTTTTGCTGTCATTTCCATTATCTGGAAGAAACAGGAGTCACTGCTGATGAGAAGGGTCTGGAAGAACAAGCACGCCCTTCCCAAATGCTGACACACAGACTGTGCTCCCCAGCCAGTTACTGCTCTATTACAGAGAAATTCCACAGTCTAAGTTAACTTGAGTCTGAAGACACATGGTTTTACTCTCTTTTCCCCCCAAATTACACGATGGGAGTGACATAGCTGAATGCCACTGCAATGGAATCAACTCTCCAGTGGCCATTTCACAGCCTGTTTACAGCACACACACACCCACCCACATTTCTAGTGCAGGCCTGAGCCACTAACCCCAGATTGCTGCTTTATTCCTTTCCACTTGGCCTGGCGTTCTTGGCAGCAGTTTATTATTATTATTCAGCACTGTCCTACAAAGGCCTAATAACTACGAAAAATGAAGAGATTTTAAAATTACAACTACGTAGGAAAATCCAGATCTCCTCACAGTACTTGCAATACTTAGAAATAATTGCTGTGCTTGTTTCCACATAATATTACCTGAAGAAGCAGCGTTGCTGTTCATGATAAAGGGTCCATTAGCAACACAAGGAGAGAAAAGCTCGTCAGGTCCCCGCTGGAAGAGAACAGATGGAAGGTAAACAGACAGCATTTTACTCAGTTCTATCCAGGCACTCCTAAAGCAGAACAACTGAGAGAAAGCTGGAGAGGAGCTGAACACAAGTGTGAGTGAAAACATACTGACAGCGGGCAGTGAGGCTCACCTCCATGAATTAAGTATCAGTCAGATCCAGTTTGGTAATGGAGCAGCACTATCCAGTATCTCTTTTCAGCTCAGCATTAGGGATCTTGGGGCCAGAGTGTTGCTGAGTTGTGTGAAGCCACCACACGAGCGCCGTGCACCGACCGGCACCTTCTCCTGCCGTACCCAGCACAGCAGGTTTCTGACTGCTCCTGTCCCACAGGATTTTCACTCTGAAGCTGCCAAAACTTTGGGTATGACTTGGCAGTTAAGAACCAAAGCTATGTACTTTGTGCCCCATCCCTGGAAGTGTTCACAGCCAGGCTGGACAGGGCTTAGAGCACCCAGATCTGGTGGAAGGTGTCTTCTGGTAACAACATTCCCCGGAAAGTCCCACAAACCACCTCAACTGACCAGGACTGGTCTAACCCAAGTAGGAGGCACGAAAAACACTACTAAGACAAAAGTAAACGTGGCTACGAATGACTTCTTAGCACAATCTGTACCTGCATACACAATACAGCTTACCATCAGCATGGCTTAATTTCAAGTTTCACAGAAGATTTCAAATCCCATTGTAAATTGTGAGTGAGCATGATACTACAGATCTAACACATAAGAGTACTTTCTCATAATTTTCTACATTACTCTTCCACAGAAATGCCCCACTAAAAGGCTTTCACCATACAAAAAAGCTCAGAGCTCATCCCTGCCTCAGCTAACTCCCACCCACCCTGATGGAAACATACCCCGCTCCACACCGTGGCACCAGAAACCCTTATCTTCCACATGCCCTGTATCTGGTGGCACCTGCAGAAACAGGATCTCTGCAGAAGAAAAGCTCTGCACACTCTCCCAGCAAACAGGCTGGGAAAGTAGGTCACCGAGAACCCCAGAACACCCAGCTACAGACACAATTTGTTTTTTTTTTTTCTTTCCCCCTCAAATCTTGAATTTCTTGTTTGACTACTCACTGCCAGCTCTTCAAAGAGGCTTCAAGGACTTTGATGTCCCAAAGAGGAGAATTAGGCCAGGTTCCCAACTGTGGTTTGTGTGCTGCTGCTGGTCACCTGCAAGCACTGACCAGGTCCCACCAAGGCTCTGTGCACAGAGGCCTCCTCCTCCTCCTCCCACGGCGCAGTCATTAGGAACGGGCCTTTTAACAGCTGGGCTAATTAGCACTTTGATTCCTGAGTACAGCAAGAGGCAAGCTGGGCCGGGAGGCTACTAGACTGTGAGCCCATCCTTTGATGACTCAAATCAAGGCATAAATCCAAGGCTAAAAGAAATCCCCCAGTTTAACTGTAAGAACACTCTTGTGCCCACACTGCTGCAGCCACTCCAGGTACAGCTGTGGCCTGGGATCCACCTGGCAGCTGCTGACAAGAACCATCGACCAAAGCACAGTCCTACCCACACAGGCAGGTGGGTTTGGCCTCAGGAAAGCCCTCACATCAGGATTTAACGGGCCTTCACCATTTTAAAACATGTTCCTAAATATTAACTTGTAAAATTCTGCACACCCAGAACCCCAGGTCTTCCAGTACAACTCGGTGTGTCCGTGCAAGCATACTGGGCAACTCCTGCAATCCATCATGCAAACTCCAGGAGAACAGGCCACACACTTGGCTCTCATGGAGGCAACACTAGGAAACTGGAAAAACAAGCATTTATACTATTACGGAAAGAATTTCTATTCCCTGAATTTAACTTTCCTAATGGCTTGTTTAAAGTAAACATTTTTTGCACATTTGAAAACTTCCTGGCAGGCCCTGTGATAAGGATGTCACTGCAGCCAGGCTTGGCTCCACGTGTCCATGTCGTGTCTGTGTCTCTTTAACGAGAGCAATTTCCACTCCCCTCTTATCTCGGAGACAGCCTGTGCTGCCCACTGCGACCAGAGCCGGGAGGCAGAGGGGGATGACTGTTCCACATCAAAAGCAGCAGCAGCCAATTTGTAAGCTTCCCAGCTGGAAGTACATGCAAACGAAGAGGGAAGGCTGCCGTAGTTGGAAAACCGCAGTTATTCCAAGGTCTTTTCTCTACACAAGGAAGTTTACAGACAGTACATGTAGTACTGCACAGTCACAGCAAAGTTATTTCCCACATCTCCCTTTAGAGGGGTGGCTGTTGAAGTGCAAGAGGAGCAGACCCAGTGCCCCAAGGAGCTGCAGTGGTTGAGCTGCCATCCCCACGCCACACAGCCCAGTGCCCAGCACGACCACGACTTCTCATCAGCGTGTTCCTCCTCCGTTCCTTTGGGAGCTGACACTGGATAGCCACAGGAAATCATTCCTTTTTGGAATGACCAAACCCGAGGCAAACTGAAACCCAGTTCTCTGTGACCCTGCCCCCAGCAGTGGGTGCTCAGCAGCCTCGATCAGCTCTCTGCCCTTACACTGCAGGGATCACCAGTCTCTTTCCAGACTCGTCTAGTCTGTTCTTTCTGTACCTACTAAAAACTCTGAAGAGTTTCTGTAAAACCACAGCATAAATTCAAATGCTTCATACCAAGCACCCAATTCAGTAGAGGCAGAGGAACCAAAGCAAGTCTGGTTGGTTGAACAGGTTTAGAAGACTTTCTCACTAACAACGTACCCACTGGGTATTTTGAATTATACTGGGAAAGCCAGCAGAAAAGTTATTGATTCCAAAGTTTTATGTAATTTAATTTAGGTTTAAAACAAAGCAAACCCAGCAAGGGCTGTGTGGGTGCTCAGTGCTCACACCCACATCCACCCACAGCACTGCTTCTCTCCCTGCTGCATTTGCTGAGTTGTTGGGGGAGGCCCAGCTGCATTTCAAGATATGGTTCTCCAGCCCCCAGTTCCCATCCCTGCTCACAGAGGCATTAATTATGCTGACATTTCTGCTCAGCCACTCGTTTGCAGCTGGTATTTTTATGACAAGATTAACAGAAGCCACAGCGTGCTTGCAGCACATCAAATTCCTCGTTTGAACTAACAAATCTCCTCTTCCTGTTGACCGAAAACAACCACCACTTCTGGAGTTACACTGCCAGATCCTACCTAGAGCAGAGTGGGGCTGTTTCCACCACCCAAATCCCCAGGGAGCAGCACAATGGCACCAGGGAAACCCTGCCGGGAGGGGTTTCCATGCCAGCAGCCTCCTCTGGCCTGACACTCCTGGCTACAGGAGGCCCCTTGCCCAAGCTGCACTAATTTAATCACACTCTGGGGCAGCTCTGCTGCCAACACTTCGTTCCCTTTTCGGAGCCATGGAGAGGGAGGCAAGGTACAACTTAACATTTCATATGTTCTCCAGTTATCTTTTTGACCACCACCCAAACTCAAAGCCTTGCTTTAAAGTTTTAACAAGTAAGTCTTCAGAATTTTTAGTCTGTACAAGCTTTCACATCTTAAAAAGCAACGTCTCACTCACATACACTACGTGCTGCCTCACTGCCAGTAGGATTTTACCTGGTTTACCACACTCTGGAATGAGGCCAGAGATTGTCTCAGCTTCTACCAGCATACCTAGAAGTGCTACAGAAATTCCCAGCTGCCCTATATAATCCTTTATCTACTTAAGATCCAGCACTTATTTTAAATGGATTACAGTAAGTCAACTGCATCCTGCCTGTGCAAAAGGCTAGAAAACAAAGTGAACGATCATAAAAATATTCATTTGAAGTCAAACAAGTGATATTAATCAACCTTCAGATAGAAAACAAAATTAAAGCAACGTCAAAAGGACAGGGCACATGAGAAGGAAAGGGGCAATGACCAGAAAGGCCAGAAGGCACAGGCTGGTCAAGCCCAAAATCTACAAAAAGCTGTTTCTCTCCCCAGCTCACTGAGAAAACCCTACAGAGCAGCAGCGCTCCCTGCCTTTGGATGTGGAGCATCTTACACTGCTCTGCCAGACACAGGATAGCAGTGCTTGTGAGGGAAAAGGTGGATTATGGAGGCAAACAGGCCATCAGTTAACAGGCACTTACAGAAAGCAAAGCAGGGAAGAGCTGCACCTGGAAACCCCCCTCTGAAAAGAAACCAAAGAAAATCTGTCCTGCAAGAAGCCAGAGCACGTGGGCATCACTGCTCTTCACCTTCCCTGTGACTGGAAAAGTATTGTGGAGCCAACAAAGGACCACCGGGATACTTTCACAAAAATGACACAGATCACTGAGGAGCTCAGGCAAACCCTCTGCTCTGATCAAAGAGGCAAGAAGATGCCTCTGAGCACAGGAGGAACAGAGCAGCTCATCGAGGGCTGGCCGAGGTCAGTCCCAGAGGGACGCAGGAACGCTCTGATCCTTCGGTTCACAGCTCAAATCTCTGTGAAGAAACTATTAAGAGAAATCCAGTCTGATGACATCATCATCACACTCATGTTACATTCCAACAGTTTTTGCGAGAGATTTGAGATTCAAGAATGGAACTAAATTTAAACTACTAGGAAGGATGCCAGTTTTCCTCAGCTTCCACCAAAGACTCACATCCAGCAAGGCTCCCTTATGTTCTCCCTCTATTCCCCTCTCCTGCCTCCAGCACTCTTCAGTCAGTTAAAAGTTGTGTGAAAAACATTCCAATTTGGGTCAGAAACACAAACCACGAGCCAACTTTTTTTGTGAAACACCTCTGAAGAACACACACCACACCTGCATCCCCATCAGGACCCTGTAGCCTCATCACAGCACGATGCTGCTCCCAGCTCAGTGTCACTCACCCTTTGGACACAAAATTTATCATCTGATCAGAACCAAAAGAGTTGGGTTCAATTTAGTTCACCACATTGCTCATGGCTGATGTACCAAGACAGCTCCATACCATTAACCACATTAAATTCAACCCAGCAGTCAGCATATTCCATGGACACAGGGGACCTGTGGTGGGGGCATCAGCCTATCTGGCAGGCACAGAGGACACTTATTTTTAACCCCCACTCTGCTCAGCCAACACCAGTCACCTGCCACTTCAGGCTTTCAAAACTTGTTACAGCCTCCCTCGTGCCTGGACAGGATTCAGGCTGGTACCTCTCCAGAGGAGCCAACGTCAAGCTCCACGCTGGCATCCCCACTGGCACACTGGGCACACACCCCCTCCCAGCCCTCTGAAGGCGGGTGAGCTGGTCAGAGCACGGCAGGTCCCTACCATGGTACTGCTGCAGGCGCCGGCACTGTTTCCATGGGCTACAGACGAGCCCTGGAGGTCCTAAAAGCCACCCAACCTCCAGTGCTGCACGAGAGCACCTGCTCACACCCTGAGCTTTGGCAACGAGCTGCCTTGAGCTCGAGCACACACCAGCCACACAGCAAAGCCGGATCCTCAACCCACTCATCCACCAGCCCCTCCCCACTTTCTCAGTCTTTGCTACTATGGAGACACCCTGTGAAACAAACCTGCCCTTTGAGCAAATAAAAGGTGTGGCCAGTTTAAATAGCCCAAAATTCCTAAACTCCAAGTGCTACAGCAATGCAGTCATGCTGGCTCTGTAGGGCAGTACACACCCAGGCTTTATGATCTACTGTTCCCAAGCTGAAACTTAACTACCCGTCAACCTTGAGCTTTTAAATCATTGCCATGGAGCAGAGGGGGCCTTGGCAAAGCTCAACACAAATCCTGTGAGAGAGAAATACTGCTGGATGAGTCACTCCAGGAATACAGAACCTGTGGAAGGACATTTCTGCCCCACCTGTCAGAGGGCTGATGGATGGGACGGCTCAAACACCGGCCCAAGCAAGCACAGCTTAAAGGAGCTGTAGCAGAGCCATGGGGAATCTGAAATTAAATAATGCTTCCCCTTCTTGCTGGTATGAGAACAACAAACGTGGCACCAGCACACCTGCATTTTCCAGTCTGACAGTACCTGAAGGAGACATCAGAGTCAGAGATCAGAATCTATCCCTACACCTGTGGGATTAAAAAGGTGCAGTTGAGTAACTGTCACGTGTTATTTTCCTATTTTTTTAAATCGTCCCAGGTTGAGGGCAAAGTAGGCCTGAGCTTAAAATCCAGTATTTTCTACAACCATTTTATGAGCAGATAGATAAATTCAAGACCCAGGTGCATAAGGCAGCGTGTGGCACTCTCAGGTGAGCTGGAGCTGTCTGGCACACCCAGCTGACCCGCTGCCACCCATGTCCCCTGCCACCAACATGTGGCTCCCATGTGTGCTCATGCCTGTTGGGAGGCCACAAGAGCCAGCTTGTTGCAGCCTCTAACTAAAGCCATAGGAGGGGACTGGAATTTCCTCACAACATTCTTGGCCCGCTGCCTGAAGCCATAATTACGGTTCCCATGGCAAAGATCCTGGCTTCACCACAAATCACTTCTATGCAGTCAGTCTCTATCACACTCCAGCAAAGCCTGTTTTAAAAATTAACTTCTCAAACACCACAGAACTGCACTTTTGGTTTATGGAAGCAAAATCTTTCAAGCAGAGCTTAACTTAAGCAAGAAACTACAGGATTATTCAGCACCTAAACTATTCTGAGACTTTTTCAATCACCAAAATGCAATTTCACTTAAAGAAGGACATGTCACAGTTCATCCTCTCTCTAGTCAGTCAGTCCTGCTCAGAGACTGTTAAGAGTGTGAAGGAACAGTGATATCCAAGGAAATTAAACAGAGGGCAAGGAGATACAAGAGAGAGGGACCTCGATCAGACCACTTGGAAGAGGAAACTGCAGGGTCAAAGCAGCACCTCAGGCCTCCATCTTAGGGCCATACTTCCTCTTCAGAGAGCAGTGAAATTATGGGAAGAAGTGAGTCTTATATCATGTGTTCCTAATCTGCAGGACATTCCAGAAGGCTGTGCATCAGGAATCCCCACACCAGAATAGCAATGAGCTTCCTAAACAAATTCACACACTTTAAACTGAGGAGCCAGGAACGGCTACTACAATTACACCTGATTAAAAATAAGACCATCGGGCAGTACAGTGCTCAGAGGAGTGAGCCATGAGGACATCTGGGGACTTCTTAAGAAACTAAATTAAACTAAGATCTCAGAAAAATTAATAAGTGGGTGTGAATACTCTTAATATGTAAATTAAGGATGCGAAAAATAATAAAATAAAAGGCCAGCAGCCTGCCTTTCAAAACAATAAAGCAGAGCAAACTGCTCTATAGTGTCAAGGGATGCCTTGGTCCACCTTTCATAATGGCTATGAACTATTAACTAACCTTTGTTGTCCAGGCTCAAGCCTCTCCTCCTTGCATCCGATGGCAAACTGCACTCCTTGCAGCAGGCAGCATTCTCAGCCAGAACCAGACACTATCACTAATTCAAATTTCAGATTCACATAGGAGGAAAAGCTGGAGCAACCTTTCCCCCTACAGCCCTCAGAGCCCCTTCATGCATTTAATGCTTCTCAGACCCCCAAAGCTGCCTGTGCTGAGCTGCAGCCACAGCTCACTCTGTACTTCCACCTGGCCAGCAGCGAGTTCTGTGCGATGCTCACACCCGGCTCGTGGCACTGCCAGGCTCCTGTGGCACTGCCAGGCTCCACCAGCCCCATCCCTCAGCCTCTCTCCCCCAGGCACCCCTTCCCCAGCCCTGCCAAGGCCACTGGCAGCTCTGGGTCACCGCCGGCGCTCGGTCGGTGACGCTTCACCGAGGGCCAACACTCCCACGGGGCTGAGCTCCCTGCAGTCCTGACCCCAGAGGGCCAACACTCCCATGGGGCTGAGCTCCCTGCAGTCCTGACCCCAGAGGGCCAACACTCCCATGGGGCTGAGCTCCCTGCAGTCCTGACCCCAGAGGGCCAACACTCCCATGGGGCTGAGCTCCCTGCAGTCCTGACCCCAGAGGGCCAACACTCCCATGGGGCTGAGCTCCCTGCAGTCCTGACCCCAGAGGGCCAACACTCCCACGGGGCTGAGCTCCCTGCAGTCCTGACCCCAGAGGGCCAACACTCCCATGGGGCTGAGCTCCCTGCAGTCCTGACCCCAGAGGGCCAACACTCCCATGGGGCTGAGCTCCCTGCAGTCCTGACCCCAGAGCTGCACGAGGCAAAGCAGCCCTTCAGCCCGGGCAGGAGGGCCGGGCTGTCCTGCACATTCCAGTCCTGCATTTCACAGCACCCGCAGCAGATAAGGAGCCTCCTTTTCAGCACTTTGAGTTTAGGGCTAAGGCTGCGCTTTCCAAACCTCAGACTAGAAAGGCAAAGGTCATATTTGCTGTACTAGCAGGAAATAAAAATCAACAGCTAAACGCTCCCTTTTGTGGCAGAAGGATTTCTGACATATAACTGAACGGGAATTCACACAAACGAAGGAAACGGAGTTCTCCAGAGGAAAAGGATCAGCTTCTCCATGGAGAAGCATTGTCTAGCACACCAGTAACAAGCATGGCTCGACATTTTAGACTGTTCCTAAATGCAATAAAGTTGATAATCAATGTCCAAATGCCAAGAGCTAAATGCTGAGCCATATTATAAGTTTTAAATGCACATGAAACTAAATTACCTTCTGGTTAAAACCAATTTACATGGTACCAGAAACAACCCTTTACAGCTGAAGATCTACATTTGTTAAGGCTAAAACTAGGTCAGATGCTGAGCAGTGTAAAAAGAGAGAAAAAGTGAGAAGTGCCTACCTTTGTACCAACTGTTATATCTTGGACAATGCTGTAGAAAAAAGAAAGAAAAGGATTAAAAAAGTTAGATAGGTTTGCCACAAAAATCCAGCATAGTTTACAGTAGTAAGAAAAAAGCAAGTCAAAGTGCACAGTTGTCTTTGCAGGTGAGCCAAGGACAGTTTATACAAAGAAAAATTATTAGATGGTGATGGTGGAGACCCAAGACCCAGCAGTGCCAGAAAACTGTAGCTCTCCCACTCCCTATGGCAGCGCCTGCTCCTCCTGCAAGGGCCTGGGGGGTAGGAACGAACACCCCCGAGCCCAGCAATGCAACCCCGTCTGACCACACCGAGAGGAAGAGAGTCAGCTCTGCCACCAACATCCCCTCCTGCGGGTCCTGTCCCCCTGACACCCCCGAGCCTCTGCCAGGCCCAGGGCAGCTCCAGCAGGGCTGCAGACACCAACGCCAGAGCTCCAGCGGGCCCGGGACAGAGCCTGGCTGTGTCCCCGTGGAGCAGGAGCTGGGGCAGGCCCAGAGCAGCCCTCCAGGCCCAGAGCAGCCCTCCAGGCCCAGAGCAGCCCTCCAGGCCCAGAGCAGCCCTCCAGGCCCAGAGCAGCCCTCCAGGCCCAGAGCAGCCCTCCAGGCCACGCCGGCACCGCTGGAGCCACAGCAGGGGATGTACAGGCAGTCCCAGCCTGGGGTACGCCCTACACAGGATTCCTCTATCAAGTCTAGCAAAAATCACTCGTTAAACTCTACCTAAGACACTTAAACCTTCTAAAATGAGACTTTCTGATTAACTAAGATGAAAATTAGCACCAGCTGTACCTCAAGCAACCCAGCTCCTGTCAGCAGTGAATTCTCTACACCACAACACACACCACCTAAGAGCAACATCTTCCACCAGTGCAGTTGGAATGCTTGCCTATAATCTCCCAGAGCCTTACAGCACCTCCACATTACTGCTTTGTGGAAGTGCTCAGGACAGCCTAAGGATTTCAGTTATACCCTCGCACTGGAGATTGCATCGTTTTTTAATAAACTCCAACCCCCTGCAAGGCATCAACACAAAACCGAGAGCAGAAACGACCCCTCTGGACTGCCATGTCCACAGCCCTGCCCGCTTCCCCCCTCTCACAGAGCTGCCTGGAACTGCAGAGCACAGGGCCCGGCAGTGGCTGACCGACCTGCAGCAGCTCCACAGAGCAGGGGACACAAGGCAGGCAGGGCAGTCGTTCTTGAACCAGCACTGTGAAACCTGGAGTACTCAAGAACAACTTGACATGGTGAGTTAATGTGAGAGAACTTGCATTTGCTAGTTCTTACCTCCCTCTCCTCTTGCAACGGTTCATAACTTTTCAGGGAATTAAATCCTGCTCGATCTCATCAGGCCGTCCCAGCGTCCCCAGCTCCACGAAGGAGCCCCAGCAGGAGCCAGCTCAGCTCCTCACACTTCCTCTTCCCCCCAACCTGCCGTGTCATCATAACCCAGCGCTCTGCAGCTGGAGCCGCAGCCCAACCCAACGGCTGCTGTGGGAAGCCACGCGATAGTTCCGCATTTTCCAGGGAAGTGCTGGAGGAGCCGTGTCTGACACCGCTCCACGGGCCCGGGCACCGCAGGGCAGACGGGCTGGCTGCACCCGAGGGGCAGCAGCAACGAACTAATGAAACCCATCTGCAGGCAGCAGTTCAAGGAACCAGCATCACTGAACACACAAACATTAACCCAGGCACCTCCACAACCTCAGAGCAGCTACTGCCAACCAAGCACAGCCAGAACACAGCATGTCCCAGGTTTCCCAAACTCTCCAACTTACCCCAGCAGTTTCTCCCACTTCCTGTTCCTCCTGTGGGCCTCTCGCACAGGAAATGTTTTACATAAAGTGCCTTAGCAGGGAATGGCATTTAGAACCATCCAACAGGAAGAGCTGTTTTATTTGCCAAGAGCTATCGATTCCTGAGATATTATTGCAGCCCACTTGATAACAAATACCACAGGAAACAAGCTCCACAGTATTTCAGAATTTTTATTCAAATGTGAGATGTACTTCCAGTTCACACACCCCCTCAGTAAATTATCCCAAGCTTCATTCTCCTCTCATGCACATCAGCCTTCAGGATGGGATTAAAACTTTTCCCAGTTCCGAAAGAACAGGCAAAAAAGCCCTTCATAAAAATTATTTTTTTTCCCATGGAATAATGGATAATTCCTACGCAATAAGGGGAAAAATTAAGCAGCACCAGTAAAACCTCCAGGTCATTTTCCAAAGCAGCATTTCGGACTCCTCGCATGTTTTAACAAAGCAACTTATTCAAAGGGGATCACTCGGGCACGGCTCGAGATCATTTTCGGGAGAAGGAGACGGGAGCAGCCTGGAGCCAGGGGGCTGCTCACTGCCAGCTCGGCAAAACTTAAAACCACTCTCTGAAGCAGCTTTTGAAGTTTCAGCAGGGGACACTTTTACAGGGCAAACATATCCCGCACCAGGATCTCCAAAAGACAAGGGGTAACTGAGACTCGCGTGTTTCGCTAAAACTTCTACATTCAAACAGCAGCTACTTCAACACGCACAGAACACCAGCCTTCCCAGGAACCACAGCTGACATCAAACCGATTTTTGCCACTATAGAATGTGTGATCTCATGCGCTGAGAACTTGTTGGTTTGTTGGTTTTTTGTTTTTTTTTTTTTAATATCATTCAACATGGTGAGCAACTGGTTAAAAGCAGTAGAGCGATCCTGGACTGCAAAAATTGTAAGATACACAATTTTTATGGGGTTTAAGATGAAAACAGCACTGAGACGCCACTTTTTCAGTGTGTAAAAAAACCCAGACATGTGACTATGCCTAATTCTCCCCAGACCAGTGTTCCGAGGCAGAAAGCGAGAAGGCACTAATTTGGGCTTCCCGTACTTATGGCTGTGGGAAAACAAACTGCTCACTCGGAGGCCTTCAGAAATATTTTAACTACTGAGCGCTAGAAGAAACAAAAAATCAGATCACAAAAAAACTACGCCATACAGGATGAGAGAAGCACGGAGACCTCGCTTTCGAGAGATCCCCTGATAAAACACCCGCTTCAGAGCCAACTCTGCCGCAGCGAGGCCCCGCCGGGCGCTGCTTAAAGAGGAATCGACGCGACCAAAGTTGCGCTCTGGAAACTCCCCGCGAAGGGGCCACGGAGCGGAGCGTCCTCCCGCAGCTCGGCGGGAGCGGGGCCGTACCTGCGGCGCTCAGGTGAGGGGCGGCGGAGCCCTGCCCGCCCGCCCCTGCGAAACCTGGCGACCGAAACCCGGCCACAAAAGGAGCCCGGCGAGAGCCCTCCCGCCCCCGCCCGCGGAAGCGCCAGACAATGGGAGGGAGCGCGCCCGTGAATCACCGCCCGCCAGGTGCGCCCGCCCCGCCCGCGTCGCCCCCGCGGGGCCGCGCCCGGGCCGCCCGCCCGCCCCCGCGGCGCTCCCGGCCCGCCGCCCCCCGCCCGGCTCCGGCGGGACCCCCCGACCCCCCTCCGGCCGGGACGCTCGGAACCTCTCCCGGCCGGGACCCCCGGAGCGCCCCCCGGGCGGGACCCCCGGAGCGGCGGGAGCGCACGCGGGACCGGCCCGCACGAGGTGTCGCGCCGGGGCCGCCCCCGCTCCCGCCGCAGCCCGCGGGGAAGGGTCTGGGGGTGCCGCCCGCACACGAGACCCCCCCGCCCGCCCCGGCCGCGCCCGCGGGCCCCCCACAGGTACCGCCCCAGCCCCCGGCGCGGGTCCCCGACGCGGCCGCCTCCGCAGCCCGGGAGGGGCCCGGCGGCAGCGCTCGCGGCCCCGGCGCGGCGCCGGGCGGGACTCACCCGTCCATTGCACGCGGAGAGGACCCGTCGGGAGCGGAGGGGAGGCGCCGCAATAGCGGGACGAGCGCGACCGCTCCGTGTTATAGACTCACAAAATGGCGGCGCCGCCTGGCCCGCCTCGCCCGCGCCGGCGTCCCATTGGTCAGCGGAGCTGTCACCCTGACGGGGGGGCGGGACCGCCCGCCTCCCGGGGTTGGCGCCCTGGAGCTCCGCGCGAGGCCGATTGGCTGCTGACGGCATGGGGGCGGGGCGACGCGCCAGTGCGCGGCGCCATTCGGTAGGCGGAGGGAGGCGGCTGGGAGGAGCCATCTTCAGAGCGGGAGGGAGGCCGGATTGACACCCGGAGCCGCCATCTTGAGTGGGGTCAGGGCATGGGAATCACCGCCTTGGGCGCCATCTTGAATACGGGCAATGGCCCCGGCGTGCACATTGTGCCGTGAGGGGCTGCGGGGGCGGCTCGGCCCCGCCGCCATGTTGGGTGCGGGCAGGGAAGCCGCGCGCCGCCGCCATCCCGGATGAGGGTCGCTCGTCCGCGCCGCCCCTCGGGAGCCGCGCGGGGCCGGAGGGTTTAATTACAGTCCCCGTCTGTAATCGCAGTTAATGTCTTAAGGATAAAGATTACCCTGTGAGTGAGGGAGAGAGAGATCCCGTGAGGTAAGACATCTCACGTACCTGCTGCTCAGGCATGAGGCAGATCTGTGCCTCCGGTCCCGTTCTGATCGTTTGCTGCCCGAAACAGCTCCATGGCCCCTCAGGGGCACCTCAGTGCGCCATTACATCGGCTTGTCCCACCTTAATGTTTATCATTGCCTGTAGGCCTCACTTCTGCAGGGATTCAGGTAGATTCCGCGGGTTTGGGGCTTGTCAAACCTCTGGAAGATTTGCTTTGCAGGTGCTGGGCCACCTATGGTGAATTTAAACCGACTGTGGCGGCTTTGTGTAAGATCCTTTCTGTGGCTCCCTCAGGGTGAGCGGGGCAGGTGTGAGGGTCTGTCCCCATCCCAGGCCCCTGGATGCTGCTGGATCCTCCCCACCACCGCTCCAGGGAGCAGTTCTGCCGTAGATGAAACACTGTTTAAATACTGTTTAAATACAGACCCATGTGAACGCTCAGAAAATTACTTTAGAGTGCAAAGGAAATTTGGGCAGTGTTTCTGCTGCGTGTCGGGTAACTCGGGCAGGTACAGACATGCATTTTGTATTCTCTTGTCTCTCTCAAGCGTACACTTGACACATGAGTAGGGAAAAGAAAAAGTTAGAACTGAAATGGTCTGTCTTCTCCCAAACCCGTGTTGCTGTGCCGAGTCCTCTGGCCAGAGCTCTTCTTTCTCAGTGGGGCAATTCTCAGAGGTTTCGGAGGCCAGGATCAGACATCACCTGCCTCCCTCACCCTCGTCCCCATCTGTGAAATGCAGGAGCTTGCCCTGGCCTTGGATCTTACCAGGAGCTGGGAACTCTGATTCCCAAATCTTTGACTTACTGGGCTCCCAGTTAAAATCCAGGAAAAGTATGTTCTGATCTATTGCTAAAGGCAAATAAAACTGTCTGAAACCAGGTTGTTTACTGGGTCGTGCATTTGAAAGGCTCAGCTGCTGCCTCAGATAAGAGATTTACAACTTTGATGAGACAAAGAATGGGAAAATGATGGGATTATGGATCCAGTGTAGCTGAGAGCCAGAGAGATAAAGTGATGTGATCAAAGAGAGCAGGAATTTAACAGCCAACACAAGCTTCCTGCACTCCCTTGGTCTGTGCCTGGTTTAAGGTGTGTTTCCCATGGAGGTGTTTCACTTCATCTTCCCTTCAGAATGATTTTATTTCTATACTGTAAGTAAGGAATCCCTCCATGGTAGAGGATGCTGTGGAGACAGAATCCCTCCTTTTTTTTTTTTTTTAAATATGGGCTATTTCAATACCCCTAAGGAAGAGCCCCCTGAACATGCCACAAAGACTGAAAATATTCATTAATGCTCAGCCAGGATCTGATTTTCTAGTGGCTGCTGACATGAGTTTATGGCATGTGCAGGTATCCCAGGTGCTTTCCAGGTATCTGTGGTGGAACAGTGAGAGGTGGATGCCAGCACAGGATTCCTGATTTCCAAAGGCCTGTCCTCTGCAGGTGTGGTCTGACTTAAAAGACTTGTTAAGGTTTGTGCAACTCGCTCTGATTTTCCACAGTTCTGGCAGAAATTATGATTGTGCAACATTTTATCAGTTGTTTTCCTGCAACATGAAGAGAATTTTTCAGGCAGCATCTGCTCAGGGAGCAAAGTGACCAGAGATACTGTTGGGGCTTTCTCTGGGCCAAACAGGAAAATACATTTAAGAACAAGATCACACTTGATATAAAAACCCAGCGGGGAGCAGGACCTGCCCCTGTGTGTCCTTGTGTTTGTTTTGAAAAACAAACCCAGATGAAAATGGCCATGTGGAAAAAAAAAAAAAAAGAGGAGGGCAAAGGGAAAAAAAAGAACCAGTTTGTTTTGTAGGATCCTGCAGCAGCGTCCCACCCTCCAGCTCCGGTTCCTCCGGCCGGGAAAGGCCTCTGGGGCACACCCAGCTTTTCTCTTTTGGAGCCCTTCCTGCCTGTGTTATCTCTTGGCGTTTAATTCACACTAAAGAAAAACCTTCTGAAACAAAACGGAGCTTTTCCTGCCTTTTCCCTTTGTATTGTTAAACAACCCTGCGGCCTGTGCAGGGTCACGGACACTTCTCTGCGTAACTGTGTCCTGTGCAAACTGGCAGAACTCTTCCCCTTCTCCTTCCTCTTCCACCCCATGTTTCTGTCAGCAGTTTGAAAACCAGAAACCCTCCTAAAACACGGCCCCAGTTCAGGAGCCCGAAGCCCTGGGCAGAGTGGTGCATCCTAGATGCTGGTGTCAGTGACAATTGCTTTCCTGGAAGTTCCTCTCCTGCCCCGTTATTCCCAGAACTCTGCAAGGCCCTAAACCAGGGAACTCTTTCCCACATAACTGCTGCTTGTGTATCCCAAAGAAACCTGGGAGCTAGAGGGTGCTTCTCTTTGTCTCCTTTATTTATTTCCAGCCCTTTTCAGCGAACACGGTGGTTTTGTTTCAAAGCATACTGGCAGCTTTAGCAACGTCTTAGGGTGCCAGAACATTCCTCTGTGCGTCGCTGAGGATGCCACATCACAGCTCTGGGAGGGGTTATGCAGAGCGGGCGGGGCGGGAGCGGAATCCCCGCGGGGTTTGTCAGCCCAGCAGATGTGTCCAGCCTGACCCTCGGCCTCCCCTGCTCGTGCCCGAGGGAAGGAGGAGGAGAGGGACCCAGAGCCCCTCTGCAGCTGGGGTGGCTGGAGGAGCTGCACCTGGGGCACAGTTGGTGTTGCCATTGCACACTCTGAGTTCCCTTTTTACAGGGCTGCCAAACTGCAGCTGCAGGTATTTCATGCTGCAAGCACCTACATCAACTTCAAATTTCAAGTAGAATCAGAAGAGCTCACAGTTTACACCTTTCCTTCTTTCTAATCCATGACATGAGAGACTTTCCTCGTCCGTGTTATTTCAGCACTTCCCTGTCCCCGGGCTCCTCCCGATGCTCGGGGGTGACTCATTTCCTGTGCAGGACGAACCAGCCATTTCCTGGCTGTTCAACACAGCACTTTTTTTCCCTTCCAGTTGGGGTTGAAGTGGTGAGGATTAAGCTATAGTTTGAGTAATCCATGGTTTGATTGATCTATGGTCTGATTCACTTGTCTCTTCACTGCAGCCTTCCCCAGAAATCACCTGGCAGCACCTGGGCCTGCTCACCTGCCCCTGCTCACCTGGGCCCCCAGCTCAGTGATTTGGGCCATGGCATTAAAGTAATCACAGCAGCCCAGCTCTAACAGTGCCATCCTTTCAGTCACTGCAAACCAGGTCTTCTCTTAATTCGATCCATTTCAGCTCATAATAAACAGGATGTTAAAAAAGAACCACAGGGCAAAGCCACTGATATCACAGCACAGATCTAAGCCAGAAATTCTAAGTTACCGCCTCAGTGCTACCAAAATTGCACATTGACATTTGAGAAATCCAGGTGATACCTGTGTTTGTGTTAGACACAGGTTACCAGAAGGCTGGGTTGGTTCCTGTATGGATTCTGTGCCCATCATTCCAACTCTTCCCTCCAACACGTGCTCCCAATTTCCTGAGCCACTCTTTATTCCCACCCCACGCTGTGACTAACTCAAGGACAGCTTGCAACATTGACACTGTGGAGCTCAGACATTGCCTGGCCACTGCCATGCCAGCCTGAGGTGTCACAGTTCTTTTGAGCAGCTTTTTACTGCTGGATTTTTAATTATTCTTTTAATCCTATTTGAACACTTGGATTCATCAGCCTGTCACAGACCTGGAATGTTTGGGAAGAAACTCTGCACAGTAGGGATGCTGCTGCTGGAGTCTGAATGGAGCACATGTGGAGGGCTGAACCCTGAATAATTCATACCTGTAATGATTTATTCATGCCCAGAGCTGGATACCTCCCTGTGACTTTCCATTATCTCAGAGAGAATGCAGGTTCCGATTCCACTGCCCCAGCCTGGTGCCAGCTCCTGTGCTGGACTTGGAGCAGGGGGGCTGATGTCTCTGCTCAACACAAGTGGGCAACTCCTGCCCTTTCAGTGCCACAGCCGTGGCCCCTGACACCCAAACTGAAATGTAGGGACAGGTCCTTGCACATTCCTCAGAAAGGACAGTGGGCGAGCAAGCAGGTAAAGGTCTTTTCCACAGATACATGGGAACTCTGCACTCACAATGCAACATATTCTGAGCATGGAAAACAGGCCCTGACTCACTGTGATGTGACACCACAGAGCTGAGCTCACTCTCCATGAGAAATTGCAGTTTTGTTTCCCACTGTAAAGTTACAGACTCTGACACAGTTGATGCCACATTGCAGGATCGTTTCCTGCCCTCCCAGAAACCTTGCAGGAAAGTGTGGACAAAGAGCAGCAGCTCAGGCTCATCTTTCCTGCCTGCTGTGGGCTCTCAGAAAATGCTATCAGGAGAGGCTTGCAGGCCCACGCTCTGAGTTCCTGACCCGAGTGAGGATTCTGCAAGACATTCAAATTCCATCTGTCTAGAAAGACTGAAAGATGATCCCGCGCTTCAGAGACTCTCCAGACCTGCAGACGGCACTACCCCTCACTGCCTGGTGTGAAATTTCCTAATTGTTTAACCTGTAATCCTGACTTCTTTTGTCCTTGGAATAGGCTCTACATCAGCATAATCAAAAATGTCAAACAGGCTTGAGAACCTCTCCAAGTTGCTAAAAATGAACGTGAATTTCCTCCCTGCAGACTTGCTTCGTCTCTCCCTTGCTCTGGCCTCAGCTTTCTGAGTGCCTGGTTCCAGTCCCTCAGCATAGTTTGCATTCCACTGCCAAGAATGAACATTTATTTATACAAACAACCCTCCTTCCAAGCACATCTCCCTCTATCCCGGGGCAGGGAAGTAAACACCATTTCTGGTCTGTCTGTAGCTCCAGCTCTGCATTTCCTTTTTGCTTTAGTCAGGGCCTTGTTTGCAGGGAAAGCTGAGTGCTGTTCCATCACTTTGCCATGCCTCAGGTCTGCTCAGCAGTGGCCTGAGAGGGAGCCCGGAGGGAACTGGACCGGCAGCTCCCAGGAGAGCAGTGCCAAAGGGGCGAGGGGAGCCAGCTGCAGCTCATGCATTATTGCTGCAGCATCTCCATCGCTCACCTGCCAGGCTCAGGGATTGTTCCTGAAACTTTAGCTCAGCCCCTCTGTCCACAGGTGTCTCCCGTTGCATCTGCCATTCTAAGTGGTTATGGCACAGATGCCAGCTGACTCTGGACAGGGGAATGTCACAGTGGAGCGCAGGTCATTGAAATGAAAAAGGGCCCTGACAGACAGGCATCTGCAGAGCACCTCCAAGTGCTCCCTCAGGTGTGGAGCCTGCCTGCTGCTCACCCCTGCTGTGAGCACTGGGTTTTACTGGTACAAATTGCAGCAACATTTGGAGAGGTGTCCACAGTCTAAAGGTGTGTGTGTCCCTCTGTCCCTCCCCAGGCATGTGGGTCACACGGGGGTGTGTGCCCCCCCCAGCACACAGATCACACAGGTGTGAACAGCCCCGTCAGTACTGGCTGTATGTTCCTGTGTTTGTGTATGTGGCCCCTCCATCTGTGCCATGGTTCCCCTGGAGCTGAGGGGGACATGAGAGACCCCAAAGGCAAAAGGAACACAAGGTCGGGAGGGATTTTCCAAAGGCTGCTCCTCTTCCCCAAATCCTGCGTTTTGGTGCCACATTCGTGGCTCGGTGCAGCTGAGTTCAACTGCTTGTTTCCACAGAGGGACAAGAACAGACGTGTCCAAGCACAGCTGGCTCAGAGGGGACGGGACAGCCGCGGTCTGTGCCCGCCGTGAGCCCCATTGTGAGCCCGGCCAAGAGCGACATCATTTCCCCAGGGCTGCAGCTCTATTAAACACAAAGCTCCAAATGATTTCCTACTTGGATCAAAGCTGTGTTTGTTCCAGTGGCACTTAAGTTTAAAAAGCAATACTGGGAATGAATGAATCCTCCCCAGCGGCAGCTGCTGAGGCTCAGTTGGTTTGTCAGTGCTGTAATTATGCCATGGATGTCTAGTGTTTGCTGCCCCGTGAGTTCCTGAAGGATGTTGTGCAATGGAGCAGCGCAGGGAAGCCTTGCTCCCAGGCTAAGGGGCTTTTGCTTTCATGGTGTAAAGGCTTGCTCATGTTTCAGGTGGTGAAAGTGTTCAGAAATCTCATAGTCTGATTCCAGAATCAAACCCAGAGTCTTCTGGATCAAACTGGATCGAAATGTATGAAGAGACCCAGTGGCCTATGTCCAGAACCCTGGAACTGGTGGTTTGATTGTAGGCTAGGGTCTGGGTGAGGAACCTGCTCCCTAAATCCTTGTCTGGGTTGTACAGCAGATGCTCTGTGTGACAGACAGGAGGTGGAGGAAGCCCTCTGGAGTATGAAATTAAGCACTAAAAGAACACGAAGGCGGGAACAGCAGCATGTGAAGTCAGGGAGAACTGAGAGCATTGGAGATGCCAAAGGAACAAAAGAAACCCAATATCCTTTAGGAGGTTTAATATTTAATTGGTGAGCTCTCTGATACCAGGGCAGTGAGTGTGGTGGACAATGACAGGAGCCATGGAAGGGGTGCCAAGTGTCCCCCGTGGGGCCCCAGCACCCCCAGCACACAGGCACAGAGGCTCCTTGTGTGCAGAACCATCAGTTCTGTGCACAGCTCCCTACTCTGTCCCACAGCACTGAATTCCTGGTTCTGGGTAAAACCAGCATCGACATGGCCCAAAGGAGACTCCCTCTGCGTGGTGGCAGGTCTGAATGTGCTGCTCCTGTGCAGGTACTGCCTTCACCTGCAGCCCAGAGGAGCATTTCCATGAGCTCACACACACTCCCCGTGGAGCTGAGTTCCATCCATCGGGGCAGCTCAGCTTCATTTTCTTGCTTTAAGGTCAGGGCTCAAAAAATACGTAACAATACTTTATTTATTGAGAAAATACTTCATTTCATATTGCAAGGTGACCAGTTCCTTCTGCAGGAAGGATCCTTGCCTCAGGGAGGGAGTGTGTGTGTGTGTGAGGAATTGCCCCTTTTGAGGCATTTCAGCCAAGAACTCCAGATCCAAACCCACCCGTTAGCTCCTGTTTTCTGGAATCTGTCGAGTGGAGTTGATGGTTTACTCTTGCTCACGCTCTGGGCAGGGTGTTAGGGCTGCTACAGGAGTCAACAGCTCTCCCAGATCCCATGCCAGAGCATGTGTTTCTTGTCCAAGCCAGCAGCCACGTGTGCCAGTGCTAGGCTTGCTGCCTCTCCCAGGAGACAGGTGCCATCCAGCTGTGGGGTTTTCATCTGTGAGGCTCTCAGCTCTGCTCTCAAAGAGTAGGGCACAGCAGTGGGGAGCCACTGCCTCTCACTGGTACATCTCAGGTCCTGCTGATCCCAGCTGCTGCCCCAGGCAGCCACTCAGGGCCCACCAAGGCCGAGGGCTCTCAGCTCTCAGGGCAGAGAGCTTTGCTCATTGCTTCCATCCCACCCAAGGGATTGGCAGGCTGCTTTGAGATCCCTTTCCTAGCTAACTAACACCTCTCTCTCCCCTCTCTCCTAGGCTGCCCTGTGCCCTGGGTGAGATCCTGTCCTTTGGCAGTGCTGTGCTCCCTGGGAGGCTGCCCAGGGCGTCCACGTGATCTTGGAGCAGGTAAGGGAGACAGTGGCACTTCAGAACAAGGACACAGTAGAACATTGAGCAGGAGCCAAGGCTCCAAAGGTGGGAGCCTGCAAGTCACCCAGATGTCCCATGGCATCCCCAGAGAGCACGAACCAATATATTTGCCTGTGGCCAAAATCCTGGGGTGCTGCGCCAGGAGATATTTTGTGGGGGACAGGCACTTTGGGTTCCCTTTGGACTCCCCGTGCCAGAGACCCAGCAGGGACTGAACAGGCCATCCCGAAGCCAGGGAGCTTCCCCTCCCCTGCAAGGTACTTTGTTACCAACAAAGTGGCTTCTCCTGCCTCCGGGAGCCATTTCCCATCACATCCCAGCAAACCTCCATAAACACCTGAAGGGCAGAAGTGAGCACAAGTGTTTGTCTGGTGCTGGTGAGACCGAGTCCTGCACCCCCAGGCCGAGTCTCCTCGACTTCAGGGGCCTTAGACAAGGAAAACCCTCACAGCTGGGAAGGAGCTGAGGTGTGGGTCAGTAAAGTTGGTCTGTATGGTAAAAGAAGTAGGTTATGATGTCCCATTGTGAACAATTACATCTAATTACAAGTCACAGATTTGCCACAATTACTATTTAATAACAAATTGCTGCCATGCTCCAGCCAGAGGTGCCAGGGGAACAGGTGAGCTCTGGTCTTTGTGGGGTGGGACAGCAGGGGAGAGGGCTCTGGCTCAGCTCAGGGAGGGGCAAGTGCCAGGCCCCGAAACGGGGGTGAAACACTGGGTGCTGTGTCCTCCTGCCCACAGCACTGGTAGGTGAGTTCGGTCTGGGTTGGGCTGGTTTGAGTTGCTTTGGTTTTGTCGGTTGGGGTTGGGTTGTTTGGTTAGTTGGGTTAGTTTAGTAGACGGTTGAAGAAACGCCTTGTGGCACACAGTGATTTTAGTTAAACTTTAAAAGGCCGCTCAGAAATATAAAAAACTGCAATAAACTCTCTAACAATTAAATCGAACAAGGTTTGCCCCCTCTCCTGGCCAGCCCCGGTGGCCCGTTGGCTTCGGCTCTTTGGTATCCAGTCCTGGCGGAGCTGCACCGGAGGAGCCCAGCCCGGGAGGCCCTTCCCTGCTCCGCCGCGCCGGTGCCGGCCCTGGCCGGGGCTGCGGCTCCCGGCAGGAACAGGGACACGGCGGGACCGGGACCGGGACGGGACCGGGACCGGGACCGGGAGCGGGGGGGCCGGGCCGAGCACCGGGGGCCGAGCGCCCCCTGCCGGTACCGGGGCCGAGCGCCCCCTGCCGGTACCGGGGCCGAGCGCCCCCTGCCGGTACCGGGCGGCGGCTCCGGGCGCGGGGAGCAGGAACAAAAGGGGTCCTTGTTTCACGTCGTTCCCGGGTGATTTGCGAGCCCGGCGCACCCAAACGCGGCGGAACCGGCAGGATCAAAGGAGCTCGTACAGCAGGAGACACCGGGATCACCCCGTGCCCGGCGCTTAGGGGCAAACCCGGGGGCAGCGAGTGAAGCAGCAACACTCCTGCATGGCCGCCCGGGGTGAGGTCACCGACCACGGTACAGCGACGGTGGCGGGGGGCACAGTCAGTCCCACGGCCTGGCTGTGCCTGTAACTGCTCCACGCTCATCCCAGCACCTGTCTGGGAACAAAACATCCCGGGGAGAGTCACAGCCTACACGTGGGGTCATGAGGACAGTCTGGCCATCTGTCCCCACGGCACTGGCACAGGTGTGAGGTGCCTCCAGGTACCACCAGGGCCCTGACAAGGTGTCAGCGACACTGCACCGTTTCCTGTCCAGGTCACACATTTGCCCATCACTGATTTCAGCTTTCCCACTTCCTCCTGAACTCCTATTTATAGAAGTTCACGGTTTCAAATGACATTTTTGTCACTCAGGCTGGTTTGGTGGCCGATCCCTGCTTAGTGGCCCAGGCAATGCTGTACCAGCTGCCCGTGGCTTTTATTATTGCTTTTCAGAGCCCCTGGTGCAGTGCTCACAGTCACATCCCAGTGACTCCAGAACACAGCCCCTCAGGAGCAGAGACAGGAATCGGGGGAAAAGCGGTGTCCGACTCTTTGAACAAGAAAGCTCTTGTTTAAGGAATGTGGTGCTGGAGGCCAGTGTTTGCCAGCAGGGTCTGTCTCCCAGCCGGTGCCTGCAGTCAGACCCTGCCCTCTGCAGACACACAGGGCGGGGGGGGATTTTCTGGAAGCATCTCTCAAAATGGAGGAACTGCCCTGTAGCCAGTACAGGATATATCCTGGGAATTGTATTTCTGCAGACAGGGCAGGAGGGGCTGGTGGAACTATGTGCGGAAGCAGGAAGAGAGCTGAAGAGGTGCTGAGAATGCTCTTGTACAGGGCAGAGGAGGAGGGAAACAAACATCTCAGAGAACAGGAAAACTCAAGTGCTGGAAAATGATGGATCCACCCCCCAGGCCCCTGCTAAGGAGGGTGGGACAAGCTCCATGATTTCTGGCAGCCACGAGCTGCTGCTGCTCCGCTCAGCTCCGTCCTGCAGCCAGATGTGTTCAGTGCAGCTTCAGCCCTTCCTGCCCAACACGCCCCGGCAGTGCCCCCACGCTGGCCACAGCTCTGGCGGTGCCCCACACCTGTGTTTGTCCCCCAGCTCCAGGGAGGGTTTCCCGAGGGAGCAGGGAAGGGGGCAGGAGTCAAGTTTAAGCACTGCTGTTCTGTATCCTGTTGTTTTCCTACCAGGATTGTTGCAGTTTCCTGCACTGTCTTATCTGGAGCAGGGAAGCCAGCGCTCTCCGAGTCGCTGGTGTGTGTCAGTGTGTGCCCCGGGTTCTAATCTGCAAAACAGGCGTTAGAGCCCCTGAGAGGAACCAGCTAGGGCTGTCACAGGGCAGGGGGACAGGCACAGAGGGGGCAAAGGGCTTTTAGTGCCTTGAAATGAGTGTCTTTATTTGGTGCTCCTGTTTGCACAAGGCTGTGTGTGTCACACGGGTTTGGGCCTTGGGCACACCCAAGAGGGACAGGGAGGAAGAGCCCCATGGTGACATTCTGAGGTGATTCTGTGTTTGACAGACTTTACAGGAGGATAATTTTTAGAAAATGCTGAGCATGCTTTCTCCCATCCCCAAAGGCTCAAAGTACAAACAGGAAAGTCTTAAAGCAAAAAGACCATTTCCGTGTTTCAGTCAGCCCGGAGTTCAGTCTCCCCTGAAATGCTGGAGACTCCTGTGAAGTTACTTGGCCACATTTTCTGTAACACAGAGGTAAAATCTTCATCCACAGCACTGAGGCCTGGAAAGCTGTGCAGAGGAACAGGGCCTGAGAAAGCCAAATCTTGCAGATTTAAAAAAAACCAACCCCCTTTTTTCCTCGAGTGAACCTGAATTCGTCTAACTGTATGTTTTAGCAGTGCACTGAATTCCCCATGGGTTAAAAAAACTAAACCCTTTACTGTACAGCTCTGGAATGTCCTGTTTTCAGGACAGAAAGGTGTAGGTCCTGCACACAGTGTCCATTATCAGATGGGAGCCTCTCCTGGAAGGAAAATTAACCCAGCACATCAGCTCCCAACCACGCAGACACTGAACCAGGCACAAGGCTCCAAAACAAAACTCCCTCCCCACAGGCATCCCAGGGTTGTTGGAAGCAGGTAAAAACTGTGGCAGTGGTCAAGATGGATATTTATTATTTAAAGAGAAGATAAGTATGCCAGTTCAGCCTTTGGGGGAAGGATGGGTCATTTTTCTCACTCAGCTGTGACTGTGAATCCAGGCCAATTCCACTTGCCATTCCTTTGGGGCACTCCCAGCTGCTGGAAGTGTGGGGGCTGCAGTGGGCTGAAGGGTCTGTAGCTGAGCACCAGAATCTGTGCTGGGAACTAAATAGCAAGAGAAAAAAAGGGTTTTTTTCCCAAGCCATCAGGAAGAGGAAGACATGTGTCTGGAGATAAGGAAAGATAAAAGCATTCCACTTGCAGAGGCCTGTGATAGGGATCAAGATGTTCATCTGCCAAGTCAGTAATTTTGTGGCCTTATAACCATGTGGAGCTTCCGTTCCTGTTACCTTTTCCCACACTGACTGAAGGCACTGGATTATTGGCATGGAAGTTCCTTTGAGTCTGTCTGAGCAGCTCAGCCCTTTCAGGGAATTGCACAGGCTGAACTCAAAGATAAAACTCTCTTTGACTTCAGGAGGGAAAACAGTTCTCCCTTGAGTTTAGGTGCAGCTTCTGGGGGCTCAGCAGGCACAGTCTGTGAGCTCCCTGGCCTGGGGAGGTGGGAACAGGTCAAACACCTCTGGGGAGAAGCTTGGGCAGAGCCACTTTCTGTGAGGGGTCAGGACAGCCAAAACAGCTGTTGGAGGTGACTCCCTGCCCTGTTTGCTGGCATCCATCAGGCGTGAGCTCACGGGGACAGTAGATCCATCCAAGGCCTTGATTAACGTGAGGAGCTCAGAGTGCATTTGCTGCTTCCAAACAGGCTTTTATTGTCTGATTTTTGGTTAAAGCAGCAGTAGATTTCTGTAAAAAAATGCTCTGTAAATCCTGGCTTTGCACATTCCACACGCTGGCACACACAACAAGCAAGCATTCAGGCTAAAATTATCCGTGCTATCATTAGGCAGCGCATGGATTGATGGAGCCTAAGTGCAGAAGAGAGCTGTGCTGTTGTGCTGCAGGCAGGCTCACCCCAAAGGGAGCAGTTCCTGTGCTTCCCAGTCATTCCCTGTCGGGCACCTGCGAGAGGTGTGACCTGTTCCCCTTGGACAGGAGAGCCGGTGGGTTGGGCTGGTGGTGGGCGGGCACTGAAGGCCCCAGGCGCCAAGGACGCCGGGCACAGCCTCTGCCCTGGGGCCGGCACTCCTGCACACAGCCGTTCCTGCCCCAGTGCTACCGCACAGCCTCTGCCCTGGGGCCGGCACTCCTGCACACAGCCGTTCCTGCCCCAGTGCTACCGCACAGCCTGTGCCCTGGGGCCGGCACTCCTGCACACAGCCGTTCCTGCCCCGGCGCTGCCAGGTCTGCCGTCAGTGTAACCCACACTCCGGAGATAAATCCCTGCGGACAAGCACCGCGTTCACAGATTACAGAGCAGCCGGGCAGCTGTCAGCTGGGATGGGCTTCTCCCGTGTTCCACAGCTCACTGGGAGAGCAGGAGCCCGGGGCTGGAGCTGCCGTACCTGGCGGTGGGTGCTCAGGTGTGCTGGGCTGTGCTCACTGACCACCAGCCAGGGCCTGTTCTCACCAAGAGCTGTGTCACATTTAGGCCAGAACTGCTCAAAGAACCAGTTTAGACATGGTTCCTGTGTCCAGTGTTTTCAGCCTGGCTTCTTTTACCTCGACTAATTGCAAAGCTTTTAATTAATCATGGCCTGAGACACCTGGAGCACAGGCTCCACTCTGGCCTGTGAGTGCACGGTGTCAGTCACAGAGGGTGACATGGTGTCAGTCATGGAGGGTGACAGGGTGTCAGTCACAGAGGGTGACACAGTGTCAGTCAGAGAGGGTGACACAGTGTCAGTCAGAGAGGGTGACACGGTGTCAGTCACGGAGGGTGACACGGTGTCAGTCAGGGAGGGTGACACGGTGTCAGTCAGGGAGGGTGACAGGGTGTCAGTCAGAGAGGGTGACAGGGTGTCAGTCAGGGAGGGTGACACGGTGTCAGCCACGGAGGGTGACACGGTGTCAGTCAGAGAGGGTGACACGGTGTCAGCCACGGAGGGTGACACGGTGTCAGCCACGGAGGGTGACACGGTGTCAGCCACGGAGGGTCCTGGCTGCTGCGGTGCCGAGGGTCCGTTACGTGTTCCCTGTGACACAGAGACAGGGAGGAATGTCCAGGCTGCTACATGGAGCCTTCCAAACAGATGGGAGAGTTTCAGATTTAGTCTCTAGTATAAATACGAGTTAAATGTGCAAATCCTTCAGTTGGGAAACCGCCTCTTGTTACTGTTTGCACAGTCAGAGAATGTCAGATTGAACCAGCCTCGCTATTCCTGGTTCTCTCTCTGCAGTTCAGCACTCGGAGACACAGAGCTTGCCAACCACAGAGTGCTGAAGGAACAACTCGCAGAGTTCAGTTTGTAAAATTGTATTTTCAATGTTTATGTTTCGTTTCTGTTTTGTTGGTGCTGCAGAGGCTGATCCTGCAAATATTTACTCCAGTCAGGTTTTGTGTTTGGAGTTCCTGGGAAGCCAGGGAGCTCAGCCCAGGGAGAGCACGGGCCTGAAGTGATCTATGTTCTGGGCCGAGCTTGGAGAAGTTCAGTTGCCTCTGCTGGTCAGGGTTTTTTTAATATATATATACACACATATGTATACACATACATACATGTATATGGACACACACGTGTGATAATTATTTCAGGTGCTGAGAGAGAAAGGCCATTCAAAGAGTCACTTACTGATCTCCACCTGAGAGAAAGCAGCGACACAGAAAGCAGCAACATGGTGAGTGTTCTGTTATGGCATAAATGATCCCACAGACAGAAAGAATGAACAAATTGGTTTGTAAAAGGAATCATGAGAGGAAATTGCCAATCTACAGTTATCACTCTATTGGGGAGGGACAGAAACAGCCCCAGGACTGCTCTTCTCTGCACAGCCCCTCTCACTCATGTTCTTTCCAACATGCCTTTGCAGAACAAGAGCTCTGGTGATGGAGAGTGCAGCAAAGCCAGTTCCCTTCACACAGGTCTCTCCAAACTTGTGATCTGGGCACACAGTCATGGGACCATATGCAACGAGCCCCCAGCCCTGGAATTTGTACAGAACACGGGTCACCTGAGCAGGGACAATGCTATGCTGTGGATGTGCAGAGTTGGACATGCCTATCACTGGCAGTGTGAGAAGTTACATGACAGAGGCAGAGAAGGGACTGAGGCTGTAGGAAGGAAAAGGAGGCCCCAGTTTTCCGAGGCTTCAGCAAGGGAAGATAGCTTTGGGGAGAAGAGGCTCAGGCTGACCCCATCATCTTTTGAGAGGGATCAAGCAGGTGTTGGGAGCACAGGGTCATGTGGCAGATCCCCAGGAGCCACTCAGCAGAAGGCTGACACAGCCTATGCAAGGCATAAGAAGCCATCACCCAGAGGGAGTCAAAATACCAGGGAACTGATGACACCTTGCTCTGCAGCAGAGCAGCACTTGGCAGGTGCTGGGCTCCAAACTGGTGGTCAGAACGTGAAGCTCAAAGATGATGATGTACTGATCATCTCTGATGAAGAGCAGTGCGTGGCAGTTAAAGACAACCAAGGAGACAGAATCAACCCGAATAATGTGTCAGAGCCACCTACTCAGGTGGATTTGCAGATGCTCCACTGCCAGGAGCTGGCATTTCACCAGCCAACAGCCCCTCAAAGATCTGCCTTTGCCAGCATGGCAGGGCCACCTCCAGCCTGTGCCTATGTTCTGCAGTCCCCTGTCAGCAACCTGGAGGACCCGGGCAGGAACATCCCGAGGTTGGGTCATTTCACTGCTGCAGGGCCCACGGCTGAAACCTCCAGAGCGAGGAACCCCCCGGGGTCAGCAGCACCAAAGGTGTGTTTCGAACCTCTTCCTGTCCCCAGCACCGAAGCGAAGGCCCAGCTTGAGTCATGCCCCTTGGTGACATTCTTTAAGTTCCAAGCCACTGCTGATGTCCAGCAGCAGCTCCAGCTGAGCCCTCCAAAGCATGGCATGCTAGGAGTGGGCTCCAGCAGGAATGGCACTGAGAATTTGGCAGAGGAGAGCGAGCCGTCGGGATCCAGGCAGGCACCTCATCCTTCAGCCTTCCAGAGTCCAGAGAGCCATCCACCTGCAGCCTCAAACAGAGGTAAGAGAGCCCAGAGTTCTGTGCCTGCAGGGGTGTGGGGGTGTTCTTTTAATCACTTTCCCAAAATAGCAAAGGAGGGCGAGTTCACATCACTGCCAAGATCTATTCTGCAGCATCTAAGTAAATCCCTCGGATTTGGGGCACTCTTGTTTCTACTCAAAGGGACTAAAAAGATCCCTGCCTGAAGCAATTAGCACTTCTGTAGGAAATGCCCTTCCCTGAGTTACCCAAAGGTGTAGCCTAGCCCCAACATCCCAGTGTTGAACACTTTGGTCTTCCATTTTATGTGGTATCCCCACATGGAACATTGGCTGTACTTGAGACAGTCCCTATGGGAAACTGGAGCCAGAGATGGGAACTCGGGTCTCAAGAGAAGGAACCAAGGGGAAGTAACTTAACCCAGAGAAATTGTGGCTGAAGCCCTGCCTGCACCAAAGCCAGCAGCAAAAGATCCCAGCGCTGGCAGTGGCAGTGTCAGCCCTGCATGGGAAATGCCAGGAGCCCCATGCATGGCTTTAGTCCTTTCAAGAATGAAGGTTTTCCTATGCACTGTCCTGCAGCATGGGGGCCTGGGTACATGCTGGGGAAGGGCAGAGGGTGCTGAGGCAGCATTTGGGGTCTGCCTGTGATGTGCTTACACTGTTGGTGCTGGTCCTGAACAGGCTTGGGGTTACAGACACTCGTGTTCCTTGTGGAGCCACAACCACACAAACTGCCACAGTTGGGGTTTGGGAGCATTATTTGACTATTTTCATAGCTGACATCAAGTGTCATCTGAAGGGACTGGACATTCACCTGGGAATGTCTGTGTAGTGTCTGTTCCTGCCAAGGTAGCTGGCTCATGGCTCAGAAGAGGCCTTGGCATTACTGATTCACGAGCCATTGCTCTCTGCACCCAGAGCAGTCAGTACAAAACAGGCCAGAAACCAAAACCAGTGGGACAGGGATCAGAGGAATCCACCTAATCCATCCACAATATGTCAGGGTGACAACTAAGCCTGTACAAAAGAACCTGGTACAAAAAGGGGAACCTATAGATGCTGGCTCACGAGCCCTTTCCCATCTCCCCCTCCTCAGTCCTGGACAAGTCACAGGCAAGCAGATGGAGCTTTCCATCAATCCAGAGAATTAATTTCTCACGCTACATTGAACTAGGTGGATGTGGTATTGCCATGGCAACTTAAGAGAGAGCCCAACTGGAATCCTGGCAGTCCTTTAAACAAAATAATAATACACGTTTACTCACCTGTTTGTTTTCCCTCACCATCCTCCTCAACTTTTGGTTCATGCTTTTATTTCATGATGACAGGGAAATCTCCCTGTCTGGCAGCGAGGAGGGCCAGCAGCCAACAGAGAGGGAGCAGGAAGGAGCCCAGCCCTCCCTGGAGAGGTGGGTGCTGTCAGGTGCCATGGTTGTGGAGAACACAAAACTGATCCACAGCTCTAGGGGAGGGGGTTTGAGAGAGTCCTGGCTTTCAGAAGGGAGGTGGACACCATCCTGCATCTCCTTGTGTTTTACTGATCTTTGTGAATTCTCGCTGTCTACCAAGCTGTGTCTTTACTTTCAGGTGTTCTGAAGAAGCAGGAGAAAAAGAAAAACTGTCCCACTAGTGATATAAAGGTGTTCAAAGACTGGCTGATGTTGCACCACCCCTCTGAGACACGTGAGATCCACACGCTGCCACCTGAAGACCTCGACCGCTACCTGGTCTCATTCTTCAGCTCCACCAAGAGACAGGATGGCACAGATTTTTCTGCCCATTCCTTTGGCTTCTTGCAGCGCAACATCGAGCGGTACCTGAAGGAGCACAGCTACCAGTACAACGTGGTGAGAGGGCTGGAGTTCAGGGCCTCTCAGGAGGCTTGGAAACTAAAGTATCAGTGCCTGTTCCAAAAGAAGAGGGAGGAACAGTGGAGTATTTTGGAGAACCTGACAGATGAAGATGTGGAAAACCTTCGTAAGAAGGGAATTTTAAACAGGATGGACCCTCAGGGCTTTCTGCACCTCATGTTCACCAGCATTGTTAGGGGGTTTGGGGCAAGCACCCACAGCCAGAGCCACCACCTCTACTGGGGACAGCTGGTGCTGAGGAAGAGTGAGGGAGAGGTGGA
This sequence comes from Pseudopipra pipra, assembly GCF_036250125.1. NCBI lineage: Eukaryota > Metazoa > Chordata > Aves > Passeriformes > Pipridae > Pseudopipra > Pseudopipra pipra. Next base: position 5,663,037 of record NC_087575.1, read on the forward strand.
GTACTTGGAGTGGAAGGATGATCTGAGCCCAGAAGGAAACAAAGGGGAGTCAAGCCCACGGCTCTTTGCCAAGCCTGCTGATCCAGAGAACTGTCCAGTCACCAGTTACAAGGAGTACGCCAGGAGGAGGCCACCGGACAGCCTGAAGGACAACGATGCACTTTACCTGGCTCCCAGGTCACAGTGCTCCAGCTGGGACGAGGTGTGGTACTTCAGCAAGCCACTGACAAGAGCCCAAATGGAAAAGATCTTGAAAGTTATTACCCAGCAAATCAGAGGAGCCGCAAGGAAGCCCAGGCAATAGAGGTGTCCCCTCAGCTTTCCCCCTTAAACCACTCCAAGGCTCCTCTGAAACAGAATCCTGTCGTGATATTTGGTGTAGGCTGAGAGCAAACATCCTTCTGCTGGTCTTTGCCTTGGCACTGAGGGCACCTACACATCTGCAGCGCCTCAGCTTCAAGGTAAATTCCTCTGTTGTTCTTTCTGTTGTTGGAATTGATAATTCAGTGAGTTAATGAGAATCTTCGGTTTCACATTTGCAAAATGAGTTAATGTTCTACTGTACAGTCAGTGCCATGAGAAACCACCAGTGCTGACACAGAGGTCTTGAGGGTGGCACAGCCCAGCCAGGAGTGTCAACTGCACCTTCGTTTTGGGGGCTGACACAGCTCAGCCCGGGGCACAGGCCTGCAGGGAAGGATGAGCAACACGAGGAGAACGACGACGTTGCTGATCCCCATCTCATGGCATTGCTTCCAACAAGGTTCAGGTCATTTCCCTTAGTGAAAGATTCATAGATTGCAGAAGTTGTAGCTGTTTTAAGAAGTTATTTAAAGTGTCTGACAGTGTTGAAAGGTTTTATGGTAAGTGGTTTCCCTGGAGTGCAAAATGCAGCTCCCCAAAGGCCCTGGGAGATGTGCCGAGCTCTGCTCAGGGCTGTTCAGTGCCTGTTACATTCCAGTCACGTTGTTGGTTGCATTGTTGACAGAACCAAATAAAAGAACCTTTAGCTCAGTCCTGTCTGTCTGTTCTGCCAGGTTGCAGCAGGTGCCCTGAACAGCAGGTGGTGGCTCCCTGAACACCAGTGTGTTCCACGTTGTTCCCTGCAGTGTCCCTGGAACACCAGCATGTTCCATGTTGTTCCCTGCGGTGTCCCTGGTGGTGCAAAGCTCTCCTAGGGGGAGTTTGGGCCCTTTGAAGCCCTATGAGCCACCTCCATGGTTTCTGAACAAGGCCTTGGGGGCCAGGCCCTTTGCCAGAATCGGTCCTGTTTGAGGAATTTCACACCACCAGATAACTTAGGGATGTTTGAAGAGACATAAAAGAAGACAAACTCAGTTTGTCCAAAGTGCTGGAGGGCGTCTGCCTGTTCCCCTAATGCTGCTGAGCCCTGAGGGCATCACGAAGGCCCCACGATGGCACAGCCATCCCAAAGAGCCCACCAGTGCCCAGGTGACCCAGCCGTGGGCACAGCTCTGCACCCCATGGGGCCAGGCTTCTCTCAGCTCTGAGACCACCACTGGTCTGGCTTTTTCCTCCCCTGTGCTGATCAGTTTGGCCCATACCTGCCAAAAATACCTGGTGGCACAATCAGCCCCCTCCAACCTGTCACAGCACCTGGGCCCCTCCAGCTCCCTGGGGCTCCACCAGGAAACTCCCCCAGTCAGCACCCACAGAGTGGGGCTGGAGTCCCAGTGGGGTCTGTGCAGGGACCCTCCTAGCAGGGGCAGCCAGGCACAGACATTTCAGAGTGGTTGGGGTCAGACAGGACCTTAAAGCCCCCTCGATGCCAACCCCCAGTGCCATCCCCACCCCAGGCAGGGACCCCTTCCCCCAGCCCTGGGTGCTCCCAGGTCCAGCCAGTGGGACCCTGGTGTTCCCCGAGCCCAGCAGCCATTGGGACCCCCAGCCACAGCTCCCAGCAGCCCCAGCCCCACATCCCAACCGTGGGTCTCTTCCAAAACACCAGTGCAGAACCAGCAGAGCAGGTGGACAGAACAGGCTGGGAAGAACAAGAGAGCAACAACTCTTTAATAAATTAGCAAAATAAACAGCATCTATATATATATTTATATTCAATTGCTGTGTCTCCATGGATCACAGGAGTTAAGCCAGTGTTGATTCCCCAGTCTCATGGCAATGCTGATCCAGAGGCCTCAGTCCAGGTATCCCTGAGGCGACGCCCGGCCTTGTGGGACCTAAAAACCTGAAATCACTGAGAAATAAAACAGCTTTTTTGTAAGCCAGAGACACAGTTCCCAAGGGGCAAAGTGAATTACCGGATGATTTCACCTGGCTGACTCAGGTGGAAGTGATTAAAAAGTACTGATCCAACTTTTCCCCTCTTAAGAAAATAAAAAAAAGTGTTCCCCCACAGGGAGGGGGAGGAAGGAGCAGATCTATTGCATGGAAGGATTATCAGTGACAACAAAACAGATTGATTTGCAGGGTACATGTCTCCAGTTGTTGCAGTGGCCAGGGGTGGAACTGATTGGGCATTTTGGTCACGAGTCAGTGGATCCCAAACAGGGTGAGCCCCGGCCCAGGGTCCCTCAGTCCTCGTCGCGGACGTACTGCCCGGCCTCCCAGCGCTGGGCCATGGCGCTCTTGTGACGGATCACTCGGGTGCTCTCCACCACCTGCAGAGACCAGAACGCCCAGGATCTTTGTAAAGAAGGGATTTTTATAATCAATCTGTTTGCAGAGCTGCCCCCCTGCCAGCCCCCCAGCCCGCTCTGCTCAGTGCAGTGCCCACCCGAGGGGAGCGGGGGTAACGGGGGTGTCAGGGCAGCGTGAGCAGAGCCCCCGCCTTCCTGAAGGACTTTACCTCTGTGTTGACCTTGTCGATGGGTTCTATGCCTGCATACTGTGGAAAGGGGAAGACAGGATCAGATAATGGCAGCCTGGCAGGGGAATATCCAGAGGTGGCTGGATCCAGCCCCCGGGGTGGTCAGAGGAGGGGAGGCACACGCAGTCGTGCCCTCCCCGGGGTGAGGGAACGGTTCAGTCCAGGTTCCCCCCAGGAGGAAGCTGCTGCTCCTCTCCAGTCCCACCCAATGCTGGCAGCCCTGAACAGCACGGGCAGCCCTGGGGAGCTCACACGGCCCCTCACTGGTGCCACCACCACCGGGTCTCCCACCAAGCCAAACAGCTGGACCTCCAGCTCCAGGTGGGAGCCAGAACAGCCACCTCCAGCTCCAGAGCCACCAGTCTTCTCCTGGGCTCCAGCCCCACAACCATATGCTGCCCAGAAAGGGCAAGGTAGGCACATTCACCTTTCCATCCTCCTTCACCCTCCTCCTCCTCTCTTCACAGGGGCTGGAACGTGACGAGTCCGGGGTGGGGGTCTCCGTGCTGCCCTGGGAGGAACTGGCCACTCTCAGTGGGGTGAAGGACGACATCAGCCCCAGGATCCCCGTCTGGTGTGAGGCAGGAGTGGAGACAGGAGACCCAGACACCGAGTAGCTGCCACTGGCACCTGAAGCAGCTTTGCAAGAAAGCATCGGGGTGTGAGGGACTCCAGGACCGCTCCCGGGGGCTGGAGACCCTCTGGAGAGCCAGGCCCCTGCCCCAGACCCACGTCCGCAGCAGGTCCAGCAGATTCGGTCACAGCTGGGGCCCTGTGTCTGGGCCCCAGCCAGGGACTGCAGGAGCTAGGAGGGGAAGTGCATGAGCTGGGCCCTTCCAGCCCTGTTTGCTGCTGTAACGTGACACAAAGTCATCAAGCCCTGAGCAGCTCGAATCAAAAGCCATGCTGCTCCTGCGGAGCCTGTTCCTCCTCAGCAGCAGTTCTCCTGCTGACTCCAGTGTGTTGGTATCAAGTTCTCCTGGGACAACTTGCTACCAGCGCACAGGAGCCCTTATGGGCATCCCACAAGATCGTTGCTCTACCACTCTGCCCCCTCCTCCCTTACCGGAGCTGTGCCGAGAGCGGGAGCCCTCCTGGGGAACGCTGTCTCTGTAGTTGTTCATCAGCCGCCGCCGCTGCTCCTGCAGCTCCTCTTCCCTCTGCAGGTCGCTCCGGATCTCCTCCTCAATCAGTGCAGACGTCTGGGGCTTCCAGGTCCGCAGCCGGTACTGCTCCTCCCGGCCGTCCTCCCTCCGCAGCGGGCTCTGCGTCCCCATGTCCTCCGCGAAGGAGACCTTCGGCTTCCAGAAGGAGAGGGAGAAGTACTCTCTGGGCAGGACAGCAGTGCCGGTGGGGCTCGGGGTGGAGCCGGGAAGCTTCCCTCCCCAGGAATCCTTGCTCCCCCATTTGCTGGCACTGGCGGAAGCGTGCTGGGACACCGAGGGCTTCTCCCGGCTCCTCTCGCTGACAGCGAAGCGCGGCTGGGACAGCTGGAAGTGCGCGATGCTCGCTGTGTAGCTGGGACTGCTTCTCCTGCCCCTGGTGTCTTCCGTGGGGCTGGGGCTCGAGGGCTGCTCCGCCACAAACTCCTTAACCCAGCTCCTCCGCTCCTCTGCCTGCCTTGGGGCCGTGGACTTCTGCAGGGGGGCTTCCTCCTGCTCAAACACCCTCCTGCGCTCGTCCAGCTCCTGATGCGTCCCCCTGTCATACGCCCCCAGAAGCCTCCCTTGCCTCTTCAGATCTTCCTCTCGCTTGGTTTCCTGCTCAATTTCCCTCTGGACGTAAAGGGAAGCACGGCCTCTGTCCTTCCCTTTCCTGCCTGGGCCGGGAGAGCCATGAAGGGCGAGGACAGGCTTGGTCTGGATCTCCACCAGCTCGCTGCTGGAGGTCAGCCGCTGGATACCCCTCTCTTTCCAGAGGTTCTCCTCCCTCTCCATCGCCATGCGGATCTCCCGCTCGATGGGCGTCTCACTGCTGACCTTCGTCTCCTTGCCCAGCCCGTTGCTGCCAGCCCTCAGATCCACGAGGCCACTGAAGGTCTCATTGGAGGCACTTCCATCACTGCCATAGCCTGTGTTGGCTTCGTTATACATCTCACCCAAGCCAGAGTCCAGGTCCTCTCTGGACAATGCTTTGGTCAGGCTGGACATTTTCACAATGGGATACGACCTTTCAATGTGAGCTTTTCTGGGAGTATAAACCTCCTCCTTCTCGGGTGTCTTGTAGGACACATTGTAAACCTGGTAAACGCTCTTGTCCCTCCCGCTCTGGCTTGATGCACCGGCACTACCATAACCTCTCACAGCCTTCGTGGCCATCTCAGGGCTATGCCACTCTTCCCTGGAGACTTTTGTCACTGACTCTGGCTTAGGGGATATGGCCTGCTGCCCTGGGCTGAAAAAAGAGCCTGGGCTGGTCTTCTCTAGCATCAGAAACTGCTGCCGAGCCGCGGAGAAGTTGATCTGCTCTGTGTCGATATTGTCAGGGTCCACAGGTGTCGCAGCCCTGCCTGGGGAAGGTTTGTCAAAGCTGATGGCAAAGCTGGTGGTGACACTGCCTGCATGCCTGCCTTCACCCTGGCTGCCCATGCCAGTGCTGATGGAGCTCAGTTCATCCATGGAGCTCCACCTCTCGGCAATGGTGGAGCTCTTCCTCATCACCTGGCTCCGGATGACCTCCCTCCTCTCGTCCTCAAGCTCCCTGGCTTTCTCGGGTGAGATGTTGGGTGGAGGGACCCTGTACACGTCCTGTTCCTCCTCATCATAGAGCTTCGAGGGTTTCCTCTCACCCCTGTAAGCCCTGAGGTCGTACAGGCTTCCCGACTTCACCACCTCCAGCTTGGACTCTCTGTCCGGGGACGGGGTCCAGACATCTTTTCCACCCTCCAGGAAATATGAGGGTGACTGGGACCTCCTCTTCCAGCCATAGCCATTTTCTACCCTCTGGGTGCTGTGTTGAGTGGAGCCAAACACATCGTCGTCACTGTCGGCCCTCAGCTCTGCCAGCGAGCCGGTCTGGTGCCCATCGCTGGAGTCAGGCCTGTGCGAGGCCTGTGGGAGCTGGAACACCAGATGTCTGGTGACTCTGTCCATCTCCTGGGAAGAGCCACCCCTCTGCCAACCTGTCTTCGGAGCGGGGCCGCTGCTCAGCTTCAAGGTCACCCACGAGCTTCTGGCTCAGCAGAGGCCAAGGGGCCGGACGTGGCTGTCCCTGCAAGCAGGAGGGGAGAGCAGCCGTTTAGAGCAACAGGAGGAGCAGAGGTCAGGGCACAGCCCCTCTTCCAGCCTGGTACCACTGTCCTTGCTGGGGACAGACACCAACCTGCCCCGTCTGGGGCAGGAGCAGGCAGAGCACAAAGCACCGTTCCCAGTAGGAATTGCCACAGAGCCCAGATCCCCCTCCGACCTCTGTCCCCCAGCCTGGGCACGTTCCAAGGGTGCACAGCCAAACCTGCCGCAGGTTCACAGCACCACCAGTGGCAGCGAGACCACAGCCACGGCCCGGCTGGGCATCGCCCTGGGCCTCTCCACATGCACGGGGCAGGGAGGGACCTCCAGCCCCTGGCGGCACCAGCAGGGAGAGGTGGCAATAGAGGCACTGAGGCCACCCCTGCCTGGAATATCTCCTCGTGCATTTACAGGAAGGAGCCTCCAAGCAGCCGAGCTGTAGAAACAACTGGGTCATAAAAGTGGTTTCATGGCTCATAAAACGAGGGGACTTTAACCCCCCTGGCATGCAGGGCGGGAGTGAACGGCCCTGACCTCGAGGTTGATGCTCCAGCGCTGGCTGGGCCAGAGCCGGCTGGGACAGCGGGTGCCAGGCAGGGAGGGGCAGCACAGGTGGGTCCCCATGAGGCAGCAGCTCTCACCGCACCTCAGATGCCATCCCGGCCCCAGCGCCGGGGACACCAACGTCACCCACGGACAAGCCGGGCGTGCCCAGAGCCAGCAGCACATCCTGTCCCGCTGTTTGCCGAGGCTTAGCCACAGCCTTGCTGTCACCCTGGCTCCGTGAGCCCCAGCAGGTCAGGGTGTGTCACTGCCGGGCACCGCTCCGGAGATCTCACGGCCTGCTGGGAGCATGAGGCAAAACGGGAGCAAGCCCACGGTGATGCCAGGGGCAGCCCAGAGCTGCCGTGGTACTTGCAAGCACAGCTCAGGGTGAGGCTCCCCAGGACAGAGGCAGATGCCTGGTGCTCCCCGTATCTGGAGCATCCCAGCTCATCCCCAGGATGAGAGCACTCTGGATATGGCTCCTTCCTGCAGCAACACTGGTGACTGAGCTTCCCCTGCTCACCTCCAGCCCTCCTGGGATGCACTGTCCTCCCACAGGGCAAGTGGGGTTGGGCTCCAGTCAGGAGCTGTTTAAGCCTTTCCTGGATCTCATCAGCAGCATCTGGGATGTCCTGGCTGCCCATGCCCAGCCCCGGTGGCTCAGACTCTCCCCTGCAGCTGTGCTCTGCTGAATTTCCCTGTAATTCCCCTACCTGTGATTCAGTCTTGCTCTTTCATTGCCCCCGGTGACCTGGATAGTGAAAACCACCTGACCACACCTCTTACCGTGTTTGGGGTGGTCGAGGTCCTGGCTGGAAGGGGACACCCCCCCGGGGAGCGCTGGCAGCTGGCACAGGAGGGGAGCAGGGAGGAGGAAGCCAGCTGGGCTCTTATCAGGGCTGCTCCACTCGAGCGGAACGGCCCCTCCCAGAGCTGCGCCCAAATCCATCCACCTGGCTCAGCTCTGTCCGGCGCTGAGGGATGGTCGGGGTTTAGGGGTCCCGGTCATCCCCCCTGGGCCAGGCTGCCCCCAGCCCAGCCAAGCACCACGAGAGGTGCTGGCCAGAGCAGGTGGCACTGCAGCACCCGCCAGTCTGGCCTGGCCCCCCCCACTGCAAGGAGACATCTGGGGCGCTTTCCAGGGCCTGCCTGTGCCAGGGGATCTTCATGGGGCTGCAGAGCTGCAGGGCCTGTTCCCTCCCTGTGCCGGTGGCCGCGAGCGCTCCCAGACCGACCGACGTGCGAGGCGTGTGGCCAGCGTCCCTCCGCCCGCCCACAGGCTGCACCAGCCCTCCTGCACACCCTCGCTGCCACCGTCCCTGGGTGGGCACCGGTCCCTCCGAGGCTGGGGGACACGGCGGCCCCCCAGCACTGCCCTCACCCCCGACCACGCTGCACTTACTGTCCAGGAAGCCGTCGGGGTGGGGGTCCCCATGCCCCGAGGAGGCCACACAGGGCACCCAGCTGAGCCGTGTCTGCTGGGGAGTGGCCGGGGTGGCAGCAGTGGGGGGCGGGGGGGCCACGGGTGGCGTGGCTGCGGGGCCCTGATAAGCTCAGCACGAGTCTGTGGGGGAATTCCAAGAACCATGTTGGGCTCAGTGCTCTGTCCCCGATCTCCCTGTGCCTCCATTACCCCACTGCAGCTGGTCCCATGCCCAGGAGGCTGCTCTTGGCTCTGATCTGCAGCATGCACCGATGCACCAGTGGACCAATGTGCCAACACGCCCATGTGCCAATGCACCAACGTGCCAACACACCTGTGCCTTGATGCACCAGTGCAGAGGTGCAGCGGCAATGCACCCACAGACCTTCTTCCAGGTGCTTCCTGCCTCTCCGTGGACACAGCTATGCCACTGAGAAGCCCTGAAGCTGCAGGGAGGGCCTGGATGTCCAGCTCTCCTCCCACCGTGTGCCCCAGGGCAGCCATTAGCCCTGGGGGATGCAGCAGAGGGACCTGAGTGCACATGCTGGGAGCAGCCACGCCGGGAGCAGCCTGGGCTCTCCTGTCACACCGCGGGGCCTCCCTGTGGTCACCGATAACCCCGTGTTTGCGCAGGCGGGTTCTCGCCGCCGCGGCAGCCCCGGCACTGCCAGCCCCGGCACTGCCAGCCCCTTGCAGCAGAGCAGCTCCCTCCTTCCCTCTGGACACGAGCCCTGCACTTGGGAAACCTGGTCTGGAAACCTCAGGCACCTGCCAGGACAAGAGCAGGAGAGTGGCACAGTGACCGTGGTGGCCTTGGTGCCCATGGCCACAGCTGCTGGATCCCAGCGGAGTGGGCAGCATTGCCAGTGCCCAGAGCCACCCTCCCTCCTGGCATGGGGCATCACAGCTGAGCAGGTGATGCTGTGCTGGGATGTTCAGCCCTTCCCTGTGCCGGTGGCTGGGCGGGAGGTCCCTGTCCTCACCCCCTCTGCCCTGCATCGGAGCCCACTCCTGCCAGGAAGCCCCTCCCGGCCCTGCTGCTGCCCAAGCAGGGCGCTGGTGCCTGGCCCCGGCTCACCCCAGCTGCAGGTGCTGGGGGGTCCCACTTACCCTTGCCCAGCCCCTTGGTGCCCCTGTTCCCGCTCGGGGCTGGCGCTGCCTGGCCTGGGGACGCCGGTGCCGTGTGCCTGCCGGGCTGTTCTGCGTTTCCGGGCAGGTGAGCGGAGCCTGTTTTACCGCAGGGCTGAGCCAAAGTCCACAGGTGATGCCAGGGAACCAGGAGCGCTCCCCGCCTGCCGCAGGGCGTGTGCTGGCACCTGGGCTGGCACCGGGCAGGGTCAGGGCCCAGCTGCTCCAGGAAAGAGCCCTGGAATCCAAGCCTTGGGCAGCAGCAATCGCACCAGCGTGGGGATGTGCAGAGACCCATGGCCATGTGCACACAGACAGGCCTCGTCAGGGCCTGGGAGGTCCTGACCCCACCACTGTCCCTCGGGACAACCAGGTAACTGGGCTGCCACGTCCTCTTTACCTGGGCAGGCCCAGAGTATCACCCCACATCCTTTTCCTCCCACATCCCTCTTCCTCCCCACTTCCCCTGCCCATACAGCGAAGGGGCAGCAGGGCCCATCCCCAACATCCCTGTCCCTAACCTTCCATCCTCCTCCTCCCATCCCCAGGATGCCCAGCCCCAGCCCAGCCCCTCCCACCCGTCGGTGGCTGCAGGATGGTTGTTCACACAGTTTATTTGCTCGGTTCAGGTGTTTTACAAACAACGGGGGGTGGGAGTGGGGGTGGGATTCAAACAGCTTCGGCACAAGTGAAAAGCTCAGGGGTGCGGGAAGTGCACTTCAGCGGGGGGGGCTGCGGGACGGGGCAGGGGTGATGTTGGGCCCACTGCCTGCTCCTCTCATGCCCCAGCCCCGGCCCGGGGCCTGGTCCCACTCCCCGCTGCCACGGGCGCCAGACTGGGCCGGGGGTCAAAGCCAATTGAGAGGCGGAGGGTGCTGAGAGTGGGAGGGAGTCCCAGCCTGGGGTCGGGAGGATTGCAGGGCCCAGAGTGGGATGGGGTGAGTGGTGCTGGCCCCTGGTGTGGGGTGGCAAGAGATGACATTCCCCCCAGGATTGTGGGGGAGATGCCCTGTGGCACTGAGCCCCCTGCCCCGCCCTGCAGCAACGGGGCTCCAGGGATGCCCTCAGCAGGAGGGGCAGGAGAGGCCCCCCTTCCCCTGCTGGGGAAACCCCTCCCTCCCTCAGCTCTGCCTCTCCCAGAGGCTGTGGGTGCCCAGACAGGGCTCAGGTGGCACTGCAAGACCCCCGCAGTCCCCAGCCCTGCAGTGACTGCACTGGGGGAAAACTGCAGCCTGGATGGTAGCTGGGGTGACAACTGGGATGTCATGGGGGGGTCACTGCTCACATACGGGGAGTGTGGGGGAAGGAAGGCCTTGGGTGGCCGAGCCCCATCCCTGGCTGCTCTATCACTGGTGTCCCAGTGGGCTGGGCACTGTGGGGGCTGCTCCACACGTGCTTTGGGGGATCCCTGGGGACTTGCCCGGCCTCACAGCAACGGGGACCCTCTCATGCTCACACAAGGACTCCTGTGCTGGCTGGTGGCTGCACCCTGCCCAAAGCTCCTGGGCAAGTGCCCCTGGGCACAGGGCCCAGGCACTGCCCCGGCGGGCGCTCCCTCGCCTGCCCCAGTGGGTCTCAGGGGGGAGGAAACGCTGGTGCTGGTGGTGAAATCCCCACTGAAGGGCTGGGGCATGGGGTGGGGGAGCAGGGAGACTGCCCTTCATGGGACACCGGACCCCTGACAGCTCCCAGTGCCAGTGCTGGGGTGAACTGGGCTGCCCTGCTCCCCTGCGGGACCTGGTGCTGCAGCCTGGACCCCCAGAAGGTGGCTCTGCAAAGCTGCCACAGCTGAGCTGCAGAGGCAGGAAGGGAACAGGATGCTGGGCCACACTCCTGCTGCTATGAGGAAGTGGGTGGGGTGGGCACACCCACCCCATTCCTGTCCCCAAGAGGCTGAGCCCCCCTCGCTGCCATTGCCCCAGGGGGACACGGGCACTGGCCACAGCACAGCTCAACCCCAGGGGCTGGCAGAGCCCAGCGGTGCCAGCCAGCAGCCGAGCTGGAGGAATGGCCATCAATGCCAGCACCAGGGTGAGGGGCTTCCACACAGTGAGATGAGCCTGGGGGAGCAGAGCAGGGTCTCCTGCCCACAGCTCTGAGCACAGGCTGGGGTGATCCTGGAGGAGCTGTGCGTGGCCCTGCCCATGACCTCAGCTGAGCATCATGGAGGAGACACTGCCCTTAATGCCCTTCCCTCGCCTGGACACGCTTGGTCCCCGAGGGGCTCATGGCTTGGGGAGCCCAGGGACACGGGGACAAGGACACGGGATGGAGCGGAGATGTCCATGGGCAGCCAGAGGGGAACAGACCCAGGCCTTTCCCCACTGGTGATGCAGATGATGGAGGCACAGAGAGAGGCCTGGCATGGGTCTGGGTCCAATGCCCACCATGGGCTGGGCCAAGTGTGGGTCCCGCTGGTGCCGGCTCCCAGGGAGTCATCTACGGATGCAGCGGCGTCCTCCGATCCCCTGCCCGACGGCTCCGTCCTCCGACGGTGGGTGGGACAGTGGTGGTGAAAGAGGAAAAGGCTCTGGTGTTGGTGGCAGGAGGGCTCCAGTGGGGTTGAGGCCAGGCTGTGGTGGGGTGAGTGCACCATGGGGTTAGGGGGTCTCTAATAAATACCACAGGCAGCACTGGTGGGGGGCAGCGCGGGGCAGGCGTTGGGCAGATGGGGCGAGCGTTGCCACGGCCACCATTTGCTGCTGCCCGCTGCGGCCCCCTGGGCACCGTGTTGGATCTCCCCGGTTCTGCAGAAAGAGGGTCCGTGTCCAGTGTGGGGGAAGCCCGGCGTGCCGGGATGGCGGGCCTGGCTAGCAGGGGCCGGGGCAGAGAGGGCTCGGCAGGGGCAGCCTGTCCCGGCGGCAGCGGGGGCCAGCGGGGCTCACATCACCGTGCAGCACTTGCAGCGCTGCTTCTTCACGTCTGTCTCCTGCTCGGCCTCCTTGGCATCTGTGGCGTTGGCACCTGGCTTCTGCCCGCCCACGCCCTCCTCCCCCAGGGGCTGGGCGCCCGCTGGCTCCAGCGCGGTGCCGTTGGGCGGCGCGTGGTCCTTGTGTGCCGGCTCCGGCTTGCTCTCGGCGTCCTCAATCACCACCAGCTCTGCCTTGATGGTGCCCTCCAGCCCCAGCACCTTCTTGGTCTCGTTCTCATCCTCCACGTTCTGGTAGCCCATGAAGATCATGGTGACGGGCTGCTCCCGGCTCGGCTCCGTCCCCTCGCCCGGCGGCACCGTGGTGCTCTCCCGTGGCTTCGCTTGCAGCCCCGTGATCTCCCTCCGCGGCGTTGGCTTCTGGCTGCCCGGGGCGCTGCCGCCCCCCTGGCCCGCCTTGGCCGGGGTCTCACGCCCGGCGGCTTCGCTCAGCGTGGCCTCGTCCGCTTTGTGCAGTAGCTCGTCGACCTCGGAGGAGCTGAGGGGGTGGGCCCCGTTCTGCAGGGCCCCGTCCTCGGCGCTCACTGCGTGCACCACTGCAGGGACAAGAGGAGGGAGGGTGAGGGAGACTCAGGACAGGGGCACAAGGTGACCTGGAAAAGCTCCTGCTGGCACAACCCACTTGGACCCGGCTCCCACGTGGCCAGGGAGCAGCCTGTTCCCCTCTCTAAGGGCTCTGCCACTGAGGCTGGGACTCCCCACAGCATCCTGACCCCTCTCCGAGATGGAACTGCTGTCAGACCCCCCTCATCACCTGGCTCCTGCCCGACAGCAGGCAGAGGCCAAAATAAAAGCCCAGTGTGAGGAGCGGTTCCTGAAGCCTCAGGCTCAGCAAACCCTGTGGGAGCCACGGCTGTCTGCCAGGCCGCCAACAGCCAGCCAAGCTGCCTGTGCTCACCGCGGCAGGACGGCGTCCGCCGGCACCCCGCTCGGCCGGGCTGACACGATGCTCTGTGGCAGGTCCCCACTGCCACCTCTGAGACCCCAGCAACGCTCAGCAGGTGCTGCCCCAGCGCATTCCCACCAACTCCTGACACATCCTGCCAGGACTGTGGCACCCGGTGGCCCCGTGCCCAGAGGAGACGGGGCTCTCCCACCCCAACACGCTGTGCCGGCTGCTCACGGCACTGGAGGCAGAGATGTGCGTCATGGCCGGAGCAGCCACTGGCTTGGGGCGTTTTCCACTTGACCTGGGGCATCACACAACAGTCGGTGCCACCACCGCAGCGGGCAGGCGGTGAGCGAGGCACAGGGACCGGCCTGGCAGGGCCAGCACAGCCGTGGCCACAGGGAGAGGGTTGAACAGGACCCCTGTGCCGCGGTTTCCTTGAGAGACAGTCGGTCCACTCAGCCACCACAGTCCCCAGTAACATGCCCCAGCTCCATGGCTGGACCTTGCCACCACAGTGGTCCCTCGGGTGTCACCAGGCCCTTTAGAGCAGGTTCCCAGATATTGCCAAAAGCAGGAGCTGCAGTCCCTCCTGCTGCACTTCCTCCATACCCAGCAGCCATGCTCCCCACTGCCAGCCTGTGGGCCAGGCCAACGTGGTGCCAGTGCCACATTCCCTGCCCGCAGGATGGGCTCCTGAGTCTTGGACACAGCAGATCCTCTTCTCTCCTCTCCAGTGGTGCAGGGTCACGATGTGCAAACCAGGGCTGGCCTGTCTGGACCATCCACACCTTGCTGCCAGGACAATCCTGCGATCCGCCGGACTGGGGCCAATGAGGAGTTGCCCTCACAGAGCTGGTGAGGCTGCCGGGAGCAGCCCCTGCACTTCCTCGCCCTGGTGGGTGCCCGCTGGGATGTTTGGGCGGCCGCTCCCTCGTCCCCGGCCCTTTGCTTCTGCCACCGGCCAGCGGCGAGGGCTGGCCCGTACCTTTCATCTCATCCTCGTACACTTTGACCCCCTGCAGACAGTGGTTCTGGGGGAGCAGGGTGGTGCTGGACAGGACCTTGGTCTCCCCAGTCACTCTGTCCTTCTCCACTGTGATCTCCACCGAGTACATGGCTGGGACACAAAGAGGACAGCGCGGTTACGGCGGCCCCGGCCCTCCCCAGCCCCTGCTCCGCGGCTGGCAGCGCGTGGCAGCAGTGCCGTGGTGCTCAGCAGTGCTGTGGTGCTCAGCAGTGCCGTGGTGCTCAGCAGTGCCGTGGTGCTCAGCGGTGTTAGCGAGGCGGCAGCGAGGAGCGGTGAGTGGCAGAGGCGGGTGCGACATCCCTGGCACATCCCTCCTCCTGGGACCTGTGGGCTGCCGCCATCCTGGCGCTGCTGGTATCACCTTACCTCCGTGGCTGCTGTGGCCCCGGGGCTGGGCCTAGCCGGGCCCTGGGGGCACTGGCAATGCCGTGTCCATCTGTCCAGCCGGTGAGCGGAGCTGGCTGCGGGGCCCGGGCTGGGAGCCAGGCTCATGCTCACAGAGGTACAACCCCCACTGAGGGTGCTGGCGCTGGGGCAGCCTCTCCACCCCTTGGCATCTCTTCTTCAGCTCCCAGCCAGTCCCTGCTGGCACCAGGGTCACCTCAGCCCTGTGTGTGGTGCTTTGCTCTGAGGATCCCAAGATGGGCTCTGCCCAGTGCTGGTGCCACGGTCTGGTCTTGAGCCATTGCCCCAAACCAGAGCAAACTCCTCCAGCAGCAGAGCCGGCTGCAGCCCCCCCAGCTCAGGCAGCCCCGTGCCCCTGCAGCTCCCTGAGGCAGCCGGCCCCGGGGTCAGCCATGCCGGCAGCCGACGCTTCGCTCCCTCGCCCCTGCGCAGAGAAGCTGCAAACAGCAGGAAGGATGAAACTGGAGCAGAGACATGGAACTCGGGTGAGGGGGGGCCCTGAGCCATGAACCAGCTGTGGGGTGGAAGCAAAACCAAACCCTGTGATTGCAATGACGGATGTTCTCTGCCCTGGGCTTGGAAAGGCATCGAGCGGCACGGCGGGGAGCGGCTGCGGTGGCAGCGAGCCGAGGACGGCGTGGAGGGGAGGGGGAAGCAGCCAGGAAGGAGCGCTCCTCCCAGGGCAGGGGGCACCTACCCGCCTTCATCAGGTCGGTGCCTTCCACCGCCTTCATGGGGCTGCTGGAGACCTTCTTCTCGGCTGGAGATGGAGAGGAGAGACGACTGCCTGAGCCAAAATGATCACCTGGTTGTCCGTGTGCCCCTGGGACAGGGCCCAGGGACGGTGGCGTGTCCCCTGCAGATGGTCCCTGGGACAGGCTCCCCCGCCACAGGGCACCACCGCCTGGGAGGGGACAGGGACAGGGGACATGGAGACAGGGCTTCCGCTGGCTCTCTCTACCCATCTGGCCCCAGCATCGGGGCAGCATGAGGGGATGGTGGGCATCGAACTGCGTCTGAGGGGGATCAAGGATCACCTACCCTTAACCGTGCCCAGAGGACTCTGCAAAACAGAAGGGAGAGGTTATAGGAGCTGCTGGGACCCTCCGTGCACCCACTGCCCCCACACTCATCACCCACACACCCATCCCCACCGGGGCCAGGGACCCCAACCCCACTGCCAGCAGCCCCACCCGTGGCCATGCCCACCTTCTGTGCATTCGGGACGGCTTCGGCCTTCTCCTCCTTGGCTGGGGCTGCTGCCTCTGCCAGGTTCTCCTTGGTAGAAGCCACTGAGCTGCTGTTCTCCAGCATCTCCAGCTCCTTCTCCAGCCTGTGGGGAGAGCTGGGGTTGAGAGGCCGTGGGGAGCCTTGACGCAGGCAGTGTGGGGCAGGTAACTGTGGGGCAGGCAGTGTGGGCAGGCAGTGTGGGGCAGGCAGTGTGGGCAGGCAGTGTGGGCAGGCAGTGTGGGCAGGCAGCCACAGAGAGCTGTGAACATGGGCCAGCAACACGGCGCAGTGGAGAGGGGAGGCACGAATTGTCCATATTCTGGGACAGCTGTCAGTGTCTCTTTGCAGGAGAAAAGCCAACGGGCTCAGCCCAGGTGAATGGCAGAGACCCTGCCGGGGCACCAGGCAGGGGGACCGAGCCCCACGCACTTGCCGGTGCCCTCACTCGGTGGCTTGGAACGTGGCTGCTCCATCGTCCTTCTGCTCCCGCACGTCGCCGGGAGCCTGGCTGAGCTTTCTACGAGGGCGACTGCCTGTTCCCAGCCAGCAGCCTGGCCAGGAGGTGTGCCGACAGCAGGGCCCCCAGCGGGGCTTGGCGGAGGTCCGGGGAGTCCCCACGGCCCGGCGCTGTGGCAGAGCCCTCCCCGGCAGAGCCCCCCCGGCTCCCGCACGGCGCCGGCAGAGGAATGCGCCGCGCCATTAGCCGGACACAAAGGCCCCTTCGTGCCTGACCCCTCTCTGCACCGATGCTCCGTAATTAACGGCACCGCCGTGACTGATTGCATTCCTACTGCGCTGCCGGGACACCTCCGTGCTGGGGCTCCGGGGCCCCGCCTTCGGCTGCCCAGCAACAAGGGGGTCTCCCTCACAACCTCCCCGCTGCCCCTTCCCCAGGGCTGAGTCACCGCGACGGGGATGGACGTCTGTGAGGCCCCAGCCTGCTCGGGGGTCTCTGGAGGGACGCGGGTGCTCTCCGAGTTCATCCCGACACCCGGCCCCACACTGGCCCCGTTACCTCTGGATGGTTTCCTCCAGCTCCTTGGTCTTCACCTCATCTTCCTGCATCTGCTTCTTCATGGCCTCTTCCTCCTCGGAGGCAGAGGCTGGGGCCCCCTCCAGGAGCCATCTCTCCCGCAGAGCCTTGGACTGGGGAGCAGAAGGGGGTCACGGTCCTGCCCCCCCGAGCCGGGGGCATCCCGGTGCAGAGGCAGCCTGGGGTCCCAGGGGATTCTCACCTTGAGATGCTGCAGCTGCCGCCTGTCGTCCTCGAGCTGCCGCCTTTTGTTCTCGATCTCCGTCTGACGCTTCCGCTTCTCCTGGAGGGACGGGAGCGGCGGAGCCGGGGTCGGCGCGGGGAGGGGGTGGGCGCCGAGCATCGCCGGGGAGGGAGGAGAGGGGGCGAGGGGCTGCACTTGGGGAGAGGGGCTGCGAGACCAGCCTTGGGGGCAGCCCACAAGGAGCCCAGTATCACGTCCCTGCCCTCTCTGGGAGAAACTGAGGCACGGAGGCTGTAGAGAAGTCATGGCAAAGCCTGGGCTCTGTTCACCATCTCAAAATGTCACCTTCCCCTCAGCTGGCCCCGCTGAGTGAGCTGCCAGCGTGGGGGAAACAGCCCCCGGGGCCTCCACCTCGCCCCTCCCGCCACCCATCCTGGGGCTGCTCCAGATCATTTCAGCAGAGTCAGACCCAGCCCGGACGCGTCACCGGGCGCTTTCTCCTCTGGTCCAGAACAATTTGCCCTTTGTGTGGCAGAGATCAGCCAGTTGCCAGCCGGGCAGGGCAGGGGGGCTGCCATGGGGCAGCGGTGGGTTCGACCTGCTCTGTGCTGGGAGGGGCTGCCCAGTGTGGCCCCCGACTGCTCACTAATTAATGTAATTACTAGTGCCCATGGCGGGCATGGCTGGATCGCACCATCCTCAGCCTTTCCTGGGAAAGGGTGTGCAGGAGAATCATCACTCATTTCCCTCACTTGGGGCTCATCAAGGCACTGTTTTATTAATTAAACCTCCCGGCTGCCTGTTGCTCTGTCCCTGTTTCAGCCATGCAGCCAAGCCAAGCCAGCTCCGGCACCCTGGGAAGAGCCACTGCAGGGACATCCTGGCACGGGCCACCACGAGTCCTCTTTGGCTGCTGGGGACTCCCAGCCTGCGGCTGAGCACCTGCACCAGCTCACCTGCCCCTGCACCCTCCTCCCCACTGGCATCTGCCCGAAGTGCTGCACGGGGCAGGGGTGTGAGGACGCTGGGCCAAGGTCCAGCCCGAGCAGGGACTCACCGCGATGGCCTGCAGCCTCTCCTGCTGAAGGGTGCTGGCCTCCACGACCCTGCAGAGAGCAGAGAGCAGCAGTGAGGAGTGGCACCAGCAGCAGGTGTCAGGCACATTGTGCAACCAGCAAACCGGACACTGCAGCACACGGGCAAAGGCTGAACCCTTCCTTTCCATCGGCTGTTTCCTCCTTGCCACCCTGGAGCCAAGCATCCCTTGCCTGCACGGCTCCTCTAGACACCCCTCAGCCCCCCGTCCTACCCAAATTGCCCCGGGACAGGCACCTTGCCCAGCGCCTGGGGGACTCAGCGCAGCCAGACCCACTCCTGCTGTGGCGCAGATGGAAACCATGACCACAGAGGGGCTGGAGCAGGACGGTTCTGGACGCCCCTGCCTTCCAACCTGGCTCACACTTTCCATTCCAAGCCTTTTTCTTGGCAGCTGACACCTTTCCCAGACAGTGACCTTTCTGGGCTGCGTACGAAGGCACACACAAAGGCACACGCACGCCCACGTGCACAGACGCTTGGACACACAGACACACACATGGCAACAGGCTCCGCTCCCGCCGGCGGCCGTGTCCCGGGCCCGGTACCTGCCTCTGCAACCTGGGCTGCCACGGCCGTGCCAGGGGTGCTGCCGCCTCGCTGGGTGCTGCAAGGAGGGGGTATCCCTGATCCCTGCAGTCACCTGCCCACACACCCACCCTCCCGTGTCCCCGTGGTGTGGTGCCCAGGCCAGCCCGACCCGCAGCGCAGCCCCCGGGCCCAGCGAGAGCCCCCGCGCCGCAGAGCACCGGGGGCAGGTCCAGCACCGGGACCCACGGCAGGGCTGGTGGGGCTGGCTGGGACCAGGATGCTCCAGCGCCACAGGAGCTGCTGGCTGCTGGCCAGACAGTGCTAACGAAGTGCTCAGCTGTGGCAGTAATTAGGGTGGGAGGCACAGAGGTATTGTCAGATGATGGATCATCTCCACTTGCTTCTTAGAGCAAGGGACAGAGAGCAGGACTCCGCACTCCCGGGAAGGGCTTTTTCCAAAGATGGTTTTACACACAGGGTGGGCTCGGGGTGCTGTGCCCCACACACGACACCTCCCGGGCCTGGGCTCTGACCGCACGTGCCAACATGTGTGCTCTTGCACATGTATGTGCCCTCACGTGGGTCCTCTACTGGAGGAGCTGGGCTTTGCCACAGCTCAAATGGGGTCTGTGGGGTGAGAGGAGCCCCTGCCCCCTCCTGCCCCCTCCTTGAAGCCAGCGATTTCCTGGGAGCTGCTCAGAGCCGCCGTCCTCCCCTCACCCCGCACCCTGGGGATCCCAGCAGTGCGCAAAATCCAGACCAGGAAAACAAACAGGGAAGGTGTCGCTTTTGTGGTGTTGTTTTCATGCTGTTTGCAGCGACGCTGTGACTGTTTCCCCAGCGCAGGCGCGTGGCACAGCTCGCACACCCGCACCGGCCCCACAGCTCTGGGGCTGCCCTTCATCGTGGGCTCCCTCCTGCTCTGGTCCCCCAAGTCCAGCCCCTGGCACCCCACACTCGCAGGGTGTTGGACCAGGTCCTGTTTCTCTCCTGGATCTTGCCCTGTTCAATGTATCCAAACTTTTACAGCATTTCTGAAACGTTCTGTTCTGCTTTTCCTCCCTCCTCCATTCTCTTTATTTTCCATTATTTGCTACAGTCTCTGCATTCCCGGGTTGAACGCCAGGAATCTTCCTGGCCCAGGAAGAGATGCAAAATGGGCCGGATGCCCCTCACTGCACCCTCCCAGCCCCCCCGGCTCCTGGCCTGGGGACTCTGATCCATCAAGGAGGGCTGAGTGGGAACCTCCCCAGCAGCCACAGTCCTTGCCCGCTGGGACCAGGCAATGAGGTGGAGGCGGAGGGTCCCCACTCCCCAACAGCCCCGTCCTGTCACGACCTGTCTCCAGGGGTCAGCAGGGGCTGGTGTGAAGGGGCCCCGCTGCCGCCGGCCCTGGTGACTGATGGAGGCGGTTCCATGGCAATGGTTGTCTGGCAACAGCACCATGGTAATGGTGCCATGGCAACGGGCGGGCGGTGGGGGGATGCACAGGGCGGGCGGAGGGATCGAGAGGCCCCCTGGGGTTGGGGGTGCCGCTCCCCGGGCCTGGCACTCTGGCAGCACCGGTGGGCCCAAACCGTGGCATCACTGGGGTCTCCCTGGGGGTTCTGATGCTCCAGATCCACCTGGAAGGGTGGAAAGGTGGGGCCACTGCGCCCCTTACCCTCACCCTCTGAACCACCAGGCCAGGTAGGGAGCAGGGACATGGGAGATGGTGCCCTGGAAGCTCCCAGCCCCAGCCCCCGGCCCTCAGGCTGGGCCCACACACGTGTGTGAGCACACACACACCCGCACTCTCCCTTGGCTCCCCAGCTCTTTCCAGCCCTGCTGATGCTGCCATTTCCCACCATCACAAGGGAAGCCCGTGACCTTTTGTCTCCTCCCGCCTGACATGAAACAATAATGTTTATTTGCCTTCCTCTGTTTTTTCCCATTAGCTCATCCAAATGTGCGAAGAGCCATTTCAAGCTGCTTCTCCGCTCCCCTGACCTCCACTCCCTTCCCACCCACTCAGCTCCGAGCTGGGGGAAGGCAGGAGAGTGTCCTGCACGGGCACCACTGCCTGCACCCCCACAGCGACCCTGGGGAGGTGGGGGTGCAGGCCCCAGGGCCCGTGGCAATGGCAGCAGTCGAGGGACCAGCACTGATTTATAGCACTGTTCCCATGCCAGGAGCTGGGCCCCTTGGCCAGGCCTGGAGTGACGTGGCCGTGGGGAGGCTGCAAAGCTCCGTCATGAAGCCATTTAGCAACAGGCCGTGATCGAACGGCCCTGATGGAAGGCACAGAGGGGAGGGGAGGGGAGGGGGCTGCAGTCACCCGAGGGCCACCCTGCATTGACCATGAAGGCAGACACAGCAGTGGCAGCAGCTCGGGTGAGGACGGCCAGAAATCTGTGCAGCTGAGGAGCCACATGCCCAGCACAGGGTTGGAACCCTGCTCAGATCCTGGCACCCAGGGGCTGCTCCTGCCCTGCCCCACGGTGTGGCTGCCTCCCCCCACTGCTGCTGCTGCTGCATTGCCCCATCACCCACCCCATTCCTTCCCCACGATCCCACTGCCGGCACGGCCCCGGGCACGGCCACTGCCCGGGGAGGGGATGGGGACGGGGGGAGGTGGGGGGAGGAGATGGCAGCCCCAGGCTCCCGAAAACGCAGATGCATTAGAGCAAGTGGAGCTGCCTGATTGATTCTCTGGGCTGAGACGTGGGCTGGGAGTGCCAGGAGAAAATGGATCCCATGAATATTTGATGAACGGAGGCTTGGGGAGGGAGTTTGATTGGAAAATTACAGATCTTTCAAACAGTGGTTCAAGTACCCTCCAAATACTTGGGTTTCCAGCTCCCTTCCAGTTAGAGGAGCAAGGCTCCACCAGCAAACTCCCACCACAACTTATGAATGAGAGTGGAGCCGGCCTCTCCCCACCCCGGGAGCACTGGCCAGCTGGGATGGGCAGCCCCGGTGCTGGCCAGGACTCGGTGCTCCTGCCACAGCCATCCCTGGGTTCCCCTTCACACGGGGCAGCGCGGCTTTCCCAGCAGTGCCATGAACACAGGCACACACGAGGCTCCAAAGAGCTGGCAGGAACATGGATCCTGGCAGGGGCACCCCTGTGAGTCCCAGCACCTGGGGGGAGCTCAGTTCTTGGTGCCAAGCCCAGGGGCTGGGCTTAACCCATGTCCAGCTCTGCTCCACCAGGAAACACCTGTCTGGGGCAGGATCCATCTGGCTCCTCTCCCTCCTCCAGGCTCATCCTTGTCCCTGACAGTGGCTCCTGCCTGGGGCCAGAGGGCTCCTTGTCTCCAGATAAAGAGACTCAGGAATCTGGGCTGTGCCTGCAGCACCAATCCTGGCGCCACCACTCAACCCGGCTCCAGCACCTCCCGAGGTTTCCTCTGGCACCTCCAGTGCTGGAGCCCCAGCACAGCTCCCAGCACAGCTCTGGGCACGTGAACTACCACCCTGTCTGGGGAAAGGGGCTGTTTCTGGCTAGGAAGCACAAACACCAACACTGGCTTCCCAGGAAACCTGGGGAGCTCTGGTTCCTCCCAGCAGTGCAGGTCGAGCTGAGAGCTGAGGTCTCACAGCAGTGGCTGAATTCTGAACCCCATGATCTACCAGCCCCGAGCAGGGCTGGGTGCTGTTTTGGGGCCATCTGTGGCAGAGCTTTATGGCCTCCTCTGGGAGAGCTGGGAAGGATGACAGTGCCATCCCCTCAGCTGCACGCAGGGACAGGATGGACCTGACCCCTTCTGGTTCCTTGCACCTGGCCAGGAGGCAGCAGGACCCAGCCTGGGTTTCACTTCTCCCTGGATTCCAGTGGAGAGCAGGGCCCTGAGTCCCTTCCCAAAGGGCTCATGGGTTATTCCTCAGGCAGAAATCTCCCTCCTTCCCCTGGGTGCAACTGTCAGCTTCCGATCAGGGTTGTGAGGGCAGGACCAGGAGAGCCTTGCTCCAAGGACACCCCCTGAGCCAAGGGGAGAGCGACAACCCAGTGAGACAAACCACCAGAGCAGCCAGATGTGAGATGCAGGATCTCCAGCTGCTCAAGAGTACTGATGGCAGCGGGAGCAGAGGAGGACAAACAGCTCCAGTGGGACCAGCACAGCCTTTACCAGAGTTGGAAGGTTTCAGCCAAACCTCCCTGGGCACCAGTGGCTTGTGACAGCCAGGACCCTCTTCCAGCCTCTGCCACTGCCAAGGCGAAGCAGGAGCCAAGGCAGAGGCAGCAGTGCCTGCCCCAGCACCCCTTGGCTGCTGCAGAGCCAGGCTGACAGCAGGGCATCACCTGGCCGTGTCCCCGCCTGCCCTGGGACTCTCCTAAACCTCCAGCCCCACCACCAGGCTCTGGAGTTGAGCGGCTGCAGGGGCTGCACCGTTTTGCTTTGGGGCTGTGCCCCCTACCCCAGGTCACTTGAGGAGTTTCACTCCAAAGAAAGACATTGACAAGTCCAGCATACGGAGCTGGTGGGGGACAGGCCTCACACTCCTCCACAGATTCCTCAGCCCTTGCTGGGAGGGTCGGTCTAGAGCAGGGTGAAGGGCACCATGTGGAGCCCAGGGACAGGAGCCATCATCCTGCCCAGTGCCATCCCCCCCTTCAACCCCAGCCTTTGACGCCTCCGCTCCCAGAGAGCCTGTGCCTGGTCTGGCAGCTCCTCACCCTCTCCCCAGGGCACGTCGCACCCCTCGGCTCTGCCCTTCCCCTCATCGCTGCCTTTTGGCAAATCACACACACATTTTCCTCCCTAAAAAGGCTCTTTCCTGCAGGGACCGAGGCACTGTGGGGCTGCCCAAAGCTGCGACCCTGTCCTGGCCAGCTCTCTGTCCCCTCCAGCAGCATGGGGAGCTTCTCTGTCTCCCCAGTCCCACAGCCACTGCACCCCAGTCTCCAAAACATTCTCAGACCTCCACTGGTTCCTCCCGCTCAGTTCCAACCCCAAGCCAACCAGAGCCCACCCCGAGCCCAGGACACCCCTCACCCTGCCCTTCACCAGTGCCCCATGGCCTCTCAGGGCTCCCTGGTGGGAGGCAGGTGGTGGTGAGCAGGACCTGTTGAGCACTCAGCATCCCCGTAGCCAGTGGTAAAAACAGATCAGTGTGAGGTGAGGTGCCCATGAGGAGTGGAGGGTGGCTGACCCTGAGCTGGTTGGGTGCCCCAGGAACCCCCAGTGCCAAACCCAGAAGGTGCTGGGGACCCCTGGTTCTCCATGGTGGGGACCAGAGCCACGGGAGGCAAGGAAAGGCCCGGATGAGACGGGGCCAGCGCTGGCACTTGGCACCTCGAGCAGCTGCCCAGTCCCATGCACTCCTGGCACCAGCTGCTGGCATCCCTGAGGAGCAAAACCAGCATGCAGGCAGGACAGTCCCCAGCCACCAGCTCCCAATGGCTTCCGCCTGCTCCGTCCTTCCCCCACCCGCCCGGCTCCAGCCGGCCGGGCAGGGCCCCACCACGGCACACAAAGGATGAGGCCGGGTCACAGAGCGTCCATCTGTCCGGACCCCTCTGCTGGGAGCCGATACATGAGGATGCCCTGGTCACAGCCGGGTCCCCGGGCAGGGGCTGGGGGCACAGTGCAGGGAGGGGTCCGCAGCTCCCGCCACCCACTCACCCCGCCACACACAGCGGCAACAACAGGTTCAAAACACAAAAATAAACGCCCGCCCCACCCCCTGCTTCCCTCACCGCTGGCAGCCCAGACACCCCCCACACCTCCTGCACCCCCCGCGCCCACATCGAGGCCTCCGCTGTTGCCCCCCCACCCCGAGCCAGCGCCCCAGCACCCCACGGCGGGGCAGGGACCGGGGAGGGGCCGCACCTGCTGAGTGGCACTGGGGGAAAGGCGGCCCCACTATCGGGGTCCCGAGCCCCAGCACTGAGGGGGTGTGAGCCCCCGGTATTGAGGTTCTGAGCCCCAGCACCGGAGGGGATGTGAGGCCCCGGTTTTGGGGTCACGAGCCCTGGCATCGGGGGGATGAGAACCCCCACCCCCGGTTTTGAGGTCCCAAGCCTCAGCATAGGGGGGATAGGAGCCTCTGGTATTGGGATCCTGAGACTCCAGGATCAGGGGGATGCGAGCCTCCAGTTTTGGGGTGCTGAGTCCCCAGGACCAGGGGGATATGAGACCCCAGGTTCGGATTCCCCAGCCCCGGCATCGGGGGTGCCCGAACCACTGGTACGAGCTCTTTGAGCCGACGGTGTGCGCTTCCCGCAGCTCCGGTACTGAGGTCCCCGCGCCCCGGTCCCCCCTCCCCGGTACTGCGGTGCTCGGCCGGCGGGGCCCGGGGGGGCCCTGGCCCGGTGCCGCGGTCCCGGCGCGGCCCCGGTACTCACTCCATGGTCCCGGTGACGGCTCCGGCGAGGGCGGGGGGCGGCGGAGCGGGGCCGGCGTCCGCCGGCGTCCCGGCGCTCAGGGCCCGGCGGGCGGCGGCATCCCCGGCGGGGCTGCGGGATGCGCAGGGATGTCGGGACCGCGCCGGTGCTCCCGCCTCCCTCCCGCACAGCTCCGTCTGCCGGGCGCGCCCCGCCACTGCCGCCGCCCATCACCCGGCCTCGGGGCGCGCCGGCATCGCCGGGGCTGCGGCTGCTGCTGAGGGTCCCGAGGCGAGTCCCGACTGTGCAATGCCCGGTGCGGGACAGGTTGGAGGAGTTGCATTCGCAGCGTCTCCATGAATGCAGCCCCTGTGAATGTTCAACCCCCTCCTGTGAATGCAGCCCCTCAGTCCTGCCCCACCCCAGGCACCGCCGCCTCTTTGCTCCCCCCTTTCTGCTCCCCCATTTCCCAACCCAACGGCCGCCACGGGCAAACTGCCACAGGAGGCCCCGAACCACCCTCCGTTGGGAAATCTGCCCACTGCTGGGGGAGAGCTTTGCACCTGGCCCTGGAGCAAGCCTGGCTCTGCAGCGAGTGTCAGCATGCACCCCCAGCCTGGTATCTCACACCCCCTGCACCCCTTTTTGCATTCCAAGGCAATGCAGAACAGGGGGAAGAAACTGCCCCTCTGCCCACAACATCATCCCAGAGCCAGCAGGGCTCTGGAGAAGCCAAAAGAGACGTTGGGTGGGAGCACAGCACAGTCCCTGTATGACCCACAGCAGCCCCATAGCAGGGATGCTGCCATGTCCTGGGAGGTGTCCTGGGGTCCTGCTGCTCCCACCTCCCTGCCAAGAGAGAGGTTTCATCCCAGTTAGCTCAAGGCACAAGAGGAGTCAGGACTGGGAAGCTGCTCTGCTCTCCTTCTCCCACTCTGGGGGAAGCTGCATGGCAGTCCAGGGCCCCCCACCCCCTGAATTGCACAAAGCAGTAACACCCAGAAAGAGGAAGCAGGAGGGAGATACCCGCTGGCACCCCGAGGCTCAGCCCCCGGAGGGATTTAAGCACCCCCACCCCGAGCAGCCCCAGCAGTGGTGACAGTGCCTGCTCTGCACTGCCATGATCATGGCTGGGCTCTTCATCCTCAGCCTGGGAGGTTCCATCCTGCTCCCAGCAGGTAATGGGAGAGCTGGGGCCATGGTACAGGTCCCCAGGGTGGGAGATGGAGCCCCTGTGGCACAGAGGAGGCCAATGATCACCTGCACCCACCAGGCACCCAGGGGAGCCGGATCATCGGGGGGAAGGCAGCAGTGCCCCACTCCCGGCCCTTCATCGCCTCCATCCAGATGGACGGGGAGCACGTCTGCGGGGGCTTTCTTGTGTGGCCCAAGTGGGTGATGACAGCTGCCCACTGCCTCATTCCCAGGTGAGCCCTGTCACCCCTGAACATCGTGTGACCCCTTCTACCTGATACCCCTGTCCCAGGGGGTTACACAGTCCTGGAGCTGCCCCCTCCCACCTGTGCTCCCCCTCGAGCCCCCCCCGGCCATTCCCCCTCCCCGATGGCCCCCAGCCTCGGCAGCACCTGCTCAGGCCCCCCCTGGCTGCAGGAGCAGCCCCTCGGTGCGTGTGGTGCTGGGCGCCCACCGGCTGGAGGAGCCCGAGGCGTCCCAGCAGGTCTTCAGCGTGGTTGAGTCCATCGCCCACCCGCGCTACAACCCCCGCGCGGTGGACAACGACATCCGCCTGCTCCGGGTGAGTCTGGCGTGCCACTGTCCCGCCACTGGGCACCCAGCGGCCAGGCAGGGGAGTGCCCCGTGGCCGGGACACGGGAGGGAGGGGGGGTGCCCCACGCGGGGCCGAGCCGACACTAGATGTCAGTGCTTCTCCGGAGAAGACAGACCGCGCCGTGGGTGCGATGGAGGCACCAAGGACACTGACTCTGTCCGGGTCAGTGACTCCCAAGCAGCCAGTCTTTAGAGCAGACTGGGACCAGTGCAGAAGGACTGGCGGGGGGGCCCAGCCTCTGAAGAGGGAAGGGCAGGGCTGGGGGGGATCAGCAGGATGAGTCAGCTGGGGCAGGCAGGCTATGGGGTGGAGAGGGTCCCAGGCAGGAATAGCTGGAGGGCTCTGCCCAGCAGCAAAGCCGTCCGTGCCCCGTCCACCCACCCAGCTGAACGGGTCGGCCAAACTGAACGAGTACGTGAAGCGGATCCGTCTGCCTTCGCCACACACCGACCTGCAGCCCGGCACCGTCTGCTGCGTGGTGGGCTGGGGGGACACCTCCAACTATGGCAACCAGCCCGCTGAGCTGATGGAGACCAACACCACCATCGTCAAGCGGAGCCTCTGCCGGACGCTGTGGAGGGGCAAGGTCTCGGCCAACATGCTGTGCGGGGCCAGCCCCAACGCCACCCTGCAGGGCGTCTGCACCGTGAGTGCACCCCCGGCCCCGGGCCCCACTGCCCCCACTGGGACACCCACTAGTCTCCCTCCAACCTCCTCATTTTGCAGGGTGACTCTGGGGGACCCCTGATCTTCAAGAAAAAGGTTTATGGCATCGTCTCATTCTCTGGGAAGAGATGTGGGGACCGCCGGTTCCCCGACATCTACACCAAGATCTCCAACTACATTGGCTGGGTGCATCGCACCGTGCGAGGGCCCCGCCAGCGGAGGGGGAGGCCGAAGCCCTAACATGGCTGGGAGGGGGTCCTGGGGGCGGGCTGTGGGGAGAGGGGCTGAGATGTCTCCCAAGAGGGGAGAAAAGGGCCAGAACTCCCACATCCTCCAGCTCTGGTGGGGGCTGGGAGCTGATGCTCAGGGTTCCTTGACCCAGGACTCTGCCCATTGGTGAGGGGTGTCACATCCTCCTCAGGCTGTAGCAGAAGCCCCAGCACCTCACGCAGCCTCTTGTGGCAGCAACATTTTCCTTCTTCAATAAACTCCCATCCCACTGCTTCCATCTGTACCCTGGTCCCCCCGACTTGTCCTGGGTGTGGGCGGATGGAGCAGGGGGTGCAGGAGGAAGAAGGGGAATGTGGCCCCTGCTCAGGACCAGGCCCTGCCCCAGAGGAGCCAGGATCTGCAGCCAGGTGCTGCCACCCCAGCTGCCTTCCCGTCAGGGGTGGGGCTCCCCATCCCATCCCATCCCATCCCATCCCATCCCATCCCATCCCATCCCATCCCATCCCATCCCATCCCATCCCGCCTCATCTTGTTCCATCCCATCCCACACCACACCCTTCCTGCTGCTCTACAGGACCCCCCAAACAGGGGAACCACAGACACCCCCGGGGTCAGGCGGGCTCCCAGCTGCGCTGGCGGAGCCCACAGGGATCCGTCGGGAGCCTCACCCACCTCCCCACCCACAGACGGGCGCTCACCCCGTGGCAGCTGGGTGCCCACAGTGGCCAGGGGACATGTGCTGAGCTGCTGCTGGGTCTCAGCTGAGACACGTGTGGCTCTGCCCGGCGTCGTCTCGGAGAACAGACTCAGACATTCCCTGCTTCTGGCTGTTTGTTTTATCTGCAGATTGCTGGCACCCTGTGGCTGCTGCAGGGCCTTGCACAGGGTCAGGGGACACGAGCTGCGGTCACCAGTGGCCCTGGGGACACCCAGTAGAGGACAGACCCCTGCCAGGCTGCCAACATCCAAGGAAGCCCCAAATCCCAGGGGGGTGCTGGCAGAGGCAGTGTGGGGCAGAGATCCCCTGGAATGCCGGGACAGGGCTGCCAGCCCCGGGGCTTCCACACACTGCCAGGGAGCCTGGAGAGCCGGCGCCTGTCCCAGCTTGTCCCAGACCACCCAAAAACTGGTGGGAAGGTGGCTCCTGACTCACAGCCATGTTTTGGAGGCTGAAATCTCCCGCTCATCACAGGAGCCGCTGTTGCTGCCGCAGCCCGTGCCCGCGGGCTCGGCACGGGGCCACGCACCAGCCGCTCCCGGGGCCAAACCCCGCGGCGGGACAGGCGGGACAGGGAGCTGCCGTGGGCAGGAAGCGCTGCGGGCAGGCCGTGCAGGAACCCAGGCCACACACCACCGTGTGCAGCAGCGCTGGCATCCAGAAGGGCGTGGGCAGCGTTCTGGGAACTCCCGTACACCCATCCCCAAGAGCAGGGGGACATCGCTGAGCTGGGCAGGCAGGGAGAGGCTGCAGGAGAAAGCCCCATGACCATCCTGGGTTATCTGAGCGGTCTTTTCCGACCTAAATGATTCTGTGATTCTCTGCAATGCACTCCTGGGCTGGGCATGGTTCTGAGGGGCTCGGCGGGGGGCTGGGGGGCTGTGCCACGCTGGCCCCCAGCACAGGGGATGCAGCTGAGGGAGATCCAGCAGCAGTTCCTGTGGAGCTCAGCACGTCAAGCCACAGGCTGCCGCCCGGGAACCATCCCACATCGGGACCCAATTACCGGCAGGAATTGTTTTGTGAAATACCAAACCCTCATGGCACAGCCCGAGATTGGGAACAGATTTATCTTGCTCTTCCCTGCTCTCCCCTTCCCTCCCACTGCGCTGAGCAGCCTTGGCCGGGCCGGAGAACCCGAGCGCCAAGCGGAGCAGATGGGATGCGGCTCCTCACCGCTGCTGGGGGCTCCCCACATCCCAGACCCCGGCACAGGGGCACAGCCCCAGGGACAGCAACACCTCCTGCGGCCCCAGAGCCTGCCCAACAAAACCAGACCCACAGCACCGTTTAATCTGGTTTATAATTATAATCCAACATAGTCTAACACAGCCATAAAATGCCCCAACAATACAGAACAGGGAATGTGGGTGTTCCCAAAGCATCTGCCTTGAGGGTCAGAATCCAATCATACAAAAATAGAAGATAAGGTATTTTTACATATAATATATATATAAAAATGATATTTATATAAAGTCAAGAGCTTTTTGGTGTCAGAGCTGAGCTGGTATTTACACAGGTGACAACAGAAGAAATGAGAAAAGGAATAAAAATAAATACAGGTGTGGGCAGAGCAGGGGGTACAGGGCCCCATAGCTGCAGTGTGGGGGTCCTCGGGGGGGCGGGCAGGGCCATCTCTCCCTGCAGCTTGGGCTCCATCTGAAGCTGTTCTGGCAGGGAGGGATGAGGAGGGCTGGGGACAGCTGCCCTGGGTGATGGGCTCTGGGTGGGGGCTCAGTGGGCCAGGGAGAACGGTCATGCCCCTCAGATAGGGCTGCCACTGCACCAACTCTCTGGGCACCGGCATCACCTCCGAAGACGGTGGGAGCCTGGTCTGAATGGGCCTGGGAAGACCCAAACTGAAATCCATTTGAACACACACATGCTGAAAGTTTAGGAGACAATAACATACATATATTTTTTTTTAATATATATAAAAATATATATCTATCTCTCTCCAATCTGATGCAGCATGCACTGCCTTTCCTGCTGCTGGCAGCTGGGGCTGAGCCCCTCAGGGAAGGCAAAAGCACAGATTCCCTCTAGACCTTGAGGTCCCAGCCAGAAACGTCAGCAGAGTACTGAGAATTAATCCAAAAATAAATAGGCCCAGGGCTGCCGGCCAAGGACACGTAAGGGGGGCCCACGGACACCCCTCCACACCGCGCCAGCAGCAAGGAAGGGCACTGGCCAGTGGAGAGCTCTGCCGGGCACTGGGTGGGCACCAGAGCATCCCAGGGCAGCTCAACATCTCTCTGGCCGTGAGCCCCCACCCCTGCTCCCCGGCTGGCAGGATGGGAACTGAGCCCCCTGCGACTGCATAACATACACAGGGATAAATAAGGATCTTTTTATCTTAATAAATATCAGGTATATGGTTTGTACAATATACACATAATGCCCCTGTCTCCCGGCTCCGGCTCGGCCGAGGGAGGATTCACACATAGTTCTCTTCCACACTGTCCGTCTCTGCGGAGAATTTGGCTGCAGCTGAAAACAGAGAGAGGTGGTGAGGAGGGTGTGAGGGGTGACCAGGCTCTGGGGGTCCGTGCCCGCTGCCCCCCACCCTGCCCTGCTCACCCGAGCAGCTCCCGTAGTGGCGCACGCCGATGGAGCGGCCGCGGTGGCAGGTGGCCCGGCGCAGGTGGCACGCTGAGGGGTAGGTGACGTTGTTGTTGCCACAGAGGGCGTGGTCCAGGCTGGTGGGCTCAGGGCAGGGAGCCGTCCGGCACATCACGCAGTGGGCGCTGCCCGTCTGGTCCACCACGCAGGTGTGGGTGCCAGGGCACACCACGCTGGAGCAGGACTCTGCAGGGAAGCACGGGGCTGGGGTGACCCGGGGAAGGGCACCCCCTCCGCGGCTCCTCCAACTCAGGTGGACAGTGGACATCATCCCAAGGAAACCCGGCCACCTCCCAACCTTTGCTGCTGGGGGACAGAGAGGAGCCAAGGGCCGAATGGTCCCAATCTCCCCCACCGATGATGCTCCCAAGGGCAGGAGCTGGCAGGGCTTGACATCCCGAGCGTGAAGGGAGCACGTGGCCCCAGGCCCTCGGGCTCAGCCCCAGCCAGAGCCGCGCCGCACGGGAGGAGCTGAGGTGCAGCTGCAGCGGCGGAGCGAGCGCGGGGCTGAGCCCGTTTGGCGCGGGGGGACCGGCCGGGCCAGCGGCCGCACGCAGGTGCCTTGGCAGGGAAGCAGCAGCTGCTGCAGCCAGGCTGGCAGCCGCCGTGCTGGCCCCGGCAAGAGGGAAGGGCAGGGTCACCCTGGACCCGACCCAGCGCTGGAGCAAGGGCGCATGGGCGTGGAGGGAGCCTGTGCAGCAGGATCAGGCCCTGCAAAGGGCTCTGCCGGGGGTGGTGGCGCAGGGGGCTCGTGCACCCCCATCATCCCTCCACCTTCCTCTCTTTCTTTCCCTGCTGGATTGGAAGATTTGGCATCTGCAGCTCTCAAACTCCCATTTCTTGCCCCACATTTCCCTGCTCAGCCCAGAGCTTGACAGACAAAGCCTTCCAGAGAGCAGGGCTGGAAAAATAACCATAATCCTTCTGACAGCTCTTGGCAGAGCCAGGAAGATCACTGCGCCCTTTACAAAAGAGGAAAAAAAGGGGCTTGACGTTTGTAAATGACATTTTAGGGACTGTTACTGCTCAGTCCAAAGTGAGGCCAAACCCCAGCGCACCAACAGCCTACAACATCCCCTTAATGGGCACCAAGACCTGTGTCCTACAGGCGAGACCCTGCACTGGGATGGACCTTCCCTCCCTGGGCCACAGGGGATGGGGATAGGACAGGGACAGAATAGGAATGGGACACAGTGGGGTGGGGGCTCAACTGCACCTACTTTTGCATTTGCCCTGGTACATCACTTCGAGGTCGGGGTGGTCTCTGCACTTGGCCGTCAGCAGGTCACACTCGTCCCGGTAGGTGTAGCCATCAGAACCGCAGACCTGCAGCTTGCGGGGCAGGCTGGAGCAGTCTGGGGCACAGGCACACTGGGGACGCCCGTGTTTCATCTTGCAGACCTTGTCGGGGCCGCACACCACCCCCTCACAGCTCTCTGGGGACACAGAGCAGCAGCAGTGAGGACACGGCACCGGCTGCCCCCCACCAGGGGAGGGCCCGTCCTGCCCAGCCCCGTGTGACACCGAGTGGGACGGGGCCAGCGTTGGCCCTCGCAGTCCCGAATGCCCCCCGGGCCACAGCGCACGTGCTGACACTGAGCTGCCCCGGCAGCATCTGGATCTGCTCAGCCCCACCGAGGAGCAGGTCGTTGGCTGTGGCTCCACACAATCATCCAGCACTCACCCCAGCCGGAGCCCCGGCTCCACTCAGCACCAGCTCACTCCTTCCCATCTATTTATTCTTTGGAAGGAGTCATTTCTTTCTCTTGTGCAATGGAAAAATCTATCTCCACAAGGCCCCAGTTCCTCCAGAAAGAGCTGGGCTTCGCGAGTTGTCTGGGCGATCGGGAATGCCGCTCCCAGCAGACAATGCCTGGCCCTGTCTCGCTCTGTGACTGGAACACAAGAGCAGGAGGCAGCAGCCAGCGCCAGTCCCCAGACAGGCAGATGCTTTGTCCCCCCGGGTCACCTCCCGGCCAGCACGGGGGCCGGGGTTCAGGGGGTCCTGCCAGTGCCCCGGGGCCATGCCCACGCCGGCAGGGACGGAGAGGGGCCGCTGAGCAGGGGCCCATCCTGGTGTCCAGGGGCCCAGACACTGGTGCCTCTGCAGGGAGAGGCAAAGGGGTCAGCGGCAGGGACAGGGTTTCTGTCTGGGGCAGCTGGACCCCCTCTGCCTCCCAAAGCACACAAAGCACTCACTCCAGAGGGACTGGCCCCTGAGCTCCCCAGGACATGGGCACTGCTTGGGCCAATCAGCACCCACACTGGGCAAGACCAAAAAGCTTCCCAGAACAGGGATTCTCCCCCAGCAGGAAGGATCCCTGGGGACAGGGTGTGTGCTTGGAGCTTTGGGAGGCACAGAGGGGGATTTCCCTGTGGGAGATGGGCCACCTTGGGAGACAGCGAGGAGGAGGAGGAGAAGGAGGAAGGGGAAATTCCCTGTCTGCTTGGCCCAGCAGTCCCTGGGGGAAATTCCCTGGTGGGAAACAATTTCCCGGATTGCTCCCCGATTTCCACAGCTGGGGTTTGTCCCGGGGAAGGAGAGCCTGGGACATGGGGACCCCATGACAGAGGGTTACAGCTCTGTGTCCCAGGGCTGCTAGAGGAAACAGGACCCTCATCACCCTCCGCTCTGAGATGCTGCAGCAGAGCGGAGTCCGATTGTCCAGACAGTCCCAGCAAGGGAGGGAGTGGTTGGAGAATCTGCCCGTGACCCTGACCCCACAGCCTGGCTCCCCCCCTGCACTGGGTCCTTGGGGGGGACACCGTGTCCCCAGCAGCTGGAGCCAGGAATTCCACTTCCCTCCCAGAGACCCATTGCAGAGCCCCCGGGGCCTGGCCGGCACCTCCCCGTGGGGCTTGGCCGCCCGGCTGCAGCCCACTTTATCCCAGAGTAACCTCTTCCAGCCCTGCAAGCCCAGCGAGTGGGAGCACAGCTCCTCTTATCCACCCTCTTCCAAAGCCTCTGGAGCCTGGTGAGGAGCAGCACCAGCTCCATCTGGACGGGACAGGCAGGGGCTGGCTGATGGTGTGGGGGTTGTGGTGCAAGTGCTGGCCGGGCTCTCCAGCAGTTTCCTTAAAGGCCCTGCTCCCAGACCCCAGTAAACCCCAGGAGCCTCAGCCCACACTGTGGTCTGTGGCCACTGGCAGCCCCCATGCCTCCCAGTCTCTCTGCAGAGGTGAGGCCAGACTCCTGGTCAAGGGCTGCCTGTTCCCACTGCACTCTGCCCCAGGCATGGGGGAGCCCATGGAGAGGGTCCCAGTGCTCCCAGCTCCGCCAAGCAGGGATGGGGCCAGGGCCAGGATCTCACTCAGCTTTTGGCTGGCACGGGGTGCAACCCCAAGCTGCGCCAGGATGGGCCTGAGGAGTGCAGGGAACTAGAGGAAGAGGTTTTGTTAAGAACCTTTTTCCCCCTTTAAGCAAATAACAACATGACCTTCCAAATCCCTGCTCCTGTCTCCTGCGGGCAGCAGGTCCTCGAGCGTGTTCTCACACAGCCACACAAGTGCTGGGGGATCCGCGCCTCTGGCACACGCCAAAACATCTGGTGGGGCTGGAACTCACAGCTGGAGAGTTTCCACTTCTGGAACTGCCCGTTACATAAAGCCATTTCACACACACGCTGGGAGGAGCGAGGGGGAGCGGAGGGGAAGAAATAGATCTTTTTGCCTTAGAAAAACCTGACAAAGTTTCCCCTGAGCAGCCGTGGTGAGGGCAGGGGCAGGGGGCCCCAGTGCAGCGAGGTTAACTTGGGAACAGGCAGCCCCAGCTCCGCTCCCTGCACTCGGCTGCCCGGCCAAGACCCGGGTCACGCGTCCTACTCCGCTGGGAGAGAACTAAAATACACACAAAGTGAGAGCAGCCAGGGGATGCAGGCTGTCCCGCCAGCTCTGACCCACAGCAGCATCTGTCCAGGAGCTGCAGCAGCAGGAGCATGGGGTCAGCAGTCCCTGGGGTCCCTGTGCTGTCCCAGACTGCCCAGAAGAGCCCTGTCTGGTGAGGGGCTGCCCAGCCCCATCACTGCTGCATCCCTGGAGCTGCAGGCTCTGAGCATCTCCCGTGGGCAGAGCTCAGCCCCACAGCATCCCCTCACCCCCTGGCCCACTCACCTTTGCAGGGGTGGCATGTCACCAGCCCCAGGAAGCCCAGCAGGCTGATCTTGTTGCCTGGGTAGGTGTAGTTAGACCAGGCCACGTCCACATTGCCGTTGGCACAGCATTCCTCCCATGTCACACCCGTCTTCAGGATCATGGTGCACTTGGCCTCCTTCCCCTGCTGCAGCCAGCAGATACCACCTGTGGAGAGGGCAGAGGGTAAGGGATCCCTGCTGTGCTGGGACTCCCACGAAGGGCAGCAAGATGCCAGCTGTGGCTGGACCACCTCGGGCAAGAGGCACAGAGATCACTCCAGTGCCTCGGATGAGCTGGGGAACCCAGAGACACTCTGTTCTGGCTCCCATCACTCATGTGGCACAAGAGCTGTCCCAGAGCAGGCATCCCTATGGGTCCCTGGCACGGCAGCTCCATGCCCTCATAGCCATGCCAACGCCTGGGGCTGCTGCTAGCCCTCTTCCACCAACAGGTTCAAAACCAGCACTGGGACCACAGGGATGCACCAGTTATCCCAGCACTCCCAGCAGTGCTCTGGCAGATGCCCAGCCAGCAGGCCAGCGCATCTTACTTGGGCTTGCAGCTTACCTCCTCACTGCCCTGCCCTCCCTGCCTCCATCTCTGCCCAGCTCCTGCCCAGTCCCAGAGAGAGGGGGCCCCAGCTTGGAGGGGGGCAGACAGAGCAGGGCCAGCGGACAACCATGCTCTGGATCCCCCGGTGTGTGCCAGTGGCCCCATGGAGGAATGAAACCATCACGGGGGCTCGACACACACACGGCCCCTGCAAGGAGCTCTGAGCCAGTGGCTGGAGCGTGGGGCACTTGCCCCAGCCCTTGGGTCTGGGCCAGCCCCGCGGCACCGGATCGCTCTGACTCAAAAGCCTGTTTGTTCTGTGACCCACCAGCGAATCAGTTAGATTTTTTTTTCTTTTTTGTGAGTGATTTCTTTGCAATTTCCGCCTCTGCAAACCAGCCTCTTGTGACGCTTATTTGGGTTCGTGCTCTCATTAGCTGCGCTTGAGGTTTGTTAAACGGCAAAAGATGGGAGGGAGGGAGGGAGAGATGGGGGCGGGGACGTGTCCTGTACTGCCAGGGGGGAGTCGCTCCCCTCCAAGTCAGGGATTCACCCTGCCCCAAAGTGGAGCCCGCCCCAGACCCTGTACCCCCTTTTTTCCTCCCTCGCATATGATTTTGGTTCAAGCACATGGGGCTCCCAGCCCGGCTGCATCCGCGGGGCAGTCGTGGATGGAGCAAATCCTCGGGCTGCGGAAACCAGCGCCTGGACGCCTCGGGCAGCACCAGCCGCGCCAGCACGCGGCTGCCATCGGGGGGTTATCCTCCACGGATTTGTTCAATTGCTCTTCCGAGCCCAATTTCCCGTTACAACACCGCACGGCCCCCACTCCCCACGGAACACTCGGCATCGTGCGAAGGGAAGATGGAAACTCTCGCTCCGATGCGGGAGAGGCGACACCAGCACCACCGCACGGCTCCGCGCCGCTGGGAAGGGCTGATGGAGCCCCGACCCGGGGTCTCTGTCCTCCCCCACAGCCCCGACACCGCCCAAGCACGGCGAAAGCCGCTGGCACCGGCGGCGGAGCCGGGAGGCTTCGAGCTACGAACTCCACAGCCCGGTCACGGACCGGCCCCGCTCCCGGCCCGTCCCACCGGGGGCCACGCAGCCCCGAGCCGGCTCTGCCGCCTCCGGGAACGGGGACTCCCGGGGCACGCGGGGTGCGGGATGCCGAGGCCGGGCAGCGGGGTCGGGCGGGACCCCGGGCGTTCGCTCCCGCCGCGCAACCCCGCGACCGACGGAGGGACGGCAGGGACCAGGACACCCGAGCGGCACCGCCGGGCACCGGGCAGCCGCCGCTCCGCCCCTTAGAGCGGGTTTGTGCCGCCGAGAGCTCGGCATCTGCCCGGCGGGACGGGACAGCGGTGCCCGAACGGCGCCGCGACCCCGGGCCGGGCCGCCCCCGCCCCGAGCACCTGCCGGCGGCGATACCGAGCGGGCGGGCTGCGCCGGGACCCCGCCGGAACCGGGACCCCGCGGCTCTTACCGTGCGCGGCGGCGGGGCTGCAGAGCGCCAGCAGGCAGAGCGCCAGCCGCAGCGGCATGGCCGGGCCGGGCGGGGACGGGCCGGGACGGGCCGGGGCGCTCCGGTGACCTGTTGCTGTGAGGCGGCGGCGAGGCCGGCGGAGCTATAAAGCGGCGGGGAGGCGTGAATCACCGGGCGGGGCGGCGCGGGGGGGCCGGGGCGGGGGCAGCGGCGGTGGAGTCGGGGGGCAGCGAGGGGGGTGAGTGCGGGGGCGCGGGGATGGCAGCGAGGGTCTGATCGTCCCCGAGTGGGCGGTGGGGAGTCGTGTCCGTGTTTCCCCCGGAGCGAGCAGGGACCGGCAGCCCCGGACTGAGATGGGACGGGGAAGGTTTGGGGGTGCCCCCGTGCTCGGTGTGCAGCGGAGCAGAGCGGTGTCTGGGCAGACCCTGAGGCGTGGGGAACCCCAGAACACTTCCCTGCCCGACCCTGTGCCGCCCGCACGGCTGCGCCTTCCACACCCATCCTCGCATGAACCCGCGTCTGCCTCCTCCCGCCCTCCTCCTCCTCGCGGAGCAGCCCGGCTGGCAGCAGGGGTAGGGTGAGGGCTGTCTCATGTGGCTCCTTTCATCTCTGCTACCCAAACACCCCCGCAGCTCGGCTGGTACCCAGCATCACCCCCAACGAGCCAAAGGGAAACTGAGGCACCAACTCGAGCCCTACCAGACAAGGAGGGGAAGGAGAAGAGCTTGGGGTCATACTCCCATGGCACGTGCTGGCCCCATTCTCCCCAGCTGTCCCCACCAGCACTAGCACTGCATCTCCTGGCTCCCAAACACATGCTGGACCCTGCATGGCCTGGCTCGTGCTGGGGAACTGGGACCTGGGCCAATACTGCCAGGTTTTCAGGGGCTCCCAGACTTTGTGCAGCTCCTGACAGGACTGGGGAGCACAGTGGGGAGCCCCGGACAAGGCAGGCTGGGCTCTCTGGCATTGCCTGGCCTTGCTTCTTGCTCAGTGCCACCACAAAGAGATTGCCCACCTGTTTGAAGGGGGGTCGGGGTGCACCAGGGCCCCCAGCTGTCACCCAGCTCCCCAGGTAGGGCGCTGGGGACACAGGGCTCTTTGCCACAGCCCAGGGCCCTCTCAGCCCTGAGTGCCGTGTCCAGCTCGCGGCCGAGCAGCTGAGGAACGTTTCACCCCGTGCACTGGCCTCAGCTGAGGTCATGTTTTCAGCAGGGCTGAGCTGGGCTCTTTCGGAGAGGGGCCCAGACCACAGGGCCCCGGGGACCCTGCACCACCCCTCTGGCCCAGCAGCAGCCTCCTGGCTCTGAGTGGTGCCAGCACAGCACAAGCAGCTTGCTTTGGCGCGGGATGGGGCTGGACGCAGCTTTGGTCTGGGGGGACATGGAGCAGCCTGGGTCCCACAACAGGGATAGGGGGTGCACTGCCAGCTGCCAGCACGGGCAGAGCAGTGTGTCCACTGGCACCAGCACAATCTCCATCCCTCTCTCTGCCCCTCTGGCCAGTGAGCCGTCTCTCACCAAGGTAGATCTTCCCCTCCTCCCCTCCTTTTCCCCATACAGTCCCTTGCATCCCCAGGGAGGGGTCGGGAATGGGGAGGGATGGGTTTACCCCAGGTGGCATTGGTGCCATCTGCAGGTGCAGGAGCCCTGTGTCCTGCAGCACAGCGTGTGGTGGGGCCAGGAGAGCCCCGCACAGGACAGCGGGGGGGTCCTGGGGAAGGACAGAGCTGGCAGCCCCCGCCCGCACGGGCCCCCCTTGTGCTCCCGGCCCCGGCCCCGGCGCTGCTCCCGGCCCTGGCCCGGCTGGCGTGACCCGGCTCCCTCGGCCGCCTCGGAGTGATTGCCCATGTAAGGGCCGAGGACTGGGAAGCCAAACCTCCAAGTGGGATGTCCGTGAGCGAGCGGGTGGTGATGCACTCACTCACATGCTCCAGGATGCGAGAGGAGCTCGAAAAGGCCAGGAAGGGATTTTCCCTGGCTCAGAGTGGGGTTGCACAACCACTGGCTCTGGCAGGGAAGGGGTCGGACCTCGCTTGGAGCAGCAGGCGCTGTTGCCTCTGTCAGGGAGCAGCCAGGCTCCTGATGTGAGGCAGGAGGAGCCTGGAGGCCAGGAAGTAAGTGGGTCCCTGAGCTAAAGGGGGCTCAGAGCCCTGCTGAGGCCACCCTGCTCCCAGGAAAACCATGCTGGGGGCTCCCCTTGCCCTTCTCCTGGTTGTGGCCAAAGTGACTTGCCTGCAGTGATGCCAGAGGGCGGGGTGGGGGGGCAAGGCTGATTCTCAAGCAAAGCTGGGAGCAAAATTCCACCAACCAGTCTTGCACACAGGGTGATTCTGCCTCCCTGCACCCCACAGACAGCCCGGGATGTGACTGAGACCCCTCAGCACCCGCAGAAAAGGGGGAGGGGGGCGAGAAGCCGGACTGGGATCTGCAGGAAAGCAGCCCTGCGGCACCCGAAGGGAGTCAAAGGAGCCCCTGGACTGGGCTGGGGGCGGCAGAAGGCGCTGGGACGGGGACAAAGGAGCCCTTTGGAGCGCAGTGAATGGCGGCCTCACATCTGACCTTTCATCTGGGCGCTGGTGCCATGCTGGGTCAGGGCTGCAGCAGGATTTCGGGATGAGGTTCAGACCCAGCCATTCTCCCCCCAGACCCTGGCTGGTGCATCCTGCTGCTGGGCTCCTTTAAGGAGGGAATCTTGCCTCTTTCATCAGTTCAGGCTAATTAAACTCTGCTAAACCAATTAGAGCTGCAATTTGCAACAAGACATTCAATTGAGAAGTGTTTCTCCCAGAGCCCAGGGTCAGGGCAGAGGTTTCATACCGCCGGCATGGATCTGTGGGCAGGTGTTGGCCAGGGCCCTGGATGTTGCCATTTCCCTGTCAGAGCGAGGTGATCCTGGCCCCATTCCGCTCCGCAGCGGGATGCCCCAGTTTCTCCCACACAGGTGGAAGTGCTGCCAAACACAGCAGTGGGGAGAGGGGCTGCTGGTGAGGGATCCTCAGCCCTGGCTTAGGTGTATCCATGGGGCCATGAGACCCCGGGAAACCCTGGGGATGGGACCCAGGCTTGGCACAGCAGGGCCAGAGCTGGAGCTCAGTGTGTCCCCAGGAGGGGGGAAGGGACCGAGCCTCAGTCACATCCCTTGGAGCCAGAGCCTGTGCTGGGTGGCTGGTGCGAGGCACGAGCTGAGCCCTGGGGCTGCTGCCGGCAGCCTTGACCCCGAGGCAGGATTTTCTCCACCGTGTCCTCATGGCTCCAGCTCCGTGAATTGGGTTGGTGCTTGTGGCTCATGGCCACATCCCTGGAACTGGGGAGAGAGTGTTGGAGCGGTGTGGGCTGCACCTCGATGGCCACACCCCACCCCCAGCGCTGACACGGAGCTTCGCCCCGTGCCCCGGGGCGGCAGCGTCACCGCTGCTGCCTCAGTTTCCCCATCTGCTGAGACGAGATAATGCTCCTCTGCTTGATCCTGCGCTATCTCCCAGGAAGGTTGCAGGGATTAGATTGCTAATGTTTGCAAGGAGCTTTGAAGATGAAAGCTGTGAACAAATGCCAAGAAGTGCTGAGCTGGATTCTCCTCGCCAAGTAATCGTTTCATGTTCCTGGGACACTTCCACTTCTGCGGATGAAGGAGGGCAGGGCGGGAGCGGGGCGTGCAGGGAGGGCCGGGAGGCTGACATACCTTCCCAAGACTTGCCCCTCCAAATCTGATCACCCATCCTGTTTGATTCCTGATCAGACTCTGATCCTTCCTGCTGATGCTCAGACCCAGACTGCTGCTGGCATCAGCACCACCAGCACCCTGCAGGCCCCAGCCCCCCAGGAAACATCACCCTGGGGGGATTCGCTCCCTCTCCCCTCCTCAGCAAAGTCTTCCCCCTCTCCAGAGCTTTGGGTGCCCCCGGCAAGAGCTACACTCCCCCCCAAGGCCTCCTCTCTCCCAATCTTTCATCCCAGTGTCCCCAGCTCTGCCCCACACTGATGGAAGATGCTCTGGGCTCTGTCTGTGCTGGAGAAATGCTGGTGCTTGGATCCAGGAGGTGCAAGCAACATGGATTGGGAAGGCTGGGATGCAGGAAAGCAGCGGCCAGAGCCAGCAAGGACATCCTGTCCCATCCGCTCTGACAAGGTGTGCCCCTCTCAAAAAGGAGCAGACATCTCATGGCCTCGGCCCACAGCTGGCTCTGGTTCTGCCTCTCCTGTCCGTGCACATGGATTTACAGACACCTCGGGGAGCTCCTTACGAACGATCCCATTGCCCACACGGCCGAGCCTGGCACGGTCAGCCGGGGCACGCGTGACACGGGGGGGGGGGGTGTAAACACACGTGTGACACTGGGGGGGGTGTAAACACACGTGTGACACTGGGGGGGGGTGTAAACACACGCATGACACAGGGGTGTGTGTAAACATGCATGACACAGGTGTGTGTGTGTAAACACACGCGTGACACAGGGGTGTGTGTAAACACGCATGACACAGGTGTGTGTGTGTGTAAACACGCATGACCCAGGTGTGTGTGTGTAAACACACGTGTGACACAGGGGTGTGTGT
This sequence comes from Pseudopipra pipra, assembly GCF_036250125.1. Classification (NCBI taxonomy): domain Eukaryota; kingdom Metazoa; phylum Chordata; class Aves; order Passeriformes; family Pipridae; genus Pseudopipra; species Pseudopipra pipra. The sequence continues at coordinate 5,704,593 of NC_087575.1, forward strand.
AAACACACATGACACGGGTGTGTGTGTAAACACACGCATGACACAAGAGTGTGTAAACAAGCTGTGAGTCAGCCCAGCAGCCGCGTGGGCTCCCAGCACAAGCACTGCCTCCACCACGGTGCAGGGCAGGAGCAAAGTGAGCCTCGAGGGGAGAGCTGACAGTGCTGTGGAACGTCAGGAAACCGTGTGGGGCTGAACTGGGTCCAGCAGGGCCGGGAGTCGGGAAAACCTCCCGGGCCATGAAAGTCCTTTGGCTCCTCGGCGAGGCTGGGGAGAGGCGCTGGCGGAGGAGGCAGAGCTGCACCAGGAAGGGCAGCGGTTGCTCCACTGATCTTTGTTCCCTGGGCAAGGTGCTGGTTATCGGGACGAGACAGTGAGGCTGCTGGCTGCCCTCCTCCCATTCCAGCCAGGTGGAGGACACAGACCCCACTGGCACTACGGTGGGCTGTGGCACCCTGGCCCTGCCAGTCTGGTGGCCCCGCAGGTTCCCAGTCCCCTGGGCCATTGAAGGGCAGAGCCACTGTAGGTCATGTCCCGCCTGAAGCCCCCATCTGCCACACAGCCCCTGTCAGACAGGGAGCCTGATTGCTTGGCCCAGGCTGGCAACTGGTAGAAAAACATGTTTTTCATATTAAAATTTCCCTTGAAGAACAATGGTTTAAATCAAGCATAAAAAAGCAAAGAATCCAAAAAAAAAAAAAAAAAAGAGAAGGGAAATTTTTGGTGGAGCTCAAAAGCAGCCCCCAGGGACCGTGAATGTCCCCTGAGCCCCCGTGCCCTGGCTGCTCCCAGGACAGGTGGGCCACTGGGATGGCACAGGGGGGCCAGAGCAGGGCTGACAAGATGCCACTAGCCCTGCTGCTGGGGACATCCTGGATCCAGGGATCAGAGCCGTGCAGGGCTGGGGGCCACCCGCTGCCAGTGCCCCTCAGCACTCCCAGCCTGGCAGCAGTGAGGTTGGGGCTCAGCCTGTGTCACTGCTCCTGGGTCACCGGGAGCTGCCGGATCGCTGCCAGGTGGGATCCAGACCCACAGCCTGGAGGTGCGAGGCTCCAGGAGACGAGGTGGAGGATGTAAATCTCACGATCTGTCTGAAGAAATTCAAAGGAGACCGATTCAAATCCACCGTGACACGACTGGCTCGGGGCGGGCAGACAATCCCTGCAGTGTCTGTGAGGAATCTCGCCACTTTCCTTTGAGTGGCCTCCAATTTATTAATTAAAATAGGCAATTATATATGATGTTGGGTGGAGGGGAGCAGGGAGACCAGCTGCACCAGTTATTCTCACTTGGCAGGAACCGTGCTGGAAGCTGCTCCTGCTCCAGGAGGTGCCTGTGCTTCCCAGGGCTCAAGGCAGAGCCTGGGACAAGGCTGTGCCCGGAGCTGCACCCCAAACACCCAACAGCCAGGCAGCACAGGGGCTTCAGCTCCAGCCACTGCTTTGTTTAGGAGCACAGGGTCCAGAGGTCAGGATGAATCCCTGTGACCCCTTGTCCGGGGTCCCAGACGGGAACTTGTCCCCTCCACTGACCAGTGCAGGTGGGATCGTGACTCCAAGCTGCCAGAGGAGCCTCCCACCCTGTCCTGTCCCCTCAGACAACGGGAGCCCTGGGATATTTTCCACTGCCCTCTCTCACCCAGGCAGGGCGGCCAGTTTGGGAGCAGGCTCTGTGTAAGGATGACTCGGTGCTAAGTGGGGAGGTGTCACCTCCTCGTCAGCTCTCTGGGGTGAGGGTGCAGTTTGCCTTTCTGCAGCACCGTGGGAAAATCCTTCCCTGGGTGACTCAAATTTACTCCCGACCAGGGGCGGCTCCCTCAGAGGAGGGGACAGCTGAGCCCAGAACCCACGATCCTGGGGTGCCTGAGCGGTGACAGGGCTGCACCTGCCCGGGGACCCTCCTGCCCTCCGTGGGGGGGAACTGTGGCTGGGGCCAAAGTCAGGGCCTCAACCCCCAGAAAGGGGAGTTCAGCACCAGTGATGAGGGATGGGCAGGGGGCTTTGCCTGTGCCCAGGGGCTGCAGGTCATGGGCAGAGGCTGCGGTCCTGACATGGAGCTTTCTCCCCACAGAAGCACATCCCAACAGCCATGGGGCTCCGGGGGCTTTGGGCCCTTCCCACTGCTGTGTGCCAGAGGCACTGGGGCTGCCCTTATCTCCATGGGCATTCACATCCGTTGCCATTTGCATCCCGACGAGTGTTGCCACGTTCAGCTTCCACAGTTCCTGCGTCAGGGAATTCCAGAGGGACAAAGTCAGTGGAGTCGGATCCTTCCCTCCCAATCCCACAGGCACCCGGCACCCATTTGATCAAGTGGCAACTTGTCCTCCAGCCTCGAGACAGGGCACAGAGAAACACTGGTGAGGAGCTTCCCTCGGGGCACGAAATGCCCCATCCGGGGCTGCGGGCTCCTGGAGGCTCCGGGCTCCGTCTGGCTCCACGTCTGGACCCACCTCCCAAATAAAAGGGTTACGGGAGCAGCCGTTTCCTCATCGGCTGTAAATAAATGCCAACGTGCCTTATCAGTGTCCGGGATCATCGATCAGCTGCTGAGCGCTGCCAATCTGTCCCACGGCTGCAATTCCCACACCATCACCGAGCCCTCCCAGTCGCTGACCGGTGACCCAGCCCTGTCCCACCCGCGCCCAGTTTACGGCGTCTCACCGTGTCCCCGTCCCCCTGCAGCAGAGGGAGCAGAGACATGCCGAGCTTTGCACGGCTCCTGAGCTGCTCCACAAATCCCTCCCCGGCTCCATCACCCGACGAAGCCGGAGCAGCAAATCCTGGGCTGCAGATGCCACCTGCTGGGAGCGGGGCTGGTGCCGCGGGCTCGAACCCCAGGACCCCACCATGCAGAACCCCTAAGACCCCACAGCTCTGCCACTCCCAACCCCCCTGCAGCCTCACCACCCCAAAAGCCCACAACCACGCTGTGTGGATACCCCAAACCTCCCCCAGCCACACCACCCCAAAACCCTGGCTCAGCAGAGCCACAGCAACAGCCCGTGGAGCTTGGGACCCCAGTGAGGGCCAGGCAGACCCCCTGCTCTCTCAAAAGCTGCAGCATGGGGAACATCCTGGCCTTGAACTGAGCCCCAGGTGGGATTCCTAGCCCCTAAAATTAGAGATTCCACCTCTTGCCCCCTAAAACCTCCCCAGCATCTGCCAGCATCCAAGGGGTGAAGTCTGGGACAAATACCCTACTTGAGAGGCTTCTGTTAAAATGGAACATCCCCGTTCCTTTGTGGCTACTGCAATCTTAAGCAAATCCTGGGATATTCACTGGGAATACCCGTTTTTCCTCCTTTCGAGAGGGGGGGTCTCAACCTCTCCCCAGCTCTTTTTTTCTTCTCTTTAAAGAGAAAATAACTAACTAACTATGTCAGTCAGCTTATGAGCTTATGATATTTTGAAGCCCGAGGGTCCGATGGGGCCACTGCCCCGGGGCTGAGAGAGGGACCGGGATCGAGGGGTCCCCGGATCAAGGGGTCCCCGTTCCGCGTGCAGGGGGCGGGGCCGCCCCTCGAGCCCCCCTCAGCCCCGCCCCTCCGCTTCCGCGTTTGTGCCGCGCGCGGCCCCGTGTCCCCCGTCGGCCGCCGTCGGCGCCGCGGCGCGCGCAGGGGCGGGGCCGGGCGGGCAGGGAAGATGGCGGAGGCGTCGCCGCAGCCGGGCCGGTTCTTCTGCCACTGCTGCTCGGCCGAGATCGCCCCGCGCCTGCCCGTGAGCGCCGCGGCCGCCGGGGGGACCGGGAGGGGCGGTGGGCGCGGGCAGGGCCGGGCAGGGGCTCCGGCGGGGCGGGCACGTGGAGTCGAGGCCTGAGGGGCCCGGGGGGCCTGAGAGGCGGCGGGACCGGCGAGGGCGGGGGGGGGCCTTGGGGGCTCCACCCGTGGCACCGGGGCTCGGGGGCGTTGGGAGAGGCTGGGGCGGTCCGGAGCGGGGGAACGGGGCTGCAGGGGGTAGCGGGCCGCCCCTGCCGAGGGGCAGCAGCCGGGCGGGGGCGGCGCGGCGGGAGGGGCCCTCGGCCCGGGCGGGGGGGCCTGGGCGGGGCGGCCCCGCGGCGGTTCGAGCGCTCCGACCGCCCCACGGGAACCGCCGGGCCCCGCCGCCGAGCGAGTCCGGGGTGGGGGTCCGTCCGGGAGTGACACCCCCGGCCCGGGCAGCCTTACCCTATCCGGAGCTGAGGGAAGCGCCGCGGGGTTTCTTCTCTGTTTCTCAGAAGCGTTTAATGAGCACGAGAAAAGCCCGGCGGTGGTGTGGCTGGGACACAGGGAGGTGCACGGGTGATACGTGGACAGAAGTGCTGTGTAGGCACCTGGGCAGGTGCTTTAATCACCCAGCGAAACCCCGCGTATGCGGAGCCTGTCCCGGGGTGGGTGGCCTGGAGCGTGGGCTGTTGGGGAGGAGCTGGTGGGTCACTGCTCCCCGCCCGGTGTCCTGAGATGTTCAGTGTGGTTCTGAGGGTCCTGCCGGTCTCTTTGTCCTGACACTTTTCACAGCGTCTTGTCTGAACGAGCCTTTGCTAGTTGCTGACACTGAGCTTGAAAAGCCCCCGAGGGCGAGCAGAGCTGTCCTTGGGGGGGGGCAGTTGGTTTGTGATGTGCAGTTTGTCCTTTTGCCAGGGTGGGCCGTGTTGGAGCCTTCCAGCTCATGTGTAAGTGTGAGAACAAACGCCTGGCTGCGCTCGTGCTGAGAACACACAGGCTGGGGGTGGGAACCAGGGGATATTTCTGCTCAAACACCCCATCCTGGGCTGGGCTGAGCTGGGCACACCTGGCTGTGTGTGCTGGGCTGGGCAGGGAGCAGGTGGCTGTGTTTGGGGCCTCAGGGCTGGGTAGCTGTGAGTTCATGAACTTGTTTTGGGGGTCCAAGTTCACTTGGTTTCACTCACTGACAGGAGCTGCCAAAGGAGGGACTCAAACAGCCCAAGAAACAACTAACTTTGACATTTGTGCTGTTCCAGCTGCAGAGGAATGTGCTGATCCCTGTGCTCAGAGCTGGTTGTGAGCACACACCCCCCCCAGCCCCCTGGAGCGAGGAGCTGAGAGGAGCAGGGTGCTCAGGCCGTGGTCATTCCCCCTGTGCTGGTGTGTCCCCACCAGTCTGTGGTGGTGGGAAGCAAAGGGGTTTTCCCAGGCAGAGGCAACTGCTGCAGCTCCCTGTGCTGGGCACCGAGGGGTACAGAGGTTCCTGAGCTCACACCTCGTGTGAGTGGTGCAGAGCCAGTTGTTTCACAGCAGCAGACAGGGGAGAGAGGGAGCAGGGACCTGTCCCAGTCTGGGCCTCGGAGCTCCTGTACCTCCCTGGGCGGGCAGGGCACGTGTGGTGGCTCTGGGCCGTGCTCCACACGGGGCCTTATCAGGGTCAGATGCAGGGACTGGGGGAGCGACCCCAGGGGTCTCATTGGGACAGTTCCCAGGGCTGGTGGCCTTGACTCCTTGGGGGAATCCCTTGGCCTGGCGAAGGGCTGTGCCAGTTCCAGTGCAGCAGCAGCAGCAAAGGGAAGTGATATTATTTTTAGAAGCTCTTAAATGCCTTCTGAGCTGAGCCCGGCTCTGCCAGCGCGGGGATTTGGGGTGGTGTGTGCCCGCTGGGCACGCGGGCGGCTCTGTGGTGCTGCTGCCCCTCGAGCACTGGAAAGCGAAGCAATTCCCTTTGAGGATCTCCAGTGTTCTGGGCTGCTCTGCCCAGGACAGTGTGGTCGTGGAGGATAAATTCCTCACTAACCCCGGGGATTGTGAGGCAGTGAGTGTCACAGGCTCTGCACACACAGCCTGTCTTTCCCCACATGCTCCATTGTCAGTGCCCAGGGCACTGGGGCAGCAGGTCTGTGGCAAGTACTGGTCATGGGCATGTAAGGACCTGGTGTGTCCTCGTGCCCCTCGTGCTGTGAACCCCAGCTTGTGTTAGTGGCAGGGATCAGCCTCCCTGAGCATCACGACACTGCCAAGCCCCTGCTGCCATTCCCACCTCGTTTCCTGGTCCCCAGAGCTGGTGTTTGAGAGCTGCTGTGCGGGGAGTGATGGGGGTTTTGCTTTCACCTCACCAGAACTGCATCAGTTGTGTCTAATGCTGTGTCTGTACAGGGATTAGCAGCGTCACCCTGATCGTTCTCAAGCCGAGCTCCTGCAGACTCAGGCCAAGCTCTGGCCTCGCTGGCCTGGGGAAAGCCAATGTTGGGGTTTGGGGTCTCTCTGGCTCTGGAACCGTGGCGTGTGCTGGGGGTGACCAGACCCCTCCCGTCACACCCTGCAGCTCTGGGGTACCACTTCCTTCTCTTATCCAGTGTCTCTTCTCCCACAGGACTACATCTGCCCACGGTGTGAGTCTGGTTTTATTGAAGAACTTCCCGAGGAGCCGAGGTAATGTCCTGCCCCATGCACTGGTGCTTGAGTGAGTCAGGGCTGCCTTGCTCTCTTACTAGTTCAAAGGCAAAGTTGGACATTAAATACACCGTCTTTATTGCTTCTGTGCCCAAGCTTTGGCTCATCTTTCCTCACTGTGGGGTTATAGTGCTTCATTGGCAGGTTTGCAGCCACAGGTCAGTCTGCCATGGGAATACTGAGTGTCCTCCTGAGCATCCAGTGTCGCAGGTGAAGGGCAGTGCAGGAATGGGTTGATGTAAAACAAACATAAAGAAGTGATAGGGAGGCTTTCCCTATGGTGTGTGTAGCTGTGACCTGGTCTGAGTCATCAGGGCAGAGATAACCCTGGAGAGACAAATCTGGGAATGGAGAGTGCACGGACACCTCAGTGTGCGAGTAGTGAACGTGCTGGGGACAAACAGTGAAATGTTGTGGCTGAGACTTTGGACTCTGCCCTGGAGCAACGAGATCCATGTTCCTCTACTGCCCTGCTGCCACTTTTGGGACAGCTCTCTGGTGGGCAGGAGCACCAGGAATGTCTTTAAATGTTTCAGTCACATTTGTTGGCTGTGACTGGCTCTGGGATGGGCCATGGTACTTTGAATGCAGACATGTAGAGCTGGGCACTGAGCAGGCAATGTTCCTGCAGCTCTGAAAGCAGAAGCCTGACAGCACTAGGAATTTTCCCAATATCCTGAGCCGTTGGGTCACGTGCCTCTGCAATAGAGAGATTTCTTTGATTCAAGATTAGACTTACATGTGTTGGGGTCACAGCGATCAGAACTCTTCCTGATGCTCTGGAGGCTTAGCTGATGTGTTTGAGGTGGATTGTGCAGGGAATCCTTACTTGACATTGTGGTTCAGGCACTTCTCTGCAGCTTTGTGAAATCACAACCTAACAGGGTAGGGAGAGATGGGTGAGGATGTGGGAAAATGAAGGGTTCAGGGAGGGAGGAATGAAAATTGATGTGAGCAACCAGAAAATCGGCAGCTGAAAGAGGACCAGGTTCTGTCTGGAGCTGCCCCTGCCCTGGGGTGGGTGGGAGCGGGGCAGACCTTAAAGGGAAGGGAGACAGCAAATCTTCCTGTAGAAGCTTCTGAGTCTTACCAGCATTCTTCATTCCCCACAGGAACGCTGACAATGAGACCAGCTCCTCTACGTCAGCCGCTGATCAGAGCAGGCATCCTTTTGAGGTGACTAAGTCCTTTCTCCCTTTCAACACCTTCTGCTTTGCCATTGGATTGAGTATTTTTCCAATAGTACATCGTTTAAGTGCTCCCCAGATCATGACAGAATCTGGAAAGGAGGAATTAATGTCCTCCACATGGTGCTCCTGAAATCTCTGCACGTGTGTTACGTAGGACCATCACTTGTGGCTGATTCCCGTCCTGAGGGGGCTCAGCAGGATTTGGAGAGCAGGATTTCAGTGTGTTGCTATGCAGTAGCCTCAGCTCAGAAGCAGCAGTGACACAGCAAAGGGAAACCAGGGACCTGTGATTTGGGTTTTTTCTGCCTTTGTGTGCAGTTCCCATGTCCGTTCCTCACTGAGCTGTGCCAGGGGCACACTGGTCCCGGTGTCACCGCAGGCCCGGGGTCGCTGTGGGAGCCGAGGGCCGTTTCTCTCGTCACAATCTGTTCTCTGCATTCCCTCCCTCTCAGAACGTGGATCAGCACTTGTTCACCTTGCCCCAGGGCTATGGCCAGTTCGCTTTCGGGTTCTTTGATGACAGCTTTGAGTTTCCGTTTGGGTCCAATGTGCAGCCGGAAGACAACCGGGACTCGGAGAACCGGCGGGAGCGCGAGCACCAGTCCCGGCACCGCTACGGCGCGAGGCAGCCCCGCGCCCGCCTGGCCACGCGCCGCGCCTCGGGCAGGCACGAGGGCGTCCCCACGCTGGAAGGGTGAGAATCCTGTTCCTCACTGAGGGGACTGACCTCAGCCTGTGCCTTTTCCCCCGGGTTGGGGAGCGGCGTCCCAAAGCTCTCCAGCACTGCCTTGGGTGCCAGCTGTGCCCCAGCTGGGCCTGATGCTGTTGGCAGCTCCTGCCTGGGGTCTGTCGGGGCTATTTCACATGAGCAGTGGCATGGCCTGTGGCTGGGACTTTGTCCTGCAGTGGGAAAATATTCCCTGGTCGTTGCCAAAGTGTTGTACTCACTGTGAGGGGAAACAGCAGAAAGCACCAGATGCTGTTTGTGTAACTGCGTCCTGGGAGCCACTCAGTTCGTGCCAGGAATTGTCCCCTTACGAGTCAAATACTGAAACTTTATCCATGGCCTATCACTCTATAAGCTGCAGTTGCAATTGCTACAGGGAATCTTTTCTTTCCCCTGACAATGTGACAGTATTCAGCCTCTCCCTCCACGTCGGGGTGCTGGGCTGGGAGCCAGCAGACTAATTCTTACACAATCCTGGTTTTCTTGTCTTTCAGAATTATCCAGCAGCTGGTCAATGGAATTATTGCACCAACCACAATTCCAAACCTAGGCCTGGGCCCTTGGTGAGTTGGAGGATGTGCTGCTCTCTCTGGCAGTGTCTCGGTGGTGCTCCCGGATGAACTCACTTGCTGTCCTTGCTCTGCAGGGGAGTCCTGCACTCAAATCCGATGGACTACGCCTGGGGTGCCAACGGCCTGGATGCGATTATCACACAGGTAAAACTGGGACTTAGCAGAGTCTCCGTGCTCCTGTGCAGTGCTGCAGAAGGGGCAGCACCTGTGGTGGTGCAGGGGGTGAGGGACTGCGAGGGCAGGAATGGGAGCCGGGGTCTGCAGTGTGGGCGATGCGGGGCCCAAGCGCACTGGCTCAGGAAACATTCTCTGGATTCTCTGTACTGCTGAGCTCACCTCTCCCTTCTGCCTGCCTGGCCGGTTGTTTTTCCAGTTACTGAATCAGTTTGAAAACACTGGACCACCGCCAGCGGACAAAGAAAAGATCCAGGCCCTCCCCACCATACAGATCACACAGGAGCACGTAGGTATGTGTCTGCTCCAGGCAGTCATGCAGAGAGAGCTCCCTGGAAGCTCTGTGTAATGTTTTCTTGGGACTTGAATTTTGTCTGCTTGTACCTTCGAGGCCTAAAACATTTCAAAGACAGGAGAGAGCTGAAGTGGCTCTGTTACACTCACAAAGAAAAAGAGCAGTGCAGGCTGGATGGATTTGCCCTGTGGAGGCAAACTTGTGAGAAGTTCAGATGGAAAAGCAGAAGGGAGGGGAAGGATGAGGCAGACCCGGGGCAGGGGGAGGTGGCGTGGTGGGGGAGTGACTGCAGAGCACCAAGCTTTCCTCTCGGCAGGGTTGGAGCAGTGCCGGGGAAGGGGAGGCAGTGATGGGTCCTGAGTTGGGGGCTTTGTCTGGCATTCTCTCCTCCATTGCTCAGCTGTGCTTGGCTTTCCCTGTGCGATGCAGATTCCGGGTTGGAGTGCCCAGTGTGTAAGGAAGACTACACAGTCGGGGAGAACGTGCGGCAGTTACCGTGCAATCACCTGTTCCACGACGGCTGCATCGTCCCATGGCTGGAGCAGGTGAGTGTGGGGGCAGTGCCCAGGGCGGGCAGCACCTCTGCTCCCCTCTGTAAATATTTTCCTACCTCTGTTGTGAGGCTTGAGCCATGAACAGCCTTCGATCAGAGGACGGAGTGTCATCCCAGCCTGTTCCTCGAGTGCTGCTCCCATCTCGTGTTTCTAATCAGTTTTCCATATTTCTTGTTTTGTTTTTGTCTGCTCCTCAAAGCATGACACGTGTCCCGTCTGCCGGAAAAGTTTAAGTGGACAAAACACTGCCACAAACCCCCCAGGACTCACAGGGATGAACTTCTCGTCATCCTCCTCCTCCTCCTCTTCCTCCAGCTCACCAAGTAATGAAAACTCATCGAACAACTCATGAATCTTAACACACCCTCTGTCCCTGGGGCCCCCTCCACTGTCCCCCCTCCCTCCCTGGCCACCACAAGCAGCCAAAGGGGCTTCCAGAGCAGAGCGAGGGGAGGGGACAAGGGGGGAGCAGTGCCCCCAGAATTCTCTTTTGATTTCTGAAGACACGGAGACTCTGGGTCCTTCAGAGATGAGAAGCCTCAAGTTCTGTGATGAAAAAGGGGGGAAAGAGCTCTGTCTGTCAATAAAAACATCCTCTGTGCGTGGACTTTACCCGTTGCAGTGCGAGGCTGCCGCGCTCCCAGCTGGGAACCCCGAGGTGCTGAGCGAGTGGTTGAATCCCAAAAGGAAAGGTTGTTTGTATGGGTTTGAATTTGAGATCCCTTTCTTTTATTTCTTTTGCTCCTCCTCCCCTTGGATACTCTCTTTTCTGCTTTGGAGATTGAAGTCTAAAATGGAAGCGTAAGGATGCTGCCTCCCCTCCAGGATCTTCAGCTGGGGAGGACCAGTAGCTCTCACTGAAACAGGAACTCTCAAATAGACCCCGGGATCCTTCCCTGTCCCATCTCGAGTCCCATTTATTTTTCTTTATAACCTCGCCCGCTGATACTCAACACTGAAAGGGTTTTTATAATCTTAAATTATTACTGCTGTCAATAAATGGACATTTCAGCTCTGCGAGCCGTTATGCATGATTTGAGGAGAGCTGCAGGGTAAGCTCCGAGGCTGCTGAGCCATCCCACCTCCCCGGGCAGGCCGGGCCTCTCTGAGCCCTCCCACGTGCTGGGAGCTCTGGTGGGAGCCGCTGCCAGCCTGCAGGGCACTGCACAGTGACCAAGGATCGCATCTGGAAGCATCCTCGCCTGGTCTTTTCTATTTTTTACATCTCTGTGTTGCAGTCCTGCCCCCCTCGCAGCCGGGGCGGGCTGTTCCGCTGGGCCCACACAGGACTGGGTGTGCAGCAGAGCGAGGACCAGCAAATCTCGTTGTGACTGAGTAATTACCAGGAAAACAACATTTTTTGAGAAAAATGTATTGCAAAACTACTTAAAATAGAGCTGATTAAAAAAGGAGAGAGAGAAAAATACCCAGGTATGTTTGTGACTCAGTTTCTGTGACAGAGCTGGAGCTTGGAGAATGACAAGAATGCGACCGGTGCGGGCAGTCGCTCCCTGCCATGTCCCTGCTCCCCAGGCCTGGAGGCACGAGAGGACCAGAGCCCTGGTGCTCTCACCCTCTGTCACCAGGAGCCCTTTCCCCTCGCAGGGACTCGGGGCAGGCAGCGGATCTCCTGCCGGGCCAGGGTCCAGATGGAGCCTCGGGATCGTGCTGTGGCGGAGGCCAGAGCAGGCGAGGGGGACTGTGCCCCTGTGGGGGTGGGCAGAGGGTTTGGCAGTTTGGGGGGCTCCCTGCCTCTTCCCCTGGCTCTTGGGGCCTTGGGAGTGGGCTGGGACAGCTGGGGAAGGTGCTGGTGCCAGCAGAGCTTGGGTGTCTCTTCCAGAGCAGATTCACCCCAGACCTGACCCTTCCTCCCAAGAGCTTCCTGGGAAGGGACAAGATCCTATAGGAGGGGGGAGGCCAGTGGCTGATTTGGCCATTTTTGAGCCATTTCAGAACACAAGAAGTTGATTTGTTGGAGAAAGTGTCCCCGGGGTGGGTGGCAGCAGCTCTGCCGGGGCCAGGAGCTGACACAGAGCGACTCGCCCGGACTGTTTTTCCTCCTTGGCTTGGCAGGGCAGCACAGCGGCGCCTTTCATCTCACAGGACGAGGGTTTATCTCAGGACTGGTGTGTCGTGGTTAATGGCTCATCCTCTGCCAAGGGTTGAGCCAGAAGCCTGGTCTGGGGAAGTGGGTGGCAGCAAGAAGGTCCTGGCTGAACCTGCGTGAGTCCATCGGCTGGCCCAGCACCAAGGGAAGGCTTTGCAGTTTAGTCACCTAACCTGGAAAAACCTTCCCTCTCCCACCATGTTTCTGCTACAGCAGGGGTTGCTGGCTCCCCTGGTGCTCAGGGTGATCTCTCACTTGTCAGCAGTGCTTGGGTGGGTTTTGAGTGGGCAAAGCAAAGCCCCAGGTAGGTGTGTGGCAGTTGCCACCTGCCTGGCAGGGGCTTGGGGCCAGTGCCACAGTCACCACACAGTTAACACGGTGGTGTTCCCTTTCAGAGTCGTTTGGAGCTGGTTGGGTCGGAAATGGAACAAGTTTGGTGGTTTTTGCTGGGGCCATTGCTCTGTGTGACGTGCCGGTGACCGGGCTGCTGGGCCTGGCCACGGGTGCGAGGGCGGCACAGGGATGTGCCCTGGCTGGGAAGCTGAGGTGTGGGTGCTATTCCTGGCCGTGCTCCCCTCCAGGCGAGGGGCTGGTCTTTGTCACTGTCCACTGTCCCAGCTCCGTATTTGCTGGGAATGATGGTGTGAAGCTGGGCTGCAAGACCAGCACGGGCTGTAGCCAGGGACAGCCCTGGGGCTGTGTCTGCCTGAGGATCCAGGCTGGCTCCTGGTTCTGCTCCTCCTGCTCCCTCCTTTGTGCTGCTGAACCATCACTGCTGTTTTCCTGTGGGGTTCTCGATGCAGACTCGATGTGGCAGGGGACCAGCCACGCTCCCCGCTGGTGGCAGCAGGGATGACACTGGGGGCTGCAGCCACGACCTCAGGGAAGCCAATCCCTCCCATCCCAAGCCAAGTCCACCATCAAAGCTCCAAGACCCGCTCCTGTTCCATACCATGAATGCAGCTTTAATTGCCAGGGTGCTCGAACACAGACAACCGGCTGGTACATCCCAGCCCTGCAGAGATGCCATTAGCAGACCCCAGGCCCTGCTCCAGGCACACCCTTGGCCTTGGCACGTGGTGGCCACACTCCCCGGCTGTGCCACGCCAGCTCTGCCCCGGCGGGATGGCGGGACAGCCCCAGCCCTGCAAAGCCAAGTCTGGAGCATCTGCCTTCTGCATCCATCCTCCACCATGCATTAAAAATAAAGCAATAAATAGCAAAAAATAGATATGTACATAAATAAAAGAATCCTTTCTTGTTTTTTTTCCTACAGGACTGTCCGGAGCTGCTCGTGGCGCTCAGCCAACAAGCATGGGGAGAAAGTGTGTGGAGAGGTGCTGCCGGCGTGTCTTGCCCCCTCGCTGTGGCCTGCCCTTGCTGTTGAGGGAGAGGAACATGGGGCGGCCGCAGTGCCGCCAGCGCAGCGACGCGTAGGTGTTGTAGCCGTTCTCCTCGATGCGCTCTGTGAACTTGCAGTTGGGGCTGAACTCCTTCTGGCAGGAGAGGGAAGGGGGTGAAGGGTGGCTGTGCTTGGCTGGGGTCCCTCGGACCCCAGGTGGGGCCGGGCAGGACCCTGTGTCCCCAGGGGTCAGAGGGCTCGGTCCCTGCTGGGGAGCATGTCAGGGCATGGAAAACCAGAACCCTGCTCCTGGGCACCGGTCCCAGCAGGTCTGGGACCCCCTGTTGCAATTCTGTCCTGCACCTCTGACCCCAGTGCAGTCCCTCCCAGGAGGCAGCGTCCGACCTACCGACCCGTAGAGCCTCCCCCGCTTGTTCATGGCCAGGTAGAAGCCGGTGTGCACCGCCCGGATGGCCACGACGCCCACACGCACCGACCGGATCTCGACGATGGCTGTGGGACAGGGAGGCCCAGCATGAGCCAGGGATCCTGGGGCTGTGGCCACAGTGTCCCCCCAGAGGGATGGGGTTGCTGATCCTTGCCCACAGCAGGAGCAGCCAGAGGGACAGTGGGAACAAGAGCTGCAGCCCAAGCTGGGAGTGGGAGGGGGAACTTCTGATCCAGAGAGGGTTTGATCTTTACTCTTCTCCCCAGGGTCCAGCTGCTTCCCAGGAGCTGGGCTGTATGGGAGCAAAGCCAAGCACAACCTCCACTTGCCCAGTGCCAGCCTCGTGTGTGTCCTCCCCTCGTTGGCAGCTCTGCAAACCCATCTGTCCCCAGTGGGCCTGTAGTGCCTCAGGGACACGACCTGCCCCCCTCAGCGCCTGGCCCTGACACATGCAGGGCATCGAGGCTGGCACAGCCCTTGGAGGGGCAAAGTGTGCACGGGGGTGGCACACAGAGGGCGCACCCTGTGCTATGGTGGATGGAGGCACGTGGGCAGAGGCGTGAGGGGGCAGGAATGGGCTGGAATGGTGCTGCCCGAGGATGCTGGTGCTGACTGCCCGGCTGGCACAAGTGAGATACACAGCTCTGTGCCCAGTACTGTGGGCTGAGGATGCAGCAGTGCTGCAGGACATGGGGATGAGCCCAGGAGGTGGCTGCAGCCAGGCTGTGAAGCCCAGCTGGGCTGGCGTGTGTGTGCCCGACCGAGCTCCAGCACGGCCGCTAATGGGAAAGGCATGTGGTCAGACCAGAGGCTCTGGCATGGGAAACACCCAGAGCATCATCAGGGCTTTGGATTCCTGCACTGCCCCACGCCAGCCAGCCCGGAGTGCTGCTGCCTGCCCTGCTGCCCGCCAGGCACACGGCACAGTGAAAGGGGAGAAGGAATCTCCAGGGGGAGCAAAGCGGGCAGGGCAGGGGCAGGCAGGAGCCACAGCAGGATCTGCCCATGGGCACCACTGCAGGGACTGCCCCGCCTGGACAGGGAGGAGGACACGCAGAGGCTCTGGTTGGTGGGGCACACACAGTGTGGGGGGCTGCAGCCCTGGGCAGGGGCTTTCCCAGGCACCAATCCCCCGGCACTGCCAGCATCTGCAGGGCCGGGCCCAGTGAAGCCACTGATGAGCAGCAGTGGAGGAGAAGAGCTGTGAATCTGTCCTGCTGGATCAGAGTCTGGAGCTGATGCTATTTATAAGAAAGGACTTGTGCTTTTCTAAAAATAACCCCCCGCTGCTGTCCCCAGCGCCCTGGCCGGCTCTGCCGTGATTTGCTTGCAAGTGCTTGGCCAGCCCCTGCCCAGAGACAGCTCCCAGTGCCCCAGTCTCACACCCTCAGCCACCAGAGGGGTCCCGAGCAGGCTGGGGCAGAAGCAGGGCCTGAGGTGGGGGAGTCCCTGGGAGATCCCCGGCAGCCTGCAGCTGCCAGTGGGCTGGTCCAGCAGCTTCTGCAAGGGCTGTGGAGGGGAGCCCAGCCCAGGCACACAGATAAGCAGAGGGAGCCCCGTGCAACAGCCCAGGGCTGCTCTGCCTGCCAGGCCCCATGGCCGCCCAGCCGAGGAACGTGTTGGGGTGCTTTGTCTTGGCAACATGCCTGGTCGGACTCCCAACAGCCTCTGACACCACAGGAGGGTTCCCTGGGCTGGGCTGGGCTGAGCTGGGCTCCCTCATCCTGTGCTGGCCAGGAGACAGGGCTGCCCTGTCAGACCAGGACATGGGCTGGGGGTGCTGCATCCCTCCTGCCCCAAGCCCCAACACGCTGCCAGGGCACCCCAGGGATGCTCAGGCATCCCCCTTTCCCAAGGCCCCTCCCATCCAGCCACTGTTCCGCCAACCCAGTGCCCTCTCCCTGTCACAGGGGCTGAGACTCCCCACCCTGATGGGCTGAAACCTGGATGCTTGCAGCCCTGGCTCTTGCTGAAGTACATACAATGGGTGCCAAGTCCTTGGGGACTCTGAGAACTCTGCCCCTCTGCCACCCAGATATCCCCGTGCCAAGCCCCAAACCGCTCCACAGGCAGCGGCTGTGGAGTGGTCCCGTCCAGCAGGGCTGCTCTACTCTCCTACACCTGAGGGATGCTCCGTTCTGGGACCAGCATCACCGTGAAGCTTCCTAAGTCCCTCCTCCTCAGCCTTTATCCTCCTCAGTGTGTTTGCGGGGATAGATCAGATCCCCTCAGTCCGTGCGGAAGGCAGGGCAGCGGATGCCCTCATGCCTGCGCTGGCAAGACGAGATGGGACAAGGGACCAACACCCTCCCCCGGTCACCCCAGCAATGCCGGGTCCCCAGACAGTGCCCGCCGGCGCCCGCGCCCCTCTCACGGCTCCCACGGTGCAGCGGCGGCCGAGCCTCGGGAAGGAGCTCCCGGGGCGAGGGCAGCCGGAGCAGGTTGTACTCGAGGAGTGACGTGTCCCGCCCGGCGGGGACGGAGGGGACAGCGGGGACAGAGGGGACAGCGGGGACGGAGGGGACAGTAGCTCCCGCCGCTCCCGCGCCCCAGAGGAGGAGGCGCTTTGGCTGAGGTTCCCCCAGCGGGAGGAGCTGCGGGCGACCTCCGGGCCGGGCACGGAGGTCCCGTCGCCGTCCCGAGGCATCCCCGTCCAGCCTCCGCCCCGGCGGCGCCCGCC
The DNA here is from genome assembly GCF_036250125.1 of Pseudopipra pipra. Lineage (NCBI taxonomy): Eukaryota > Metazoa > Chordata > Aves > Passeriformes > Pipridae > Pseudopipra > Pseudopipra pipra. The sequence goes on from NC_087575.1 coordinate 5,721,061, forward strand.
TCTGGCGCAGCCCCGGCACCCGGCGGGATCGGGCTCTCGCCGCCGTGGGCGAGGGGCAGCCGCGGGGGGCGGCCCAGGCCCCGGCTCTCCCGGCCCCGGCCCCGGCCACACTCACTGCCCGGCCGCTCCCTCCAGCGCGTCCCCTCCACGCCGCCGCCGCCGTCGATGCGCAGGAAGAAGCGGGTGGCGGAGAAGAGTCGCCGCCAGCGCACGTCGCCCTCCAGGTGCCCGTAGCTGCGGGGGGGTCGCCGGCCGGTCCCGGTGGCACTGCCCGGCCCCGGTCCGCCAGCACAGCGAGAGCCCCGGCGAGGCAGGCGGCGATGGCAGCGGGGCCCCCGCGCCTCATGGCGGCGGGCGGCGGGCGGGCGGCGGGCGACAGGCGATGGGCCATCGCCGCGGCCGCGACCGGCGACCGCCCCGACGGCGCGGGCGGCCAGGGAGGGGCGGCCCGAGAGGGGCGGTGGCCAAGGGGCGAGGCGGGGCCGGGGCGGGCCTCCCATTCATAAATCCGCGCCCCGACGGCAGCCCCGGGTTATCGGCCGCGGTCACTCGGCTGCCCTGGGGCCCCCGGCTGGGGACCGCACGCTCCAGTATCCACCGATGGTGGTGACGGGTGGCAGGAAACGGGTGCCCCGGGAAAGTGTCGGGGGAGAGATGTGGTCCCGGACCCGAGGGTAGAGGTGTATGCCTGCGGTCCCGACCGAAGAGCGCCGAGCTCGGGCCGTGAGGGGCGCGGGGCTCCACCGTGTCCCGACTCCCCCGCCCCCGCGCTCTGCCGCCGTGTCCCGGTCCCGCCGTGGCCCGGTCCCGGTCCCGCCCGTCGGGGCCGTCACGGCCGCCAGGGGGCGCGGGAGGGGGAGAGGGAAGGAATGGGGGGGCGGTGGCGCGGCCGCGGTGCACCATGGGAGTTGTGGTTCGGCGCAGGGGACTCGCGCTCCCGGCGTGCCGCGCGGCAGCACTGGCGCCGCGGCGCATGCGCGGTGCGGGGCGGCGCGCGCGGCGTGGAGATGGCGCTGCTGCGGCTGCGGGCGGCGCTGCGGGGCCCGGGCGGGCTGAGGGGGCCCGGTGAGCGCGGGCACCGGGGCTCGGGCAGGGCGGGCACGGGGCCCGGCCGGGCTGAGGGGGCCCTCGGTCCGAGCATCCCCCGGGACCCAGCTGCGGGCCGCGGCGTTCCTGCCCCCTCCCAGGCCCTCCCCGCTGGGACAGAGCTGGGGGTTGAGAGGGTGTTTTTGCGCCGTGAGGCCCCCAGGGATAGAGGCGGGGCCGTGGAGGTGCTGGATGTTGTTCCTCTCCAGAGAACAGGAAACGGGAGGGTTCTGGGTCCCGTCCCAGCTGTGGGTAGCGCTGCCCGCGCTGAGGGTCCTGGGGCTCTGCCACCCCCTTCGCAGCGCTGGGGTTCGTGGTGTCCCTGGGGTCGCGTTCCCTCCGAGCGTCCGGATCTAGGGAGTGAGGGGCGTCCCTGTCCCTCCTGCCCCTTGCGGCCCTCGTGCGCTGCTTCTGGGGCAGCTGAGCTGAGAAAAGCCACTCGCTCACTGTCACCTCTGTGCCCAGCTGGGGCTGACCGTGGGGCGGGGCTGGGGGCAGGGGGCGCTCTGAGGGGTGAAGCCTCCTCTGACCCCCTGCACCTTCGTGTTTTTCCACAGCAGGGGTTCCATGGAGCGTCCTCAGGAGCTACTCATCCGCCAGCACCAAGGAGAAGGCGAACAGGAACAGCACCTGCGAGAGGACGGAGCTGCTGGAAGGTGAGTGCTGGGAGAGCTGCAGTGAGCAGGTAGCAGTCAGACCAAGCCACAGCTTGGTTCTCGGGATGCTGGGGTGGGTTCCTGAGATGCTGGGATAGGCCCCAACCTGCAGGTGGATCCCAGAGACAGTGGTCAGAATCTGTGTCTGGGAGTGGGGCTGGCCAAGGGGGGATAAAGTCCTTGTGTGGATCCTCTTTTCTGAGCATGTTCCTGCACTCCCAGAGTGAGACCCAGGCAGGACAGAACCTTCTGCTGTGCATTGCATCCCATCACCTCTCTCTGTCTCCCTCAGTGCTCAAAGCTCGAGCAAAGCAGCTCCAAAGCAGTGACGCCCCAGAGGTGACAGTCAACAAGGTGGAGCTGGCCCGCTGGGCAGTGACAAGCACCAGAACCCTCTGCAGAAAGCCATGGCCTCTGGCCCCACACAGGAGCAGCCAGTTCCAGGGCAGGGCGGTGCCCAGACCGGCCCCACAGCTGGGTCGAGACGTTGCACAAGGAGACGTGCATCCACCAGCTGAAGCTGGAGCGGAAGTTATCCATGGCTGCCTCCCAGCTGGATCTGGGAAGCCAGGCCCAGGCAGAGGCCAAGCCAAAGGCCCAGGCAGAGGCCAAGGCAGAGGCAAGCCAAAGGCCAAGATAAAGGCCAAGGCAGAGGCCAAGCCAAAGGCCAAGATAAAGGCCAAGGCAAAGACCAAGACAGAGGCCAAGGCAAAGACCAAGACAGAGGCCAAGGCAGAGGCCAGGGCAGAGGCCAAGCCAAAGGCCAAGGCAGAGGCCAAGGCAGAGGCCAAGCCAAAGACCAAGGCAGAGGCCCAGGTAAAGGCCAAAGGCAAACCCAAAGCAAAACCCATGAAAAGCCTGAAGACCTCAAAAGTTCCAAAGGTGAAAGCAGCCACTGCCTGGAACCAGAGCTCCACCAGCCCCCACAGCCTCTACAGCCACAGCAAGCCCAGGGTGGTGGCAGTGAAGGAAGGTGTGAAGCTGGAGAGGCCTCGGAGTGCACTGAAGGACAAGGACAGCAGCCAGCACAAGGAGACCATCCAGTCCACCCTGGAGTGCTTCCTGTTCCTGCAGCAGCCGGAGCAGGCTGAGCGGATCCTCATGCTGTGCCACAGATCTCCAGTGAAGCAGAAGCTGCTGGATATCAGTGCCTACAACATTGTGATGCGCTGCTGGGCCAGGAAGGTACTGAGCCACGGGTGCTCTGGGTGGGAGAAGGGCTAGCTCAGGAGGAAGAGCCTTGAGCTGGTCATGGTTTTACTTGTAGTTGTCACACCTGCCTTCAGCAAATGTTCAGGGAGCGCTTGGCTTCTGCCAAGAGGAACAAAGCTGGCATGAGGCCACGAATCCCTGTGAGGTGGCTTTGAGGGGAAGAAGGGGATGGGGAAGGGGATGGGTAGAGGTGACTGAATTTAAATAGGAGTAGAGGGGCGTGAAGCTATGATTTTGGGGCTACTGGTGTCGGTGTATCCGCAGCCCCTTTCCCTTCTCATCCCCAGGGCTGCCTGCAGCACATTGACCAGCTGTTTTCCGTGCTGGAGTCTGTCGACCTGCGGCCCAGCCTGGACTCCTACGCAGCAGCACTGCAGTGCATGGGCCGGAACCAGTCGTCCCCCGAGGCCATCTGGAGGTAACACCTGCCTCAGGTGCCACTGAGCCCTGGGGCAGCAGCTCACAGCCTGTGCTGGGAGAACTGGGAGACACGTGGGGCTGGGGCTGGGAAGAGCTGCCCCTGCTGTGTGCACACCTGGATGCTCTGACCATTTTCTCGTGGCCACATTTTGGGGTGGGCAGAGCTCCTGCAGCACCCTCCCTGCCACCCTCAGCTTCTGGGGAGTTTGTCTGAGATCATGCAGGGAGAGGAGATGTGGGAGGTGAGAACAGCTGCTTCTCTCCCCAGAGCTGGGCTGGGAGAGCCCCTCTCCAGTCAGAGACTCCTTGATTCCCCACCCATCCTGGGCATCTCGCTTCCACTGGCCTCTCTGTCATTGCCTGGTGGGAATGGCTCGGCTCCTCTGTTTTTACGGCACTTCCATGCAGTTTCCCCTTCCTGGCAGGCTCAGCCAGATAGCCAGTTCCCACAGGGCTCTCTGAAGGAGCGTGGGCAGGAGATTCAGGTGGATCTCATGGAGCACAGTGGGCAGGAAAGTGTCAGGCCAAAGCAGGGAGCTGAAGGAGCCCTGTGAGATCCCACAGACTGGGTCTAGGGGCAGTGCCCAGGGCTGGCTGCACAGCCAGCTCCTCGACAGAGGATGGAGAAAGCTGCTGATCCGCTGGTGCTGCACAAACACCTTGGGGATGTATCGCTGGCCTCTGTGTCCTTTGGCTGGCTGACAAGTTCTAGATGCCTCCAAGTGAATATCTTCAGCCAGCTGATTCTGAGGGGGCTGGCAGTGCCCGTCCTGCCTGGTGTGGGAGTTGTGTCAGTGCAGCACACACCGTGGGGCTGCCCGTGGGCACCGCGGTCCCACAGCAGCTGGAGCTCGGCCTCCCTGCCCAGGCCAGGGCTCCACAGTGGTGCAGGCTGAGAGATGGACACCTGATCCCTGTAACCTGAGGGGGGTGACCTTGTGGGACTGGCTGTGCTGAGGCAAATCCCGCCCCAGCAGCTCCTGCACAGCACGCTCAGGCCCCTGGGGAAGATCGAGCCTGTCCTGTCTGCCCCTCCTCAGATACCTGGAGCAGCTGAAGAGCGATGGCTTCCACGTGGATGAGCTCTTCCAAAAGTGCCTGTTTGAGGAAGATGAGAAGGAGAAGATTCTGAGGGCCATCAGGACTGTCCTGCCCAACTACCAGCTGCCCCCTCCACCCAAGCCCCAGACCTGCAAGTCTGCTCTGCTCCAGGACTTCTACTCCAAAGTAAGCCACAGAGCTCAGGGAGGTGTTGGAGCTGGCCAGGTGATGTTCACAGGTGTTCTCAGGTCCAGCTCAGGACTCTATAAGGGAAGCATTTTTAGCATGGTCTTTGCTCAATAGCCCACACAAATCATCAAATGGATGATATTATCAACAGCCTTACAGAGGAAGAATGAAGCCAAGGGCTGGCAGGGGCCTGGAGGTGACTTCCATGTGCTAGAAGGGCTGTTTGGGGAGATGCTTGACCATGACACAAGAGCAGAGCAGCCTGTGGGGTTTACCAGCTAGAGACGTCTGGACTTGTTCTACAAGCCTCTTGGAGGGAAGCTGGGAGGATGAGCGTGACATAGTGCCTTGCACTTGTTTCAGGAAAAGGTGGTGTCATACCCCAAGCTGGATTTCTCTGTGGAGGAGTTGCAGGAGCGTTTCCAGCAGCAGCTGGAGATGGAGTTGAACAACACCATAACCATCGAGTCAGTGGAGGCAGCCAAGCCCCCAACCCCGCAGGCTGTCAAAGCGGTAAAGCTCAAGAGGTCTGGGGGCAGGGGGGCACTGCAGCCCTTGGGACCTGTGGGAGAGACTGGGGGTCCGTGGGCTGAAGAGGGGGTCAGCTGACCAGCTCTCTTACTTCTTCTTCCATGCAGCGTGAGCTGCTGGGCACCCTCCGCTCCCAGTGGCACGATGCTCTTCTCCAGGCCCTGCAGAAGTCCAAGCACAGCATGGTTAAGGCCAGGGCACTGTCAAAGTACAACATGCTCTACCCCTACCTGTGCCTGCTGCCGGATGAGGAGTACGTGGGCATCATGCTGCAGGTAGGAACCTGCCCTGCCTCACGGGAGCAGGGCCAGACTATCAGCCATGGGGCTGTCACAGAGCACTAATGTCCAGCGAAATTCAACCTTCTGAGAGTTTTCCCAGGTTATTAGGTGAAGGCTGTCTGTTCCCTGTGTGGAGCAGCCAGAGAAGCCTCTGCCCTGCCCTGGTCGTGTTTTCTTCCTCACCGTTTGCTCAGCATTGTGGGAATCAGAATCTTCCTGTGCTCCCTCATAGCAGCTTCTAATCCTGCTCTGTCTCTCTGTTCTGTCTCTCTGTTCCTCCTTCCTAAGACCCTCTCCATCTTCCCTTTTTCCAGGTCCTCAACACACTCTCTCCACAAGGAGAGTCCCTGGCTGTCCTGGCCAGGGAGCTGAGCAACAAGGTCTACAGCAGGTACATCACCCATAGGAAGCTGCGCAGCCACCAGCTGGAGAAGCTGCAGGGTGTCTATGAGGACTACATCCACCTGCTGGCAAAGGACAGCCAGGTAGGAGCCCTTGGAGTCAGGTGTCCTGTGTAGGAGAGCTCTGGACTTGAGCAGGGTGCACTTTGCATGGCAGGAGGGGATGGGAAGGAGAAAGGGGCTCCAGGGCCAGGTGAGCAGGTCATTTCCAGAGCTGAGTGTATGTGGCTTGCGGGGGGGACAAGCAGGTCTGCAATCTGGGAGGGAGGGGCAGGGTGTTGTGGGGATGGAGTGTCAGCACAGGGATCTGGTGGGAGGAAGGGCTTTGCAGCGCTGCTGTCCTGATTCTCACTGCTGGGCTTGCCCCAGCCTCCTCAGCCATCCTTCCCCGAATACCCATCAGGGAGGACCTCACAAGGACACAGAGACAGGAGGAACCTGCTCAGAACCGTGTCCCAGATAGATAGATCCCATTTAGCAAACCCCCTGGGAGCAGTGTCTGGCCCCTCCAGCTGACCCGCGTTTTCTCCTTCCACCTCCCAGCCTGACCAGTACTTGCCACGGGAATACTGGGAGAAGCTGGTGGCAGAAGCAGGCTTCAGTTCCTCCCTGACCTTGAAGGACTGCAGCTGGCCGTACGCGGTCCTCATGCGCCTGGGCATGCACATGCTGGAGCTCCTGGTGAAGGCCGTCACGGTGCCCAGGAACCTCCTCAATCCTCGTCTGGAGTCCAAGTCTATTCCTGTCCTCTACCACGTCTACTCCTACCAGAACATGTGGCAGGTGAGCCTTGTCCTGGGGGCTCTGGAACTGTGCAGGTCACCCCTTCATGAAAACCAGACCCTTGCAAGGCCCTTTTCCCTCCCTGCTGCCATTCCTGCTCAGGGACACTTTGAGGAGCCCCTGGTTCTCCTTACTTCATGTGATCTGTACAGGATGGCTGACCACAGGCTCTTCCAGAGTCCAGCCCTAATCCTCTGTTGCTGACCTTCCCCTCTCTGATCCTCTCCAGGTTGGGCTGATAAAGCCCCATCCCATCTTCTCCCAGATTGTGACGGATGCTGCAGAGACCACGCTGACCTTCCATTCCTCTGCCATGCCTATGCTGTGTCCCCCAGTGCCCTGGACCTCCCCCCATTTCGGTGCCTTTGTTGTGAATGACACCAAGCTGATGCGCTTCGTGGACGGGGACGTCCAGCATCAGCTGCTGCTGGAGCAGTGCCCGCCCGTGAACCTCCATCCCGTGCTCGATGCCCTGACCCAGCTGGGCAACTGCCCTTGGAAGATCAACCAGCCGGTCCTGGATATAATCATCTCCATCTTCAACGACAAAGGCAACGAGCAGCTGGACATCCCACCGCCCCTCTCTGAGGCCCCCAAGCCTCCCACCGCTCCCGGCCATTCCTCGACCTGGAGCAAGTCCCTCAAGCGCGAGGTGTTGCTGTGCAAGAAGAAGGCTGCAGAGATGCACAGCCTGCGCATGGACGCGCTCTACAAGCTCTCCATCGCCAACTACGTCAGGGACAAGGTGTTCTGGTTCCCTCACAACATGGATTTCCGCGGCAGGACTTACCCGTGCCCGCCGTATTTCAACCACCTGGGGAACGATGTCACCCGGGCCATCCTGCTGTTTGCAGAGGGGAGGCCGCTGGGGCCCAGGGGCCTCGACTGGCTGAAGATCCACCTCATCAACCTGACAGGGCTGAAGAAGAAGAACGCCTTGCAGGAGCGGCTGGAGTACGCCAACGAAATCATGGAGGAGATCCTGGACTCAGCTGACCACCCGATCACGGTACGTGGGAGCTTCTAGAGTGTAAAATAAAATGGCAACCAAATCAATTTTGAAACATAAACATTTTGAAAGATACATTTTTGAGAGAAAAAAGGGAATCAAAGCAATGCAGAGATTCCTAAATAGCACATTTCTGTTTGAAAACATGATGAAATACGAGGGAAGTTGGAGGCATGATGGGAGGAGAAGCTGTGCCTAGCGTATCCCGGGAGCACAGGGGCTTCTGCCTATGCTGTGATTTCTACCAGCCTGTGCTTTCCTTTCCCAGGGCAGGAAGTGGTGGATGAACACTGATGAGCCCTGGCAAGCCTTGGCATGCTGTATGGAAATCGCCAAAGCCTCAAGGTCCCCAGATCCGGCAGCCTACATCTCTCACTTCCCAGTTCACCAGGTAGGAGCCCAGCAGATCTGCATGGCCCATGTGAGGCTCAGCAGGGCAGGAGAACGGGACAGGCAGGAAGGAGCATCCCTTGGCTCAAGCAGAGCCTGGCTGGGAGAATGCTGGCAGCTGCTGCAGGGTGAGAGCCAAGCCAGTCTCACCTTCTCCAGCCACAGGATCAGGACTGGAAGTTGGCCTAGCATGGCAACACCTGCATGTCTGGAGTGTTCAGAGCTGTACTGAGTCTTCAGGGATTTTTACTCCACTCCCATTCCAAGGCTGAAGCCAAACAGCTCTGCAGGAGCTGAGATGGGAGGTCTGGAACTGAGAAAGGCAATGGGAACAGAACTGGTTGTCCCCCACATTCAGTGTCCTGGCTGTCACCATATGCCTTGTCCTTGCTCTGGGCTAGTGCAGTCACTCAGGTGCTGCTCAGCTCCCTGAAGGCCCCTGTCCTTCCTGTCTGCACGGGGACCGTGGCTGACTGTGGTCCTGGGGGGGGGGTCTGCTCCTTTCCTGAGGAGATTGGGTGGCTCTAACTGAGTGGGGGGAACAGCGCTTGTTCTGCCAGTGGCAATGGTCTGGAATATGCGTGAGACAGTAGGGACTGATACTTTGATGACAACAAAAGATCAAGAGAGCAGCAGGGGGTGTGTGGAGGGTGCAGCTAATGAAATTCCAGCAAGGACTTCTTCTGGAGGGCACCATGGTCTCGTGAGTCATCAGCGCTCAGTTAATGGAGCCATCAGGACATGCTGCACTGCAGGGAGCAGGGAGGGGGGTGCAGGGAGGAGGGGGTCCTGCCTGAGGAGTGGTCCTGGGACAGCTGCAACCCCCTGCAACCAGGGAGAGCCCGAGCCCAGGGGGGCAGGAACAGCAGCACACCTCCTGCGAGAAACGTTGCTGCCGGTGTGGTCTGGGGAGCACCAGAACTTCCTGTGCTTTTCCTTCCCTTTTCCATCCTCAGCAGATGAGCTCTGTCCACGTGCTAACCCCTTGTTTCTCCCCTGCTCTTCCCACACGCAGGATGGCTCCTGCAATGGGCTGCAGCACTACGCAGCGCTCGGCCGGGACCTCATCGGTGCTTTGTCTGTCAACCTGATACCCTGCAGTGTCCCCCAGGATGTCTACAGTGCAGTGGCCCAGCAGGTGAGGCACAGCAGGGGCGTGGGGAGGGTCCTTTTGGACCTGCCTCCTCCCCTTGGTGCACAGGGTCACTCCTGCTCCTGAGGAGAAAGGTGGGAATAAGACCAGTGTACAGAGGGCTGGAGGGGCCTGAGCTGGTCAGAGACAGGGAGTCTCCATCCCTGAGTGGGATCTGGCTGGACATCTGTCCTCATAGAGGTGGCTGTGAGAAAACCCCTGGAATTTCTGCTGTCCTCACTTCTGAATGAAGCCTGGGAGAAGTAATTCAGAGAGGTGGAAGAGGGTGTTCCTCATCCCTTGGTCTTGGATGGCCCATGAGTTATGAGATTTTCTTCCTTTGAGCTGAGTAGGAAGGAGGGGGAAGAGATTCAGCCTTTGGCACTGCTATGAAGTCTTTGGTGTCCTTGGCAAGACATGATGTGAAATGAGCTGCTGGAAGAGTGCTGAGACCTGCCAGGCTCACTCAGCTGGCATTGGACCCTGGTTCTCCTGTCTGGGTCTCAGCAGGTTTTCTGCAGGCAGCACCACACCAGAGAGCAGGAGTAGCTCCGAGGGTGCAGGGCTTGCTCAGTTATCACTGGGGGGCAGAGGCAGGAGAACCTGAGTTCTGACCCATAGTCCTAGAGCCGTGTCCTTGGCAACACCAACCTCTCAAGGGACAGTGCAGAGGCAGCAGGGGAGGCTCTACAGGCATGGTTACCTGTGCTTGATCCCCTCAGCAGGTGATTTCTGTTATCCAGGGTGGTGAAAATGGGCTGCAGGAATTCTGATGGGAGCTCAGGCCAGGCAGCGCACGGCTGGGAGGGTCTCACGTGGCCCCAGCCCCGGAGGGGGCTCAAGCCAGCGTGGCTCACGCTGGGGCTGACCCCTGGGGCACTCTTCTCCTCAGGTGGAGGAGTTTCGGAAGAAGGACGCCGAGCGGGGGGTGAAGATCGCCCAGGTGCTGCAGGGCTTCATCAGCCGCAAGGTGGTGAAGCAGACGGTGATGACGGTGGTGTACGGGGTCACGCGCTACGGCGGCCGCCTGCAGATAGAGAAGCGTCTCAAGGAGATCGATGACTTCCCTGAGGTGACGTGCCTCTGTGTCCCCCTTCCCTGGGTCCTGGCACTTTCCTCCGCGTCTTTTGCTGTCCCTTTGCCTGACCCATCGCTCTACCTCTGGTCTGTGCAGGAATACTTGTGGGAAGCATCTCACTACCTGGTGAGGCAGGTGTTCAACAGCATCAAGGAGATGTTCTCAGCAACTCGAGATATCCAGGTGAAAAGCCTCTTGCATCTTATCTCCCTCTACTTTTTCTTCTTCCCTGGTCCACTCATACATAGACCAGGGGGAGAGATGGTTCTCCTGGGTCCTGGCCCAGAGAGGATCCTCCTCCTCCCAGCCCAGAGGTGTGGGATTGTGCTAAACTTGCCAGTAAGCACTGGACTGTCCCAGTCTGTGGTAGGAATCGGGGTGGCCCATGCTGGGAGGGGGTGGAGTCTCCCAGCTCCACATTAACTCCGGCTGCCTCTTCACCTCTTCTGAAGCACTGGCTGACAGAGAGTGCCAAGCTCATCTCCCAGTCGGGGCGGACAGTGGAGTGGGTCACACCGCTGGGGCTCCCCATCGTGCAGCCCTACTATCGCTTCAAGTCCACTGTGGTGAGTGAGTGTTTGGTGTGAAGATTCATCCACCCCTCCCTGTGCCATGGTGGGAGCAGGGAGGAGCTGGGATGGAGCCTGGCAGGTGGGTGAGCCTGGAGAGCAGGTAAGATCCGTGTGTGCAGGAACATCCTCCAGCCTCATCGCTCCCTGCAGAGCCTGGAGGGTGTGGGTGGGCTGGTGAGGAAGCTCTTCTGCTCTGTCCCACTCAGGCAGCTGGGGCACGGGCCGTTCCCCGCTCCAAGGAGCCTCCTCGGGGCTCGTGTGACTCAGTCTCACTGCTGTCACCTCCCACGCGCTGCGCTGACTCACGTCCCCCGGCCCGTCTCCTCCCTGTGCTGCTCACCTCCAGCAGCCCCTCTCAGGCTGATTCACCCTGCGAGGGCTGTCACGGGGAAGGGGTGCAGGATGCCTGCCAGTATCCTCAGGAGGGGAGCTGGGCAAGGTGTCACTGAGGAGTGGCAGCTGCCACAGTGCTAGGACACCCTGAAAAGGCACAGTCCTCTCCAGAAGAGTGGGGCAGTGCAGGGTAGTGACTGGTCCCCTCTCTCCTCTCACAGCTGAATTGTGGCATGCAGAACTTGAGCGTGAGAACCCCCAGTAGCAGCCAGTAAGTACAAAAGTATACTGTGCCCCTGGTGACCCCAGCCTGTGCTCTGGGGACAAGGCCTTCCCATCAGGGAAGCTGTCAAGGAGTACCAGAGCTCCTGTTATCCCCCTGAGCTGCAGAGAGCTGGACAGAGGAGCAGGGCCCTGGAGCCCTCCAGGGCAGCCCCCTCAACCCTGGGCTGAGGTGGCACTGCCTCTGTGCTGGCACTCTCATCTTTGGCTCTGAAGTGCCCCAGCTCCTCCGTGTCCCACTGTGCCACAGGAAGCCTGATACTGTGAAGCAGAAGAACGCCTTCCCCCCCAACTTCATCCACTCCCTGGACTCCACACACATGATGCTCACGGCTCTGCACTGCTTCAGGTAGGAGTGGGCAACTGGGCTCTCAGCTGGCTCTTCCCTGGCTCAGGACTCTTCTGGGAGGGTGTCGCTGGGCAAGGTGCCATGTGGGACTAGGGATTCCCTGGTGGGTGGGAGTTTGGGGTTCCTGGCAGAGAAGGGGTGAGAGGAGACAGTGGCACAGCAACATCCTGGGATCTCTGAAGACCTGCAGGGGCTATGCAGGGAGTCCCCCTCCTTATGTGGCCTGTGCTCCTGTCCCAGCCAGAAGGTCTACATGGGGTGGGGGTCATCACACAGAGGGGCTCTCAGCACTACTTCATGGCACCTTTGCCCCCTCCCAGGAAGGGTCTGACCTTCGTCTCGGTCCACGATTGCTACTGGACTCACGCACTCACCGTGGACATCATGAACCAGGTAAGTGTCCTCTGGGGTCCCTTGTGAGCAAGATCTGGCTGATCTGTGCCAGGCCTCGCCTCCCCAGGGCTTTGCTCCATAGGCTGATTGATTCACCCAGGTGAAGTGAACCTGGAATGCTTGCTGGCAGTCGCAGCTCCCATCCTGCAGGGAGTGTGTGGCAGAATCTGTGTGTAAATGGGCACTGAACAGAGCCCTGGCAGAGCTGGTGCCCTTGCCCTGTCCTGGGCCCTTCCCTCTGCAGTGCTGTGAGTGCTGTTGTGGCTGTGGGGGTCGGCCTCTGCTTCCCACCTCCCCAGGCTGATTCCTGCACCCTTGTCTGGCAGCACCTCCTTCCCGCTCCTGCTGCTTTCCCTGCCCCTCAACTCTAACCTGCCACTGGGGGAAGGAGGGAAAATGCCTCCTAACCTGCGCCTCACCCTGTCTCCCTGGGTCAGATCTGTCGGCAGCAGTTTGTGGCTCTGCACAGCGAGAAGATCTTGCAGGATCTGTCTGAGTTTATGCTGGAGAAATACTGCAGGTATTCCTGGCCTGTTAGTTTCCCCCACCATGCTCCTTCCTGCCTGCACCAGTTCCCTTCCCAGAGATCGTGTCCAGGTGCTGACAGGTTGTGTCACCTGCCTGGGGGTTGCTCTGGGTAGAACCTGTCCTTCCTTCTTGCCTGACACCCAAATCGCCTTCAACCTCAGCATGAAAAATAAGGGCTCTGCACCCTCTTGCTGCAGAACTGAGGGAGGGTTTGGCAATCTTAGGGCCTGCCCTGGGCTGCTGTGGTCAGGGCTGGGCTCCTGCTCCCACTCGAGGGTGCACGGTCTGTTTTGGAAGAGCTGAATCCCGTTGTCATGGGCTGCACTGGGGGGCAGAGGAGGGTGTGCCTTCTCCCAGAGCTCCCGTGCTGATTTGCTTTCTTCTCGTTCATCCAGCCCCAACACAGAGACCATAGCTGCTTGGCAGAAGAAACTAATGGAGCAGCTGTCAAATGTCCCCAGGACAGGTAGGAGCATGGGATAGGAACTGCAGAGCTCAGGAGTGGTTTGGAGACAAGGGAAATGAGATGGAGTGGCCCCCAAAAGACAGAAAGCCAGAGCTGTCCCCTAGGATCAGGTGTTCCCTCCTGTGCTGGACTGCAGAGCCATGGGACAGAGCCTGGACACGTTCCCCTGTATCATCCCTGTAAGCATCCCTCCCACTGATCCCCCGGGGAATTTCCCCCGGGCTGACCGAGCTCATCCCATCCCGCTCTTGTTCTGCTCCCATCTGTTTCCAACCATGAGCATTTACTGGGAGATGGGACTGAGGGACTCAGCATAGTAATTGCCAAGATCTAGATGATATACATGCAATGGGATTAAGGCAATTAGTTTAACTCCTTCTAATCCCTCAGCCCTGTGTCTGCCAGGCCATCTGGCTCTGCCTGACCTCTGTGCAGAGTGCTCCATGGGTAGCACGGTCCAGGGGCTGGGATCCTTCATACCCTGAGGCTGCTTCTCTCCCCCTTCTCCATCCCTACCCTGCTTTCTGACCTCTCCTCTTCCTCACTCCCCCCAGGTGAATTCAACCTCAAGCAGGTGATGGATTCCACCTATTTCTTCAGCTGAGCCGTGGCTGCCTGCAGAGCCCTGAGCTACCTCTGGACCTCTCTGGCTGCAGTGGGTGCCAGGCCTGTCCCCCATCTCACGGGGAAGGGGGTGCAGCTGCCAGCCCAGCAAGAGACCTGCCCCACAGCGAGGTACTGGGGCACACTGGGGCTCTGCAGGAGCAGCCAGTGGGGGCCAGTCTCTGCACTGTTTGCCATCACTGCCTGTGTCCCAGCACCTGGAGAGGGCACCCAGCCCTGAGCTGGGGTGGGGCCAAAGGGGCAACAGTAGACAGGGCTGGCTCCCCTCAAACTTCACCTTCACTGTGAGCCCCAGCCTTTGCTGTGCTGTTGCCTGTCCTGGGGTGCTGTTCTTTCCACCAGTGGAGCTCAGACCTGGAGGGACAGGCAGCCACTCTGGACACAGCAGGAGCCCTGGCCCTGCTCTTGGCTATGGGGTGGGTGCTGCTCCATGCTCTGCCCCAGCTCTGGGCACTGTCCCCACTCTGTAGCACAGCCTCTGCAGCTCCTGACTCCCATTTCCAGGGCAGGGTTTTGCTGCTGCTCACTGGGGCTCGAACAGGGAAAACCACTAATTCAGGGGTCAACATGTACAATACTGTAAATAAAATGGTTTTTGAAATACGAGATGGGACCTGTGTGCTCCTTGGCATCTTTGCCTGAAGGCTGCAGGGTGCCTGGGCTCTCACCTTCCAGGGGGTGTGGGGAGATGGGACTGCTGCCTCCCCAGCCTGGTCCTGTTCTGCTGACTGGTTGGGCTTCAGTTGCTCACAGGAGCATCACAGTCTGAAAATGCTTTTGTAGCAGAAACACAGAACTGCCAGTGTAGCTGCAGAGGGAGTGGGGCTTTCATGGGGTCCAACTGCAGCCTTTCCAGCCAGGAGCCTCCCATCTCCCCAGACTGTGACCTCCCAGGCCTCCTCTCCACTGGGGTGGTGTTGGAGATGGTTGGCATCTTGCAGCTGCAGGTGTGTTTGGTCCAGTTCTTGGCTGCACCCTGTACCCACAGTCTCCTGTCTCAGCCTGCTCCCAGCTTCTTCCTGGCTGCTGCTGGAGCAAGGGGAAAGCTGCTGGGAGGAGGCTTTTCACCTTGTCGCTTTTCTGGCAGGGAGTCAGCTCTTCAAAGGACAAAGCTGCATCCCACAGCCCATGCTGGGACTGTGCCCAGTGCTCAGGCTCCCTGGGCCAGGGAGGAGGAGCGGGAGCAGCCGGAGCCGCGGCAGGGAGGGACGGTGGCAAAGAAGCAGAGCCGGAGTCGTGCGTAGCTCTGTCAGCTGCTGACGTTTATTGCACAGGATGGGCTGGATGGGAAGGTGGACGCTTGGAATGGGGCCCTGTCCCTCCGGCTGCTCAGCCGCAGGGCGCTGGGCTGGCACGGGCCCCACACTCGCAGTACATTCAGTGTGGAAGGCTCCAGAGTGCGAGGCAGCGAGGCACACGTGCAGACACACACACATACACACATGTGCAGACACACACACATACACACATGTGCAGACACACACACATACACACACACACATGTGCAGACACACATACACACACACCTGTACACACAGCCCTGCACACACACACATACATACACATGTGTGCACACACACGCATACACACACACCTGCACACACAGCCCTGCACACACTCTCACACACACTCACACACACACACACCCCCCTGGTACACGCAGTGGGTGCCTTCCCCAGCCCCAGGACTCTGGGGTTGGGCTCCAGCGTCTGCCTCCATCCTAGCACTGCCTACGAGGACATGGGGCCGCGTTCACTCCCAGCCCTGGGGTGGGGGACAGTGTGTGGGTGCTTACAAGCCTCAGGGCGACCATCCCTCAGACCCCCTGCAACTTACCTCCAGTCCTGGACCATCACCCCTCACCTTGGGTCTGTGGGAGGGGCGCAGGGACACACGCGGCGCCAGGGCTGTGCCGACAGCCCCGGGAGGTGTCCTGTGGGTCACACACACAGGGATGTGTTCAGGTCATAGATATCATACACAGAGTTGGTCATGGCGAGGATGCAGCTGTGGCTTCTATGGGCAGCCAGGGAGGCCGAGGGGCAGCGGGGCTTCGCTGCGGGGAGCGGGAGACAGGGCCAGACTTTGGTCGGAGATGACGCAGCCGGGGGCTCACCCGGTGACCCCGCGGTGTCGCGGGGTGCAGCAGCCCCGTGCCCACCCTCGGCAGCTGCCCCGCTCTGCAGCGGGTGGCAGGAGGGGGCCGGGGAGGGGGGCTGGCACCACAGCGGGGGGCGGCAGCCGGTGGGGTGGCCGCGGCCCTCGTCCCGCGGCACAGGGTGGACACGAGGCGAGATGGGATTCCCGCGCAGCCCCTCCCGCACACGTGTCCCTGTGCCCGGCGCGGAGGTCACAAGTTGGAAGACAGCCTGGACTTGGCCGGGTCCGTGTCGGGCGTGCTGGCCGCTGAATCCTTGCGGGCCGCCGAGTCCTGCGGCAGGGTGGGTGGCGGGGTGAGCCCCGGGCCCGCGGGTGCCGGGTGGGCGGGAGCCCCCCGCGAGGGCGCCTGGCCCCGCAGCCCGGCTGGGGGCCCGGGGCCCGGCGAGGCAGTGGCCGGGCCCCCACTGATGGAGGTGCAGGACTCGCGGGCAGAGGCCGGAGGGCTCTGGGTGCTGCCAGCCACCAGCCCGTGGGGCAGGGAGGGCTGTGAGGCCGAGAGGGGCCGCGAATCCTGGCTGAGGCTGCTGGTGTGCAGCGCCTGTGTGCTCTTGTGGGCAGCCAGGCGCTGGGGAGAGCCGGGCGCTGGCTGCTGGCTGAGGGACAGCTGGGATCCCAGCGGCCCCGGGGCACCTCCATAGGCGAACGTCCGGCTGGCCAGCGGGCTTTGGGTCGGCGGGCTGGCCGCGGCCGCGGCAAAGGCGCTGGTGGAGGCGGGCAGGGCCGTGGGCTGCACCGGGTCCTGCGAGGGCGAGGGGTTGGTGTGGGGCGTCGGGGGCTGTGGCTGCGGTGGGGGGCTCTGCTGCAGCAGGACGGGGGAGACGGCGAAGGGGCTGGGCATGGCCTGGGCATACTGCAAACGGCGCATCATGCGGGGTGAGCCCAGCGCCATGGAGCCCACCAGAGGGCTCGCCATCTGCGGACAGAAGCTCATGGCAACGGCCTGCTGGAGGGTGGCGATGGCGGAGGTGACCTGGGGCTGGACGGGGCTGTACATAGCTGTGTGCTGCTGCAGCTCTGCCTGCTGCACCATCTCCCGGTCGTACTTGACGATCTCCTGGATGATCTCGTTCTCCTGATTGTTGAAGACACCTGAGTTGAGGTCGTGCTGCACTTTGTGGAGCAGGATCGAGTTCTTCTTCCCTGCAGGGAGGGGGCCAGAAGAGGGAATACCATGAGTCCCACCCTGGGACTACGCTGGGTTCCCATGCAAGTCATGGCTGTTCCCTCTACTGGGACACCCCTCTCCCCCTCCAGACCCCACCGTGCCCTACCAATGCGGTCAAGGCGGTCAATGGCCACGGTCTCAAAGGCCCGTCTCATCATGGGGTATTCCTCCAGCACCTCATTGAAGTTGTCCACTGAGAGCGAGTAGAGGCGGCAGTAGGTGTCTGCACGGACACTGGCTGTGCGCCGGCCACGGGTCAGCAGGCAGATCTCTGCGTGGAAAATGCCGGGGTCAAGGTCAGAACACCGCCAGTGAGAACAAAATGGGGCCAAACCAGGAGCAAGGGGTGAGAACCACCACATGGGGGATGCCCCAGGACGGGGCAGGTGCCCCAGTACTTCTCACAGACCCCAAGAGGGTACCCGGGCTCAGTCCTGCAAGCGCTCACCTCCAAAGTAGGAGCCATCAGAGAGTTTCATCTCCTTGTTGCCCTTGGTGAGGATGCTGACCACCCCGTGCTGGATGAAGTACATCTTCTTGCCAATGGTGCCCTCACGGATAATGTAGTCACCCGGCTGGAACACCTCAAACTTCAGCTTGGTGAGCATCGCCGTGACAAAGTTGGGGTCTGCGTTGGCGAACAGCGGCATCGAGGCCACCAGCTTGCGGCAGTTGAAGTTGACAATTTCCTGTGGGGAAGCAGGTGAGCACAGGAGGCCGGGACACACTTCTGCAGGGGCATGCTGCCCGCCACCAGCAGGCTCACGGACACCCTGGCACACAGATCTTGCATGGACACGTACTCAGAGCTGCAGAGCTGCAGCAAGAGGTGTTCGACCCCAAGCATGTGCACGGCAGAAGCCAGTGGGACCCACACCACTCCCTGACACATGACAGGGAGCAGGGGGTCCCTCCCTTTGGGGGAGCAATCCCCCACACCCAGCTCTCCAGCCCTCACCTCACGCAGGGGCTCGTTGAGCTCCCCCAGGATGCTGTCCTCGTCAAACATCTTGCCCTGGTAGCGATGCTCATAGTAGTCATGAATCTTCTGGCGGAAGTCGGCGGGCAGCTTGTGGAAGGACATGTACTGCTCCACCTGCTTGTACTGTGGGGAGAGGTGTGTTAGCTGGGACCCCACACACACATTCCCACTCCATGGGCCAGTCTCGCTACACCTCCCCATCCCTGCTCCCAGCCAGGAACACTCACCCCACCTGGCTGCATCTCCAGGAGGGGACGCACCAGCTGGGCTCAGGACAGAAGCCCTGGGCCCCATTCGGCCCAGTCCTACCTTCTCCTGGTACTGGCGCCGGGAGGAGTCCAGGGACTGGATGAGGGCGGTGGCGTGGCCGATGAACATGGCGTAGCAAGTGGCCCCCACGATCATGCTCAGCATGGTCAGCCAGATGTCCGTCATGCTCTCGGGAGCCTGCTTCCCATAGCCGATGCAGAGCATGTGGCTCATGGACTTGAAGAGGGCAAAGGAGTACAGCTCACTCCAGGAGTCGTTCTGCAGCAACAGGGACGGCGGCTCAGCCCGTGCTGGTGCTCAGCTGCACAAGTGTGTGTCTGTGTGTGTCTGTGTGTGTCTGTGCGTTTGTGTCTGTGTGTGTCTGCATGTCTGTGTGTGTGTGTCTGTGTGTGTCTGTGTGTTTGTGTGTGTGTCTGTGTGTTTGTGTGTGTCTGTCTGTGTGTGTCTGTGTGTGTCTGTGTGTGTCTGTGTGTTTGTGTGTGTGTCTGTGTGTTTGTGTGTGTCTGTGTGTGTCTGTTGTGTCTGTGTGTGTGTGTCTGTGTGTTTGTGTGTGTGTCTGTGTGTTTGTGTGTGTCTGTCTGTGTGTCTGTGTGTGTGTCTGTGTGTTTGTGTGTGTCTGTCTGTGTGTCTGTGTGTGTCTGTGTGTGTGTGAGAGCAGCGCCCGAGGGCACAGCGCCCTGGCCCCTGCCAGGCCACGGCCCTGGTTCTCTGCCTGCCTCTCTCAGCAGCCCTCAGCAACAGGCATTTGTTGAAAAGCAAATTTTCAAACTTTCCAAACTTTTCAAACTTCCCTGGAGAAGCAGTCAGGGAAGGAGAAGGCAGGGGAGGAAGAGGAGGAAGCCAGGCGGGAGGGAACGGAGCAGAGATGGAAACTTGATGGAACAGGATGAGACAGACAGAGGGAGAAGAGCCATTTGCAGGAGGCTGTGGGGCTGAGAGGGAGCAATTAGAAACAGGGCACATTATTTATTAATAGCAGTTTTATGGCTAATGAGCAGGAGAAGGCGGCAGGGGACAGGACCAAGAGCCCAGTGTCAGCATATTCCTCCCGCCCGGATCGATCCGCTGCTCCAGGTCCTGTGAGGCCTCACCGGGTGCCCTGCACACTGTGGGGTGCCCTGTAAACCACAGGGCACTGCAGCCATGGCCAGCGGGGGGATGGCATCTCCTGGGGTCAGAGCACGGAGGCCAGATGACAGGAGGATGGGTGGGGGCCCAGGGGATCAGGCAGGAGCGTATTAGGGGGTGGATGGTACTCACCACCATCCCATTGATGGAGACCCAGCAGTTCTGGGGGAAATCCTGCAGCATGGGCACCAGGAACTGGAGGCAGCCGTCCCAGTGGCAGAGCAGCAGCATCATGCCAATGAGGTTGATGATCCTCATCACTGCACTGGCCAGGTCGTAGGTCATGTGGAAGATCTGGGTGGGTGGGATGGCAGCAGGTGAATGTGGGGACCCTCCCCCACTGCCCAGCCCTGCTCAGGGCACTGACCCTCATGGCCTCTGATGGAAGCAGCTCCCATGGCTGGCCCAGCTCCGGCCCTGAGGCTGCTCTGCTCCACCTGCCTATTCACAGCTGGTGGGATGGGGATGCCCCCGCACCGCCCAGGAAGTGGTGATGGCCACGAGCCTTGATGAGCATCAGCCAGCACCAGCAGATGCTCAGGGAGAGACAAATACTCAGGGCACGGAGGAGGGACTGGGGCAGCCCCAAGGGCACCAAGTGCAGAGTCTGGGCCAGAGCCACGTAGCAAAGTCGAGCATGTCCCCTCCAGACTCTAAGGCACGTCCCCTCCCAGCCCACACGGCCCCGAGTGCACCCTGCCTCCTGCACTGGGGACCCCAAGGGCCAGGGGTCCTGCCACCCTCCCTGGCACTCCCCAAGCTCCTGGAGGGGCAGGGAGCCAGCGGGGAGCAAGGCAAGCAGCACGGAGCTGAGCAGGGTGACAGGGTCCTGCTGCTGGAGCAGGGGATGGTGTGCCAGCTTGTGCCAGCCATGCTGCCACCAGTGGTGAGTGGTGTACCATGGCCCAGAGATGCCCTAAACCTTCCAGGAAGGGTCACATCCACCCACTGGCCCCACACAGAGCCCTGCAGATCCCCTCCACCCTGTCCGTTCTTCAGGCAGCCCCCAGCCCTGCCACTCTCCAGCTCCCCTCCAGCTCCCGCTCTCCCCAGCCATCCCAGTGCTGCCAGCAGGCCCAGAGCAGGTCCTCACCTCCTCCCACTGGTGGATGTAGCGGATGAGCCGGGAGAGGCGGAGGAGCCGCAGGAGGCTGAGGATCTTGGTGAAGCGGACGATGCGGAGGGCACGGGCGGTCTTGTAGACCTCCGAGTCTATGCCCTTCTCCACAATGAGGAAAACATAGTCCACGGGGATGGAGGAGACAAAATCCACCACAAACCAGGTCTTGAGGTACTTCTTCTTGATCCTTTCGGGGTCCAGGATGATTTCCGTGTTGTCCTCAATGACAATCCCTGTCCGGAAGTTCAGCACCAGGTCCATCAGGAAGAAGGTGTCAGAGACCACATTGAACACGATCCAGGGTGCTGTGGTCTCCTCCTTGAAGAAGGTGATGCCCACAGGAATGATGATCAGGTTGCCCACCATGAAGAGCAGCATCGTGAAGTCCCAGTAGAATCTGGGGAGTGAGAAGATGGAGGGGGGGTGTCACCAGTGCCCCACAGCTGCCCCCCATGCCGAGGGGACATGGCCACAGTGCCCTGCCCTCCAGGACCCACGCTACTGGGGTGCTGCCACTGTGATGACACCTCAGCCACAGGAACCTCCCTCTCCCCAGAGACTACACCTTGCTCCCCCCTCTCCAGCCTGCCCCTGGGGTGATCTTGCAGCCAGCATAGCCCCTGACTGAGGTGTAGAGGGGGGTGCAGGATGAGGCTGGGGGCTCCCACTGGGCTGCCGGAGGCAGCAGGTCCTGGGGGGAGAGGAGAATGATGATGCCAAACACTGGAGGGGGGCACCCTCCGGCCGAGCTGCCCCGGGGAAGCCCGCGGGCTGAGGAGTCCCCCAGACCGTCGGCATCACTCTACGTCACAGGTGAAGGCAGGACGGGAGATTGGTGGGAGCAGTCCCCCCTTTCCTGCTCCCAGAGGGGGGAAAGCGGTCAGTCCACAGGGACAGTCAGAGCCACCCTACTCCGCGCCCCCGGGCCAGGCTGGGGTCCCGATTTGGGGGTGCCAGGGTGGGGCTGCCCGTCAGTCCCCGCAGCGCGGCTGCGATGGAAGGAGCCGCCGCGGCTCCGGTGCAGCGGAGCACGTACGGCTGCAGTCGGCGGCGGCAGCGCCCGCAGCCCCGGCCAGACGCGGGGGCGGTGAGTGGGTGGGCGGCCGCCTCTGCCCCTGCCCCCGCCCCTGCCTGGGCTGCGCGGCCCCTCCACCCCCTCCCGGCTCACCCCATTCTTCTTCCCTTTCTCCTCGTCCCCCTCTCCTGGGCCACCGACGACCTTTCTGAGCATCTGCAAGGTCACAGCAGCTCTGTCGTGGCAGGATGGCGTGGAGGCCACCTCGGCCCTCCCTGCTCTGGCCGGGGGGCGGGAGGGGGGGGATGCTCCTCAGTGCACGTGCAGGGACACTCAGGACCCTCGCCCACACATGTCTGCTCAGCCCACCTGGGCAGGGGTCTCTGAGAGCTGTGAAATGATGGGCAGGGGGTGCCATCGCCGTGCCGTGCACGCGGTGCCCTGGGGTGGGGGGACGAGGGGGAGACCCCCCCCTGCACACAGAAAGGGGCGATGGGCCGGGTCCCCCCCACTGCGCAGACCAGCGCAGGACCAGGAGCCGAACATCCCAGCTCCTGACCTTTCTCCAATGACACCTTCCCCATGTGAGGTGTTGCTGTGGCAACTGTGAGTGATGTCACTGCTGCAAAACGATGACTTCACACCAGGGCGGTCCCCAGGGCACCCTCGGCAAAGGAACTGTGCCCCCCTTCTACCCCTACACCGAGCTTCAGCTGCTGGCACCAAACAGGCAGCGAGGCCATGGCCATGGTGGGCCTGGCCAGACCCCCAGGCTCCCACACACAGCACGACCTGCCAGAGATGCCAGAGTCAGCAGAGTCGCTGTGGGGCTGGATCTGTCCCCAGACCCCTGGCAGCTCCCACTCGGACTGACCCTGCTGTGCTGCGCAGGTCCCACGGGGGCATTAGCCGTGCAAAGCTGCGAAGAACAAAGATTAAATAACCTCGCCAGCTGGGCAAAACTCTCCTCTGGCTCCAATTCCTTTGCAATCTGGCTGAGCCAGGGCAGAATTCAGCCTGCAGAGAAAAGATAAACTGCTCCTGATTCCCCCACCGCACACAACTGACCCTGTGCAATCGCCCCGGGGACCGGGGTGCGATGCCAGCGCTTTCTTCCTTGGAGGGTTCATGTGCATGGAAGAAAAGATCCAATCCAGGCTACTAAAAATATCTGAAAACAAATTAATCAGGATCCTTGACATCCCTCCCTTGCTTCTGACCCAATTGTATGACAGTGACGATGACAGGAGGTGTCCAAAGCCCCCACGAGCTGCCGCCTTTCCGCTGTCACCCGCCCAACGCCTGGCACGGTGCTGCTGCTCTGAGGTCCTGGGCAAGATACAAGCTGGGGCCGAGCCATACAGGGGGGGCACAGGCAGGTATGCCAGGGTGGTCCCTGCTCAACTCCATTGGCAGCACACAGAGCTCCAGGGTCTGCTGGAGACAATCCAGCGACACCCCTTTATGCTGATCCCGTAGCCCGGCAGTGAGCTGCACGTGCACCAGCCTGCCCAGCAGTATGGAGCTCCCCAAGACCCCCCTCTGCAGGAGGATCCCCTGAGGTCTGAGCCCTTCAGCCCTGACAAGGCCCAGCTGCAAACAATCAGGCTGCCTGGTGGGCAGGAGCAGCACGGGATCAGTGCAGGATCAATCAGCACAGGATTGGCACTTTGCAAACTCACACTAAATACTCATATCCTAAAAATGAGGTTGCTATGAGAAGTGTGTTACAAAGCCAATGGCATAAGTTTGCCTGAGCTGAGAGAGCAGTGGTGGCCAACATCATCTGCACCTCCAGATCCCAGCAGAGTCAGTTGTGATGAATGATTGGTGCTGCTCTCTCTTGGAAAAGCCTTTTACCCTGGGAGTTCCTGGGGAGGGGGGTAAAGGCTTTGCAAACTGCTCAAGGACCCACACCTTCACAATCCCCCCAGCCAGTCCCAGCCTTTCCTCCCCAGTGACTGAGTGATGGCTTTCAGCACTCCCAGGTCCGACTGCCCCACACTGATGCTGCAGAATAAGGAGTCCAGCTCCCCAACACCCTGACCAGAGGGAATGGGAACATCGGGACCAGTGGCAGTGCTGGCACATCCATCAGGAGCAAGAGCAGCTGGCAAGCCCAGTCCCTCTGCTCAGTAGCCCCCACAGTGGCACCATCCAGGCAGAGGGAAAGCCCCTGAAACCATTCAACCCTGGATGAGGAAGTCTCTGGCCAAGAAGCACCAGGGACATGTGCTCTGGAATCATCTTTGTCCCCAATTCAGTTGTGAGAGCAGCTCTTGCAACAGAAATTCACCAGCAGTGAGAACCCCCTGCTCAGCCCCAGCCCTGGTCCCAGCCCAGTCTCATGGAAGGCTGTGGGTGCCAGGCTGGCACTGGGGGATGCCAGTGTAGCCCCTGGACACCCACTCAGCAATCACAGGGTGATGGGCACTGCCACCATCCCCAAATCACCGGCTGTGCACAGCTCCCACAGCCCCAGAGCAGCTCCTCGGGGCTGGTGCAGAAACCACAACAGAAGCGATGAAGGAGTTGGCACTGGCTGGGCTGTTCCTCCCAAAACAGAGACCAGAATTGGCAAAGCCACCAACGACCACTGCCCAGCACCCAAAAGGATGTGGCCCTGCTCCAGCACACACTTACAAGGTCTCTTTTATCAGATTTGCAGCTCAGGATCTCACCAGCCACTCTGGCTGCTTCCTCGTCATTCAATATTTATGTAAATAGCAACCTCGGTTCCTGGAGCAAATGTGTCCTGAATTGTGGGTGAACGATGGCAGTGCCATTGCCATGAGAAGTCAGGATCATTAAATGACGATGATTATGAAATGATATCACAGATGCAGATGGGTAATGGGTTTTGCAGGGCAAACACGACCAGGTCACGCTCCATTATCATTATTGGATAAATGCTTTTTGATTATTTTAAGGCAGGACAACGTGGGACGGATGGACACGTCCCCAACATGCACAGGCAGAGCGGGTTCCTCACGCCCAGGCTCAGCCCCACGTGGGCTGATCCTGTTCCTGAGCATGGTTGTGGAGCTGGAGGACGCCGTGGCTCTGCCTGCAGCTCCTCCCCGCTGGGCAGGGAACTCTCCTACGCCACTTCCAGTATCAAAACACAGGCAGACACTCTGCCCCAATGGGTTTCAAGTCTTGATAGCGGCTCCAGGAGGATGGAGCCCGCGCTGGGCAGGACAGTCAGGGTGACTCTCCAAGGTCACCCTGGCACCCGCCTGCTCGCTGCAAGTACCAGTCCAGGGAACAATGCTGCTGGACCTCGGAGAAGCCTCTGAGGCCTCGAGCCCACTGCAAGCTCACTGCAGGGAGACCCTGCTCTCAGGAGCACCGTGGACTCTGCCTCCAGCACCGCGGCTCTGCCAGGTCAGAGGAGCTGGGCAGGCTTTGGCCTGGGGCAGGCATGGGGGTCACTCTGCTCCCAGCCCCGGCAACAGCCCACAGCTGCTGAGGGTGAGGAGCAGCATGGGCAGTGCAGACAGGCCCAGTCCCCCAGGATCTACCTGCCACCACCACCTCTGCTCTGTCACAGCAGGGCCAGTGGAGCTCCCTCCACCGCAGGACAGCAGTGACCAGGCGGTGCAGACACTGCTCAACCCGGCCCTGCAGCAGAACCGATGCCCAGCCAGTGAGACAAGGAGGGAGCTCCACTGTGTAGCCACAGTGTGGAAGGGTGCAAGACCCTGTGCAAGAAGGCAGCCCCAGGGGGAGGCCAAGGGCCTCCAACTTCTCCTCTGGAAGATGCCAGATCAGCCCAGGGCAGCGCATGAGGGCGGGAGCAGGAGATGCAAGTGCTGGTCCCTGCCCTGAGCCCATGGCCACCTCCACCTGCCTCAGGGAGCCCTATGCTGTGGAGACTCGTCAGTGTTAGGAGAGAACAGAATTTGAGGTCTGGCTCAGGGACATCCCCCCCCCAGGCACCCAGTGGACCCTCCCCTGAGCCGCCCCAAACCATGCACCAGCAGAGTCAAAATGACTCAGAGCTGAGCCCCTGAGCCCCACTGGCCCCTGGAAGAAGGCTCCCCCAGCCCCTTTGAGGTCGCTGAACCAACTGGTTCAGCCCCAGCGCTGGCTCACCAGTAATGCCAGCAGGGTCTCAGCCCCCCTCCATCCCTGCAAGGTGTGATGCTGCCTGCCCCCGACAGTGTAGCCAGCCATCCCTCCCTCCCAGCAGCTTTCACACAACTAGGGAAACGTTTGCCACTCCAGAGCTCCCCAGGGCTCATGGGCCAGGAAGGAGATGGAGCTGCAGAGCTTTTCTCCTGGGTTTGCCATTCTTCACCTGGAAGACACACAGGCTGGATCTTGGGGACTCAAGTCCTCTCAGAAGTGGGAAGAATCCCCCTCAAACTGGCTGAACCCCAGGGACAGGATCAGGCCTCCATGGGGGAGGGGGAATCATCACAACGCTCTGCCTGGCAGTGGCACAGCACATCCCCCCCACCCAGCACTGGCACTTCCCCGGGGAGGGGGACCCCGAACCGCAGGGTGCTCCAGGGGCAGAGCCAAGGCCCGGTGGGGCTAAGGGGGGCCGAGCCTGCCGAGGCTCCGGGAAGGACGAGGGGACGCCCTTGCCCGGGCACTGAGAGTGCTCCCGGCATCCCCGGGGCGGCGGCTGCTGCGCTGGGGAGGGGGATGCCTGGCTCGGCCCCTCCCGCGCCCGGCGGCGGCTCAAGGTGCCCTCGGCCCGGCCGCACCGGCGGCCCTGCTCCCCGGCCCGGCCCGATACCCGGCCCCGCAGGATGCTGGATGCGGGATGCGGCCGAGCCCCGCGGGTACCGCCGCACCTGAAGTCGCTGTAGGGATGGATGATCCAGGCCCCCGCCGACTTGACGCGCTCCTGCTCCCGCTCCACCGCCTTCTGCGAGCCGAACATCCGCAGCGAGAACTTGTTGACGCCGGGCTGGAGCATCGCCCCGAACTGCCGCTGCATGAAGCTGGCCTGGCTCCCGCGGACCTCCTCGCCCGCATCCTCGCCCGCGCCCTCCTCGGCTGCCTTGGCCCCGCCGGGGGACGCGCCGCCGCCGCCGCAGGAGAAGGAGACCTTGGGCTCTCGAGGCGGCTCCGGGCCGGGGCTGCGCGGAGGGTCCCCGCGGCGGCACTCGCCGTTCGGGGACCCCTTCCCGCCGCGGCCCCGCGCCCGTCCGGTCGCCGCCGCCCCGCCGCGCTTGGCCGCATCGGCCGCCTCCTCCTCGGCCGCCTCCCCGCCCGCCGCGCCGCGGCCCGCCCGCATCCTGATCCCGATCCCGATCCCGCCGCCGCTGCCGCCGCCGAGGCCACCGGCGGCACAGTGGCACCCGCCGCCGCGGCGGGGGCGGGCCGGGGGCGGGCAGCGGGGCCGGGCCGGGGGCCGGGCGGCTCCGCAGCTCCCCCCTCCGGCACAGCGCTCGCCGGCGGGACCGGCTACCGGGACGGACCGTTCACCTTGAGCCCCGACAGCCCCGGCGCCCGGCGCCGACGCCCTGGGCGCAGAGAACAGGGCACAGGGACCGGCACCTCCTGCCCTCTGCTCCGGGAACGTGCTTGTCCCGCTGCGGCTCCCCCGGGCTGCGGGGCGTCGAGGCGCGCCGGACGAGGAGCCCGGGTGAGCTCCGAGCACCCCCGAGCAGCCGGACACGGGACCGGAGCCGCCCCGCCCCGGGGCCGCGGCTCTGGGACGGACCCGTGGGGTGGCGGAGCCGGGCGAGCAGCGAGGCCGCGGCGGTGGCACCACCTGGTGCCACGGGACAGAACCGCACCGGGCAGCGCGTCCCCGCCGCGGCGGAGCCAGCGCCGTGCCCGGGGCCGGGCAGCTGCAGCCCCTGCACGGACCCCACGGGCGGAGACACCCCAAAAGCTGCGCTGAGGGACACAGGGGCCCCGTTCTGCAACATCGCTCCCCGGGCTTGGCACGGCTGCCTTCAAGAACAGCCCATTTCTCCAAACCACCCCCGGAGAACAGCACTGCAGCTCCTCAGCTGCTCCCAGCCCAGAGGGGAGACCGGTGCTGCAGCTTAACCTGAACGGGAGGTTGGAGATGCTGGAGCCAAGGCGTCAGGAGGCAGGGGTTGAGCGGGGTCCCCGCAGTGCCCAGAGCACCAACTCTCTCCCCAGGACAGAAAGGGGCACTGCAGCCAAGGCCTGCTTGTGCCATCCCTGTGCAGGGTTCCACGTGGCCGCCCTTGGGCCATGGCAGGGCCGTGCCCGGGCTCACGGGGGCAGCTGCCACAGGCCCAGCAGAGAGCAGCACTATGCCATTACACCCCTTGCCCAGCTCCCAGGGCTGTTGTCCCCCCGTCCCTGCCCGGTCAAACAAAAGGCACAAGTGGTTCTTTGTGCTGCAGCCAAGAGCTGGGTCAGGCAGGACCCATAATCCTCATCAAGGAAAATTAAGCCATGCATTGATTTTTCACCAGGATAGCATGAGGCCGGCTGTGAAAGCCTTGCATAACCCACTTACAGGCTGCAGAGCCCTGCTGCCTGCACAGCCCAAGGCCAGCTGATGGCACAGCGAGGCAGAAGCACTGACAGGAGGGATGCAGCTACCACAGCTCCAAGCTGCCAGCAGTTCTCTGGGCAGTTTAGCCATCAGAGCCACACTCTCCCCTTGACCCTTCCCAGGCCCTTAAAAGGAAGAAGTGTCTGGCTACAGAGCACGGCCATGGTTCAGCCAATTGCCAGGAGCAGAGCACACAGTTACCTTAGGCCAGCTGGGAGCACATGGCAGCTTCCCTTCAGCCCATGGCCTTCACTGCTCACTCCAGGGGCAGGAATGCTGGCAAAAAGCCTCCTGAGCTCAAGGCTGGCAGCAAGAAGGGACCCCCCCACCACCACATCCTCAGTCCTCTCCCCCAGGCCCTGCTCTGGGCACAAAGGTTTCACATTTTTGCTCACTTTCCTGTCCCAGAAAGAGCAGGAAAAAAAAACCTGCTTAGAGAAGCACAAGACACACAGGCAGCATGTCCTCTGAGGGCTCCTGGGGACTGAGGCTGATCCTTGACCCCACAGCCACAAGGTCTGAGGAACTGCAGAGCAGGGCAAAGTGAGACCTGTCCCACACAGGCAAGTGTGCCCAGTGCTCCTCGGGCTCTGCAGAGCAGGGAGCACCACTCCCTCCCTCCAGGGAGGCCTTTTACACCCATCAAGCTGCAAATCCTCAGCAATTAGAAGGCAGCCAGAGCTGGCACCAAACTGAGACACAGCATCCTGTTTTGCAGCCAGAGGGTCAGGCAGCCCAGAGGGAAGAGACCAGAGTCCAGAGGTGGAAAAAAGAGAGAGGAATCATTTTTATTTGTGAAGTGTTAACAGATGGAACAGTTCGATGCTACCCAGCAGTAAAGGTGTTAGACTCCCCTGAGCACTCATCTGCTCATAAGCCCCCATGTCACGCACACACTGCGATGGCTCAAGCACAAGCACACAGTTAAAACTCAAACCACCCCCAGCCCCAGCTCACCCTGCCCCATCCCCACGGCAGAGACATGAACCACCCATGGAATAAGTTACAGCCATCATTTATCCAGTGTCCAGCTCTAACTGCTCCTGGCTGCCTGTTTCAGAGGAACCGAGAACAGCTCAGGAGGGGCTAACTGGGAATCTGCCTGGCCAGGAACATGCCCTTTGTCAGGGAAAGGTGCAGCCTTGCTCCAGGTGATGCACTGGGAAAAACACAGAACTCCCCTCCTGAATCCTCTGGTCAGATCGTGTCACCTCCTGACAGCCACCAAAGCAGCTCCTCCCTCACCCCCACATGCAGGTGGGACACAGGTGGCTCCCACCCCCCCACTCTGTACCAACACAAAGAAACCCAGGACAGAGACAGCCAGGGACCTAGACTATGGGAACAGGGGATTTACATTTACAGGTAGAAAAACCCTCCCATGGCTCTTTAAAAAAAAGAAGTGTATTTTAGATTCTACAACTTAAGTTTCTTTAGAAAGTGAAGTAACTGAATCTCAAGGATGCACTAGAATATTCCATGGTGCTATTTTACCAAAAAAATAGAAGAAACCAAAATTGTCCAGACGAGTTCTTCATCTACACATCACCTGGCAGGAGAGAAAGAAAAGCCAGTTAGATAATCCAGCTGCACCAGTAGGGCTGCACTGTGCTAGAGGGAGCTGGTGGAGCCCACGCTGGGCCAGAAGAGCCTCTGGCTCCACAGATGCTTCAGCTTCTCCCAGAGACCCTCTGCAGACACAGACACTGCAGCTCTCACCCCAGGTGTGGCTCTGCCCTCAGGCCTGACACTCACCTGGCCCCACTCCTAGTTTGCGTTTCTCTGGCGGACATTCTTGTCCTTGTGGTTTGTGGCATTGCTCTTCCTGGGAAGAAAGGACGGACATGAGGAAAGGGAGAGCAGGAAGCCCCCCTCCCCGGCCCACTCGTGTAATTCAGGTCCAAACAGATGGTGCAGCTCAGCAGATCAGTTCCCAGAGCAGTGTCAGACACCAATGCCACCCCGGGTACGTGTGGTTTACACACAGGGACATTTAGTGAGCCATGGGGACACATATTCCCACCCAGCATGCTGAGTGTTGCCCCACACCAGCCAGGTTTTATCTTCAGAGCAGATTCCCTGGCTGGATGAGATCTGTCAGCACAAACCTGGCTAAATAGGAAGAGGAAAGGTACTCACAGTGGTGCAGAGCCTCCATCATCATCTTCACATTCGGGACAGCACGGAAAGAAAGAACAAACAGTGTCAGGGAAGAGCATGTACAAAGTGACCTCTGCCTCCTCTTAAAGCACTGGGGACTATGTTCCAGGCAGCATTCCCACCACCACTTAAAAATGGGAAAGAGCCACAGCTCCTCTGGTGAGATGGCAGCACTGCCCCAGCCCATCTGCACCCGCCCCCACAGCTCCAGGACTTGGGATGGCTCCCAAATCTGAGCACACTCACAGCAGGTAAAGGGGAAACCAAACAGGATGTTTCAGGAATAGGGGCTTTAAGCAGCGGCAGGAAGCCCTTTTCCCTTCCCACATGTTGTGATATCAAAACAAACACTGCACACCACGTTCTGGCTACACTGAGCAGCACAGCTAAGGAAACACCTCTGCCAACACGTGCCAAGCCCTGAGGCCTTTCACCAGCTCCCTGCAATCTGCCACCTCCCAACAGGAGGCTCCCAGACATCTCCTTCTGCTCCCCCCATTGCCTCTTCTACAGCCCTGGCTCCCCTCAAGTGACCCCAAGCCCCACACTCCAGGCACTGGGACTGCCCTGGGCACCAGGATCTGCTCACAGCTGGTGAGAGGACAGAGGCAGACACGTGGCTGGAACTACCTTCTACTTACCATGTGAGGTGGCACCCAGCAGCAGAGAAGGGAAGAGTGGACAGGTAACACCAGCAAGAATATCACCCCAAACACAGGCTGGACTGTCCCCATCCCAACCCAGGTGACAGGAGCGTTCAGTTCTCAGCCAGTACTGGGAGGAACTGGGTCAGACAGGCCTCACTGCCACCTCCTCTAAGGAGGGGCAAAACTACAGGGACTTTTGGGGAGAGAGAACCACTTGGAAGATGCAGCTACAACTTCCTTAAGAGGACACCTGCCTTCCACCAGCCAGGGGTGTCAGAGGGCAAAACATCTGCTTGTAAAACTGCCTTGAGTGGAATTCCAAGCCCTGCAGTCAGAAGACGGATATTAGGCCTTAGCCCCTCTGCTGCACCTCTCCTCAGGGGGCTGAGGGGCCCAGCAGTATCGGGGCAGGAAGGATACAGAGCATTCACACTGCATTGTTAACGGGATCAGATAAGGGGATCCAGCTGACACAATGCAGATCCTCACCGATAAGGAAAGGGAGGAGCTGGTGCTTCCAGAAGAGATTAAAGATAGTACTGGGCTTTGAGATCCAGGATGTGTTGATCTGATGACCCAAAACATTCTGAGCTGAACACAAGCTAAGCCTGGTCTTGCTGAGCTACTTAAGAGTCCCACAGTTTTACAGCACCACAAAAGCTCTACTTCTTATTTACAAACCACCCTCTCCAGACTGGGAGCTGCCAAAGCAAACCCAGCCCTGCAGACACAGGAAATACTTGAGCAAAGGGCAGAGGTACTGGTGAGACAAAGGGTCAGGCTGACCTGCACCGAATCCTCTCTTGCTCCATCTCACTACTGGGCTGCCAGAAACAGCACAGTTACAGGCACTTTCATGTCTGAGGTGGCACAGTACAGACTGCCCTTGTTTCACAAGCACCCACCCTCAAATCAACCCCCTCTGACAAGGGGACCTCAGAGTTCCCTGCGAGCCCATCTTGACACCCAACAAGTTACTTGATCTCCCCCCAGAGATTTAAACCCAGGCACCTCCTACCATCAAGAACCTCATCCGGCTTCCTCCTCTTCTCATAGATGAAGATGATGGTGACCAGAACAAGGACTTCTGCCACGATGCCCAGGAAAGGCCAGAGCGCTGCCAGGCGGCTGCGGACGCGCAGGTTCACGGTGGCGTCCCCGGAGCCGATGGGATTGACGGCGTTGCAGCGATAGTCGCCCGTGTCCTCCTCGATGTTCAGCTTCAGAATGCGCAGCTCCGTCTTGTTGCCGCTGGACTTGATGATGTATCTCCCAGAGGCATTCTGTAGGTCCTGGAGGGAGGAGGAGGAGTAAGAGAGCTCTGAGGGCAGCGCTGACTGACCGTGCATGGTCCAACCCCCACAGAAATCCTCCTTCCCGGGGCACTGAGCTTTGAAAGACTCAATTCTCATGGCACAAGCTCCCCCACCTCTGTGCTGGGCAGGAGGGTTGGCAGAAGGGGAGAAGGTGCAAATCACAGCACTTACACTTTCACCATTTTTGGACCAGGACCAAGTGGTGACAGGGGGGAAAGAGGGATTCTTGCAGGTCAGCACACCTGTGTCCCCCTCGTTGCCATGCTCAGACTTCTTGTATGCCGTCACCTGGGGGGCAACTACAGCAAGAGAACAAGAAATTCAAACACCTCATTATAAAAATCACATAGATTTGTGCTCTCTGCAACACCTCACAAAATCAGGCAGTTCCCCCAAAGCTTGACCTCAGTAAGGCTGTTCCTCTCTCTACTTTGGCATTTTCAGAGGGGAAAGCAAATCAAGCTGCTTCAAGAAAGGCTCAGACAGATTTGTCCACCAGGTATTATCCTTCTCCCAGTTTTCCTGTGGGAACATGCCCAGGGGAATGCAGGATCTAAGAGCAGACCCTGCAGACACAGCATTGCCTGATAACACGGCACACAGAGCCCTGCAGCCAGGTAAGGGCTGGGAGCAGCCCCTCAAGAAGCTGAAAAGACACCACAGCAAAGTTTTCAGGAGAAGACAGCTCCCCCATGCCCCTCCTCAGACCCAGAAGCAAACACATGAAGTTACCTGAAATATTCACTTGTCCTCTTATCTCCGGGCTGGTTTTGTAGACACACTCATACATGCCAGAGTGCTCCTCCATCTTCCCCTCGATTCTACCAAAAACAGGACCCAGGTCAGCATCCAGCACAACTGACTTACCCACTGACCTCCAGAGCCATGGAATCAGACATCCATAAGCATCAGCAACCTCCTCTATAGCAAGTTTCTCCCTTTCCAGAAGAGCATTTATGCTGCACCATGTACCTACAGCAACCCAGCTCTCCACTCTCCCCTCCCCACACACTGAGGAGGGCAGAAGAGGCTTTCACGTGCACCACATCTGGCACAGGTCTGTCAAGTCAGAGATCACTGTTCCAGCCCACTGAAACACAGGGCAAAGCAGGGGCAAAGATCATCCAGGCTGGGCTATTCTGGATCAATCCCAGCACAGGGAGAACTCTCCCGTTCTCCTTCCTGTAAAGCTGCTGCAATGAGATTTAGTGGATTATGCAGCCCCGCAACAAACATCCCATTCTGCTGCTCAATAATACCCACTCGAGGGAAGGGGCCCACAGAGTTTGTCCCGTGGCTGCACCGGGACAAGGGGCTGTTTGTTAGTTCTGCTGTGCACGGCGCTTCCCACTTCCAAAAACCACTCAGCTGAGGAATTGAGGTCACGCGAGGGAGGCTGGGTTATAAATACTTTAATCCTTGTTCAGCTCCCTGTTGCTATGGGGAGACAGGCACGTCGGCACTGCCATACAAAGGGACATGATGCCTCCACAGCTGCTGGGTCAGTGCCAGCCAGGTCTGACTGTAATCGGAAAGGAAAGCTCACTGCACTGCCACAACAAGGCTGGTGTTCCCACACTGAGCACGGACCACGCTGCAGCCACCCAGCTCCTGTGAGAACAGCTGGACTTTGGAAAGGCACAAAAAGCCCCCAGGAGAGACAACATGCACTGGAGCCTCTCACTTCAAAGCTCTGGGGGAACAGCTCTGGCACAATGACCAGGCCCAACACGCTGTGCCCGACAAACCAGAGCCCAGCTGAACACCTGCTTACAAACACGAACAGCAGAACTGCTCTACAAGGATATTTGTGGCATAAAACCATCCCTTCCTCCTCCTTTTTGTCCCCCATAAAGGAGAGTGTGGGGCTTACCAAAACTCTGTCCAGCTCATCCTATGCTCTACAGTCCCAAAGGCCTGTCATCAGCAGGGCTACAAGCACTCAGCCCTGGGTCCAGCTGACAGCAAAGAGCAGCTGCCTCTGGGAAAAAACATGCCCATGCCCAGGTTCTGACCTTGCCCTGACACTCACGTGTAGCTGGTGAAAGCACTGTCGGTCTCATCCTCTTGCAGGACCTTGTCCCCATGCATCCACTCGTGGCCCTTGATGGTGGAGTACGGCCCAGACATGTTACAGGTGAGGACCAGCTTGCCAGAATCCACAGAGACATGAGCCTTGATGTCCGGACCTGCGTTCGTAAAGAATTGGATTTAAGTTAACACAGGCTATTGCAGAGCTGACATGGGGCCCAAGAACCTGCAACACAAACCCCACAGCTCCTCGTCTATCCCAGCTTCCACTTACCTTCATACAGAGTTCCCTACCAGCCCTGACAGTGCCAGCAGCAGACAGTGCCCAGCACCAGGTGACTGGGCCTGAGTGCACCTGGGACAGCAACGCTGACCCTGCAGCTGCTCCCCTACAAGCAGGACCTCTGCTGTGTCCTGCATCACTTGGAGCCTCTACTGTTGCTACCATGGGTGCAGCCCCAGCAGAGCCCAGTGCTCAATAAGCAATGGAAAAGGTCACTCTGAAGGGCAGAGCACAGCTCTCTGCTGCTGTGAGCCACCAGAGCACTCATATGCCAACACCTCCTGCCACCTGAGCAGCTTCAGACACCTCCAGGTAACACAGAGGGCAGTCAGGACCCTCTGTTGCAAGGGGCAGCAGACCAGACCGTGTGGCAGCAATATGTGCTTCATCTGAGGCAACCCAAAGGGTTTAGTCAGAATTACTCCAGGGAGAACACAGAGCCGTGACTCCAAAAGGCCCTGGGCCTCCATGTGCCAGGCAGCAGTAAATTATGCAACATAAGATGACTCAGGCATTTCTACTCGTAGGAGGCTGCCCGAGAAGGCAGCTGCCACCAGCAGCACCATTACACAGCCCTGGTGGCACTACGGTCCCTACCCTTCCGCCCAACCTCCATCCCTTGGAAGGAAGAGTTTTTGCCAGGGTTGACAGGCACTTTGCTTTTCCTCCTATCCAAATTCCACTGGAAGAAGGTTCTGCTGGAGTTCTGCATTT
Organism: Pseudopipra pipra; assembly: GCF_036250125.1. Classification (NCBI taxonomy): domain Eukaryota; kingdom Metazoa; phylum Chordata; class Aves; order Passeriformes; family Pipridae; genus Pseudopipra; species Pseudopipra pipra. The sequence goes on from NC_087575.1 coordinate 5,756,307, forward strand.
CCTAGCACACTTCTGCTGAGAAGGCAGCTATGCCCATCTAACTCATGGGAAGACCTCAGCGGGATGTTAAGCTCCCTCCCAGGTTTCTATCACTCAGAGCAGTCCGTGCGCTCCAGCGTTCGCCCGCCCGCTCTGCGAGAGGGAACCTGGCCACGTCCACAGGACAAGCAATGACATCACACTCAGTGTCACACAGACACGGCCATTTCAAAAATGGTTGCATCTCAGACCTCAAAGCAGGTTTTGTTCCCCACAGCCTGGGTCACTAGCACAGAAGCGAGCTCAAAGCAGGGCTGCTGAGAGGAGCGGGAGCTGTAGGAGCCGCAGGAAAGGGCCGCTGGTCAGTGGTGGTTAGGGCAGAGTCGACCGCAGAATCAAGGCTCAATTCTGCGGCCACACCAGGGCTCGAAGGCGCTCGGGGATAAGCGGCAGGTTCCAGGTCTTTGGCTCCGGAAAAGGCGCAGGATTGCCGGAGGGCGAATTGGTTGGGAAGCCACAACCCTTTTTGAGCAGGGCCATTTCGGGTCAAGTCACAGGTGGTGGGGAGTCGACAGAGGGTGGGAGTCTCTCAGTTCTACAGCGGGGGTGGGAGGGTGGGGGAGCTTTTGGGAGCCACAGGACACGGGTGCAGGGGTGAGCATGGCAGGAGACTCAAGACACCAGTGTCCGAGCAAGTGCCAAGGCCTCGACGTGGCCACTCACGTTCGATGACAAAAACGTTCGCCTGGGAACGGATCCACTTGACTTTGGGGCTCTTCGACAAGTGGTTGCGGTCGGGATCGTTGCTAGCCCGGCACTCATACATGCCTGAGTCGTCACTCGTGAGGTTTGCGATGTAGATGGTACTGGTAGAGTGCAGGTTGTAGGTGGCGTTGATTTTGACACGGTCCTGCCGTGCGCCATCCCAGAGCTGAGCATAGGTCTCATTGGGATCGTTCCCCTCAAACCACCACTGGATCTCGGGGATGGGATTGCCAATCGCCTCGCAGTACAACTCCACGCTGTCCTGAGTCAGTCTCTTTTGAGACAGCGGTGACTTTATAAAACCAGCTATGAGTTGAAGAGGTATTAGTGCAAAGTGTTAGTGCAAAGCAAGAATTCACCTTCTACAAGCAAAAATAACCCTCAGCGACTGAGAAGGGGCTGCACATCATCTCCAGATCGGCGCACTCTACCTACCCTCCCTCCCTCCACGCTCTGAACTCTGCCTGGCTCAGACAGGGCTGTTCACTTCATATCTCCTGCGGCTCTGCTGCAAAACCAGCACAGACAAAACAGCACTCTGTGTTTGCCACTATCCAAGCTGGACACCCACAGCATCGCCCACCTACTGCGAGGGACGGCCGTGCCTCCGGGGCAGACCGAGGGCTGCAACGCTCCACAGCCCCAGCACTTGCAGCTCCAGACTGTTTTGTGAGGGCTTATGCAGCCTCCACAGTCCCCAGCCCGTGCTCTGGGAAGGTGCTGCACAGGTCACGTCACCACAAAAGGCTGGGGGGCAGCGAGGTGGTGGGACCCCAACACGTGTCCTGCTGTAGAGAGGGTGGCAGCGCCAGAGCACAGACTGAGCCCCTCCAAGTCAGTTTGGGTAAAATGGGACAAGTGCTTCCCTGTGCCCCCCTTCCCGAGAGGAACATGCCCATTCCCCCTCCCTGCACAGCCCCAAGGCTGGCTGACCATGACTGGGAGCTGGCTGGGGCCCAGGCCCCCCTCGCTGTGCCATGGCTGGAGGACCTGGTGCACAGCCACACATACCAGCCCCTCACCACCCTCCACCTGCTCACAGCCTTGTTTCATCCCTCTGCTCACCAAGGTGCCTGGCAGGAACTTCTAAGCACGGTACTGAGGTAACAACTTTTTTGGGGGAGGAGAGAGGTCTTGCAGTCTGCAAGACGTCCTGAGCCAGGTGGGGAAACATGTAAATTTGTTGTCATACAAACAGTGAAATCAGACTTTTCATCTCAGGCAAGACCAGCCTGCAGAACTGAACCAGCAATAAACAGATCAGAGGCACAGGCAGCAGCTGCAGGCTGGAATTCAGGTGTTTTTCACTCTGCCCTTGCAGCCAGGGGCCAGGGGGTTCAGCGCTGCAATCAGCCAGTCCAAAGGTCGGTCCCTGTGCTGAGGGAAGCGAAGCTGCCAAATGTCTTCAGGCTCCAGGGCAGGCACAGGGCAGCACCCACAGCCCTGGGAGCCCTTCCCAGGGCGGGCAGGAAGGGAGGCTCAGTGGGAAAAGCTTCGGGAAAAGCCATCAGGCCCAGGTCGAGGTCACTACGTGACTCACCCTAAGCCAGGTTTCCAAAGAAGCTCAGCTTTCCACATGTCCTTCCTGCACTAAGGGACAGCCCTGCACACCAAGAGCCTTCCAGGAATTAATTTACTCAGTTAAAAGCACTTTATGATCATACAGAACCCTCCACTGATGCACCATGACATACAAGCACAGAGGAGGTGGGTTTGGGAGAGGGTTTTTTTGTATGCCTGAAAATGTTTTAACAGGAAATTCTAGGACTGTTTATGTGAAAGTAGAAACAAATCAGTGTCACAAACCTAAGTTTGCTCCAACTGAAGAAAAATACAAGTCAGTTTGTAAGCTAAGCTTGACTCCTAAATAAATCAATTCCACGTTTCTCAAAGGAAAAATTAGCTTTACATACTAAAGCTTTGAAAGTCTTGAAGAATAAGCATCCCTGAAAGAGAAAGGACCCTCATATGCAGCCAAGATGCTCTTGGGAGAAGGCTGACTGATTTTAAATAAGTGGGAGGTCCAGGGGTCCCCAGAGATGTACAGGACAGGGGTATCAGCTGTGAGCAGCTCTCTCACACCCTGGGTTCCACCCCCAGGACCAATGACCTGTGTGCCGTGGGGGACTTTTCACACCACAGGCTTGTGATCAAAGATTCCTTGTTCTGACAAGCCCTGGAACTGCCCACAGCACTTGTACAAGCCTGTCCATTCCAACTGCAGCCTGAATTAAAGCAGGAGCTGGTAAAGATCAAGGGTTTTACAGCTACAAGGTGATTACTGTACTCTGACAAAATAAGCTGTGCAAGGTTATTTGCTCTGAGTTAGAGGGTACCTCGTGCAGTTCAGACAGGTTAAAAGACTCCAGAGCAAGTAGCAGCAACAGTGAGTACCATTTGCAATCCCATGAGATTAATGTTCCCCCTGTTCCCACCAGAAAGCCAAGCAGGCAATCCCTGTCCCAGGCTCTCCAGGCTGGGGAAAGCG